>NC_063339.1:50668768-50765468 GCF_021869965.1 Rhincodon typus | reverse complement strand
TCAGCTTTCCTGCTCCTCTGATGCTGTTTGGCCTGCTGTGTTCATCCAGCTCTACACCTTGTTATCCCAGCCTATCCAGTCATCCTAGGGAATCTCCTCTGCACCCTCTTGAGTGCAATCATGTCCTTCCAATAGTGTGGTGACCAGAACTACATGCAATATTCCATCTGTGGCCTAATCAATATTTTGTGTGAAGTTGTAACAAGACTTCCGTGCTCCTATGGCCTGGATCATGAAGGCAAGCATGTCTTCTTCACCACTGGATTGACAACCATTACAATCTTCCTATGTGCCAGGTCTGACTCCAACCAGTGGGGAGTTTGCCCCTGATACTTAATGATTGCAGTTGTGCTAGGGCCCCTTGATGCCACATTCAGTCAAATGCAGCCTTGATGCAAAGGGCTGTCATTCTCACCTTACTTCTGGAATTCAGCTGTTTTGTCCATGTTTGAACCAAGGCTGTAATGAGATCAGGAGCTGAGTGGCCCTGGCGGAACCCAAACTGGGCGCCACTGAGCAGGTGATTGCTGAGCAGGAGCTGCTTGATAGCACTGTCGATGACACCTTCCATCACTTTACTTTGAGATTAGACTGATGGGACAGTAATTAGAACATAGAACATAGAACATAGAACATTACAGCGCAGTACAGGCCCTTAGGCCCTCGATGTTGCGCCACCCTGTGAAACCAATCTGAAGCCCATCTAACCTAAACTATTCCATTATCATCCATATGTTTATCCAATGACCATTTAAATGCCCTTAAAGTGGGCGAGTCTACTATTTTTGCAGGCAGGGCATTCCATGCCCTTACTACTCTCTGAGTAAAGAACCTACCTCTGACACCTGTCCTATATCTATCACCCCTCAATTTAAAGCTATGTCCCCTCATGCTAGCCATCACCATCCGAGGAAAAAGGCTCCCACTGTCCACCCTATCTAATCCTCTGATCATCTTGTATGTCTCTATCAAGTCACCTCTTAACCTTCTTCTCTCTAACGAAAACAGCCTCAAAACCCTCAGCCTTTCCTCATAAGACCTTCCCTCCATACCAGGCAACATCCTGGTAAATCTCCTCTGCACCCTTTCCAATGCTTCCACATCCTTCCTATAATGCGGTGACCAGAACTGTACGCAATACTCCAAGTGCGGCCGCACCAGAGTTTTGTACAGCTGCAACATGACCTCATGGCTCCGAAACTCAATCCCTCTACCAATAAAACCTAACATACTGTACGCCTTCTTAACAACGCTATCAACCTGGGTGGCAACTTTCAGTGATCTATGCACATGGACACCGAGATCTTTCTGCTCATCCACACTACCAAGAATCTTACCATTAGCCCAGTACTCGGTATTCCTGTTACTCCTTCCAAAGTGAATCACCTCACAATTTTCCGCATTAAACTCCATTTGCCACCTCTCAGCCCAGCTCTGCAGCTTATCTATGTCCCTCTGTAACCTACAACATCCTTCTGCACTATCCACAACTCCACCGACTTTGGTGTCATCCGCAAATTTACTAACCCATCCTTCTACGCCCTCATCCAGGTCATTTATAAAAAATGACAAACAGCAGTGGCCCCAAAACAGATCCTTGAGGTACACCACTAGTAACTGAACTCCAGGATGAACATTTCCCATCAACCACCACCCTCTGTCTTCTTACAGCTAGCCAATTTCTGATCCAAACTGCTAAATCACCCTCAATCCCATGCCTCCGTATTTTCTGCAATAGCCTACCATGGGGAACCTTATCAAACGCTTTACTGAAATCCAAATACACCACATCAACCGCTTTACCCTCATCCACCTGTTTGGTCACCCTCTCAAAGAACTCAATAAGGTTTGTGAGGCACGACCTACCCTTCACAAAACCGTGTTGACTATCCCTAATCAAATTATTCCTTTCTAGATGATTATAAATCCTATCTCTTATAATCCTTTCCAAAATCCTATCTCTTATAATCCTTTCCAATCCTATCTCTTATAATCCTTTCCAAAATTAGCTGGGTTGAATTTGCACTGCTTTTTGTTTACAGGCATACCTGAGCAATTTTTCTCATTTTTGGGTCAATGCCAGTTAGTGAGCAGCAAGTTCTGGAGCACAAGTCTTCAGTCCTATTGCCAGAATGTTTTCAGGGCTCATAGCCTTTGCAGTATCCAGTGCCTGCAACTGTTTGTTGATATCACATGGAATGAATCAAATTGGCTGAAGACTGTAATGCTGGAGACCATTGGAGGAGGCTGGGATGTGTTATCCACTCAGCACTTTTGACTGAAGACCGTTCCGAATGCTTCAGCCTTATCTTTTGCACTGATATGTTGGGATCTTCCATCATTGATAATGGGGACATTTGTTGAGCATCCTCCTCCAGTCAGTTGTTTAATTGTGCACCACCATTCACAATTGGATGTGACAGGGCTGCAGAGCTTAGACCTGATCCGTTGCTTGTAGGATCACTTAGCTCTGTCTATCACTTAAAGTTCATGTTGTTTGACATGCAAGTAGGCCTGTTTGGTAGCTTCAGCAGGGTTTTTGGTTATCCTCATGGCATGTCCTCCTGCTCTCTCCAACGAACCAGGGTGGATGGTAATGATTGAATGGTGGATATGCTGGTTACAGATTGTGCTGCAGAACAATTCTGTTGCTATTGATGGCCCACAGTGCCTCATGGATGCCCACTCTTCAGTTGCTAGATCAGTTTGATGTCTGTCCTATTTAACACAGTTACAGTGCCAAACAATACACTGGAGAAGTTAAGGTGGGACTTGGTCTCCACAAGGACTGTGCGTTGGTCACTTTTACAGAACTTGTCATGGAGAAAGGCAGGAAAGTGGAATTGTGGATATTCAAATCAGCCATGATCTTTTTGAATGGCAGAGCAGACTCAATTCACTGAATGACTAACTTCTGTTCCTATATGTTATGGTCTAGTCTGCATCTTGGCCTTCTGGGATTATTGACTAAGGCCATTTCAAGTGTGCCTCTCCGAGGCGTTATCTTACCTTCTGTCTTATATAATGGAGTACTGTTGAAGTACTAGTCTAGGTAAGTGAACAATTCAGAAAGTGTTGTGGGCCTGACCGACAGGATTGGAGGGATTTGTGTGAGTCAGAAAATGAATACATAATTTTGAAACCTTTATGTAAAGAATGGTGATTTACCCATTGATGATTGAACAGTATCTGGTTACATAGCAATCAATACTGATCTTGCGTAGATTACATTTCTCCAGGCATATCTTAAGGAGCCTGCAGAATTCTGAGAATACACAAAGCTGCATGAAATTCAACTTCCTGCCGATTTCATTTGATTATTAGAAAGCAAATTCCATGGTGAGCCATAAGTAAAACATCTCAAAAATAATTGAGAATAGGTCAGAATGCTTTTAGATTGCTGGAAATCACTAACTTTCAGCATCCACTGATTGACATGGATACTGCATTTGGATTTTACTGGAGTCATTTGATGTATTTTTCAATGTTTTAATGAGGCCTGCGCTTGTTACCAGCAGCCTCTTGAATCAAGATGCAATTAAAATCAGAATAGGTAGACTATTGAGCACTTGGAAGCCTTTCTTCCTGGTGAGAATTGTCATTTCATGATTTTCCATTTGCGTGTTTAAACCAGAAGGTACCTTGGTGGAATTCAGCCCCCGATGCTTTTCTTTCACTGTAAGTTCTATCTCAAGGGTGAATGCCAAATGACTTCAGCTGAAGAACAGAGGAAAATTTCACCTTCATTTGACTAACCTATAAATTTCAGCTGCGTTACTTGCCCCCTCCAACGTCAACCCCCCCTCACCAATTCTATAAGGCACAAGTTGTTTTTACACTTTCTTCCGCTCATAGAGATATGCTGACAGAAAAATACAATTCTTAACCACAAAATTATTTTTTATGACCCTTTAGAATCTGTACATTAGCACAATATAAAATGGGCATCAAATGTGACCAGAGTTCATCTATGATCTCTACAGCTTGTCAAGTGTTGAAATTTTTGATTATGTGTCATTGACTATCACAGTTGAATTCTTCAAATGTCAAGTCTGTTTCAATATGAGTGTAGTAAATCATTGGACTGTAAAGAAAATCAAATGAAGTGGCTTCGAGCAGATTGACTCGACTTGTTACTGTAAACTTGGACATGTGTATACAGATTTTGACATATTCACAACAGCTGAACAAATATAGATGTTATTGCCCTATTACTGGTTGGATCTTGCTACCTCTTGGGTAGAATTAGCAATTAACAAATGTACAGATGTCGAAAACATTCAGATTTTAAAACTCAGGCAAAGTTATTTCCCACCATGTATTTTGCAGATATTTAGAACCATCAGCTTTTCTTGTATGAGGGTCATTAAGACTTCCTGTCAGACAGTGAGACTTTACAAGTTTAATGCTTAAAGATTCTTTCATTTAAATTGCTGATGAGTTGACAATGTGCAGACAGTTATCATTTCCTTAACAAATCAGAAATACACAGTGAAAGGATACCAAAAGAAATGAATAATTAGAGTGGGAGAATTAATGCTAAGTCAGAACCTGTAACAGAATTGAAGAGACGTAAATAAGTAAATAGGATTTAAAAATACGGAAAAGAAAAGAGGAAATATTTGGAAAATACTTAACATTTTACACTAGTCTGAGTTATTAGGAGAGGCTGGATAGGCTGGGACCAGGTTTAGAGAATCATGAGGGGTATAGATAAGGTGAATAGCTAAGGTCTTTATCCAGGGTACAGGAGTCCCAAACTAGGGGACACAGGTTTAAGGTGAGAGGGGAAAGATTTAAAAGGGCCCTGAGGGGCAACTTTTTCACACAGAGGGTGGTGTGTATATGAACAAGCTGCCAGTGGAAGCGCTAGAGGTGAGTACAATTACAATATTTAAAAGACATTTGGACAGGTACATGAATAGGACATGTTTAGAGGTATATGGGGGCCAAATGCAGGTAAATGGGACTAGTTCAATTTAGGAAACTTGGTCAGCATGGATGAGTTGGGCTGAAAGGCCTGTTTCTGTGCTGTATGCCTCTATGACTCTATTGCTACGATACACAACAATTTAAGGTGAAAGAATAAAACCTCACACTCGTAATGTGTAATTTTTAGTCTCGGATGTAGTTTTGGCAGTAGTTAATATTCAGTGCATTGATAACTAATTTCCCATTATCTATAAGTCAAAGGGCAGAATGCTGGAAAATAGGATTAGATTTGGAGGGTGAGAGGCTAATTTACTTCAGTAGGCACATATGATAGGTTGAATGGTCTCTTTCTGTAATTTTTCTATGGTACTTTGTTGAAGGGGTTCTCAGTTTGGAATGGACAAGACTTTGCATTCCACTACCAGTTTCGTTCATGGCAAATGAAGCAATATCTTCTCATTCAATGCATTTCGATGGAAAGCCCAACAATGAGACATTACTTAAACAGAAATTGCTTGTGAAACTCACCAGGCCTGGCAGCATCTGTGGAGAGAAAGCAGAGTTAATGTTTTGGGTGCAGTGACCCTTCTTCAGAAAATTTTGCCCTCTCTTCTGTGTACTTTCACTTGGGACCTAGCTGTGCCTAGTGTCTAACTCCAGGCAAAAGGAAATAAATTGGAATTAGGAAAGGTCTAAAGGAGTGGGTGGTAGTCCTTCTATTGTGCTGAAACCTAGCCCTTAATACAAGAATTTTGAATTGAGCTCTGCGGAAGGGTCACCGGACCTGAAATGTTAACTCTGTTTTTTCCTTCACAGATGCTGCCAGACCTGCTGAGCTTTTCCAGCAACTTTGTTTTTGTTTCTGATTTACAGCATCTTCAGTTCTTTTGGTTTTACAAGAATCCTGACCCTAGGATCTAAGACTGAAACACAGCTTTCATGGCATATTACTGTTAGTTAAATTTTTCTCACAAATTAGTTAATATACTGTGCTGTTTGTCCACAGAACATATTGGATACAGGAAAACACATCATGCAGTAAAATATGACACCCCACTTGAGTATTCATAGTGAATAAATATTAGTAAAGAAATTACTTTTTTATGAGATTGGGAATAATTAAGCTGGCCATAGTATCAAAAGCTTGATACGAAAAATGTAGATTTAATTACCTCATTGCACTTTGGATCCTTGTCAAGTATTTAATTATGGAGACTCATCAATCTAGTCAATGCACAATGTGGTTTCATTTTTCTAACCCGTCAATTTGAAGCCAATTTAGTAAATGTAATATTATCAAATTGGTGACTTCTGCTTATGATAATTGGTCAGACATTTGAGAACTGAGTAACATTACTAATTTTTAAAGGATACCATTTACTGTTGGAGGACTGGAGGTAGGAAATCTAAAAATATCAAATTTCTCCTACATTAGTCTGCACAGTAAGTGTTGATCTTTTATAAGAACAAAAGAAGAGAAAATATTCAATTATAAATTTATAATATAAGCAGAAGCTGAAATTATTCTTAAGTCAGGAGATTTGGTGGCAATGAGCTCCAAATATAATTTCAGTGCAGTTAGAAATACATATCTATAGAATCAATACGACACTGAAAGTGGGCTATTGAAAAATACAAAAAATATGGTAAACTCTATGTAGAAAGACAAAACTGCCCCAGGACTTTATAGCCTAATTATGAACTCTTTCTGCAGAAGTCCCTGGTCATGTTAGAACATGGATGCATTGGGAAGTTAGACGTTTGTTGGGAATTTCTGGAGGTATTGACAGGTCAGAATTGCAATCCTCCATCAACACAAGTCAATAGTGTCATGCAGAGTTGGGGGTCAGGGATTCCTATTCCCCCAACTTCAAGGGAATCTAGCATAGAAATGGAGACTAATTTGTTCAGTGAAATTAAATATACCAGATCCAGATGATATAAATGGGACTGATAAGAAACTTTGGTCAGGGAGGCAGCCTCAATGCCTGAAGAAGTTGTATATCAGTCAGACATAGCATTAAAACATACATTCGGTGTTGATCTCTTTTTCTTTCTACAAGACTCTGTTTTTAATCTGTAAATCTAGGAGTAAATTCACTACTTATTTTTGCAAAACCATTACGCGAAGAGCAACATACATTTCAAATTCTAGTTCAGATTATTATAATTCTGTAAATGAAATCACTGTGTAATCTAGCCATGTTAACACTTCATGTCTATTGATTTGGTGTTGAAAGGTCAGAAGAAAGTCATACAGCACATAATGCTCATTTTATCTTGCCTGGGTGATGAGTGTAAAAATGGTAAATCAAAAATAGGTCCCAGATTGTAATAAACGAAAGTTGCTTTTAGCATTTTACAGTGTCCTCTGTAGATTGTTGTATTTGATAATTTCAAAAGTGGCTAATGTTACACTAAAATGCTTTAAAACCTTTTCCTGACATTGATATTATACATATGTTATGATGCCAACCATGACCAGTTTTATAGTTTGTGTCATTAGCTGCCAAAACCCCTTCCTTGAACTGTGTCTCATGATATAATTGGTTTCCAGTGGCAGAGGAAATCATCTAGTGAGTCTTAATGAAAACAGGCTGTTGTTTTAAACAAGTTGGAGTTTGTTGTGAGACATAATACAGTGTGGAGCTGGAGGAACACAGCAGGCCAGGCAGCATCAGAGGAGCAGGAAGGCTGACATTTCGGGTCTGGACCCTTCTTCAGAAAAGTTGGTTGTGTGATTGTATTCGGTTACAAGTTACTTTAGTAGGTTGGACATCGTTATTAAGACTATGGGCAGATGTCTAGATGATAGGTCCATCTTTTTAGGATCCTAAATTGGTCTGACTTTCCCCAACCAAGTTCTTATGATATCGTAGTGGATCCAGGTGAATGTCATCTCCAACCTTAAACCTTTCAGAACCATTGCCTCAGCTAACAGATGTGATTACTTCTAATATTTTTAAAAAATCAAATACCATTCATTTGGACAAACGTTTAGGGAAAAATTGGATGAAGTCTGAAAATTGCATGGGGTTGATGATTTCTGATAATTCCCACCCACTCATTTGATGCAGACACAATCAAACTTTATACTGCCTCTTCATTTATGTACTTGCATCATACAGTCAGAAAAAGTGTTGAGTGGTTTTCATAACTTTCATAACTTCACCTCAGCCTCACATATTTGGCACTGTTGCAAGCCTCACACCCACATGTGTTCCTTGCATACGCTGCCAACTATTCAACCCCTGACAGTTATATTCCCCAAATAGACCGCACCATATGCACTGACAGGCTCCCCATCTGAACACAATAGCAGCTGGAGGTGGTCACAGGTACATGTGCTCACTCTGATGGACAGGTACAGTGTTCATCATTGCTGGAACATTTATGATTAAGACCATGGGCAGCAACAGGGCTGAAGGGATGAAAATGGCTGGTTGATTATAATTCTCATTCTTACATGCCATATCCCCTCATCGCACAATCGCAGCTAACTCTCAGGTTGCCTGTGATGTCAGCCCGTTCTACTTGCTTTTCCTCCTTCCACTCATTATAAAGCCTTTCTCCTTTTAGATACCCAAGAACCAGCACCGATCAGATAATGACACAGCATCATAAAGTGGAAGAGGGAAAAAAAAGACAGATAATGATGAAACACTCAATCACACATTCAAAGCCACGAACTTTGATTCTGCAATTCACTACTTTAAAAAGTGGCCTAAAAAACAAAAAAAAACTGCATTTGCCGAGTCACTATGACATGAATGCCATGAGCAAAGGGGAAACGATAGTACAGTTGTCAGCTTCCAGAAGGCGAGTCATCCCTGGACTCTGTTCAAGGGTGTCAGGTGAGGGATTTGATGGAATAGCACACAACTAAAGGCAGATAGATGTCCACATTGGTATTACCTCTATTTGTATATAAGTTTGAATACACAATGAAATGTGTGATGCATTGGGAAGCCAGACAGAAAGGCTGTGTGTTGCAATGTTATATCAAGACTGTACAGCAAGCAATAGTATTGCCTTAAAGCCAGTGAACAGGTATCTTATGTTATACACTATAAACTATAAACAGAGTTGGATCAAAAATAAAATTTCCAGAAGCCTTTTGTCCAATTGTGTTTGAATGTCAGCAGGCGTCACTGATGACATTTCCCATTCATTAGCGTAACGTGATTCAACAGTCATCTTACACTGCAGTCAATGTGAAGGAGCATGGAGGGGTCCAGCAGCAATTTGCACAGGGCTTTGTACAAAGCTTAGAACTCATCCTCTCTGGTGTTGAAGTACTGGCCAGCTCCATGAGAACACTTGTAGATCCAAACTTGATGCAGAGTTTGAGAGGCAAAGTCATGGAAGCTGAATTTGTTATCATGCAGACACAGACTGCTGCTGTTATGATTGTGGATATCAGCGCTCAATGGGACTCACAGGCTCTAACAGCAGCCAAGTACTCTGCCCAGCATTCTATCCTCGAACAGATTGCCTAGTTTGCTGAAGAACAGGGGAGTGGCCATGGCTCCAGGTAGCACAAACCCACTGTTTACCCTCAGGATGACAAGATTCATCCTCCCATCTCTGCTCCTCCACCAATACTTGTGCTGTTGCCTGTGAGTTTGCAGTTCACTCTTTTGCTACCTATGCTCAGGTGCTGCAGTCCAAAATGTTTCCTTTAGGCCTGAAAGGTCATCTACAATCTTCTCCTGAAAGTCAAATGCCTTCCATTAGCTTTGTTGTAGTCAGTGGGAAAACACTGCATGGAATGGAGAACTTTTAGGTCAGGCTTGTGTATGGAGGCCAATTCATGGGTCCATATTTGGACATTCTGAATTGACCCACAGGCAGACAAATAAGGCTTGACAAAAAATTGGCCAAACTAAATTAAAAAGCAGCCAGTAGCTCTCAGCCACTGAGAACAGGAGAAACCAAGACCAAATAAATTACGAATGTTCGAGAGGAACCAGTTACAACCAGCCCAATGGTTAAGTATTGGAGAAGTGTCGATAAGATATTCTAGCATCTTGACTTGCCTGAGTGTGTGCACTTTACACCTTCCAGCATGGCAATAGTGAAGGGTGTTTGTGCGACCCCATTGGATGATTTGAGTCCAGCTCATGAGTGCATTGGCAAAGGCGACAGAACATTCTGGAAAGTCAGGGTGAGGGGAAATGAAAGCATAACCTTGGATGCCGCCCCCTTAGCAAAGACCCAACGGGATCCAGCAGTGGAGCTCTGATCACCTGGAAAGAGAGAAAAAGAGATACAGAGAGAGAGAAGATCGGCTCTAACCCTTGTGAGGCCCACCTTTGCGGAAGACAGCGAACCCTACGTCATAGAGGAAGGAGATTCCAATGGCCCAGCTGAAACACACGGATCATTGAGGGTAATATCCTTTCTCAGATGGACAAAGCTTGATAAAGATCAAATACTGTGGGAATTTGGGAAATGCTCATATGATGTTTTTAACAAGGAAAATTTTGTTATTTAAATCATGCTGCACTGCAAACTGATTTCTTTATCTTTCTCACTGACAAGAGCACTTGGGTAAAGATTTTTTTAAATACTTAAACTGGTTGAAGTGTCCAAAGCATGAACAACATGAAATTCTGGCACAGTCTTCCTCAGAATGCGCTGTTTGTAATTGAGGTTTATCTTTGCTTTTAGATGCAGTGCCCACAAAGCAAAGTATGTGCAGTTAATGGCATCCTTTATGATAGGGAAGCTTACAAAACTGATGGAGCTGCATGCTCATTCCACCTGCTCTTCTCAAACTCAGGCGAGCATAATGTATTCCTGGATAATAGAGTCCGTGACTTGTCTTACATAGCAGTAGACAACAAGGTTGGCACAGTGGCACGGTGATTCAGTGGTTAGCACTGCTGCCTCACACCGCCAGGAACCCGGGTTTGATTCCACCCTCGGGCAACTGTCTGTGTGGAGTTTGCACATTCTCCCCATGTCTGCATGGCTTTCCTCCAGGTGCTCTGGTTTCCTCCCACTGTCCAAAGATGTGCAGGTTAGGTGGATTGGCCATGCTAAATTGCCCATAGTGTTCAGGGGTCTGGGATGTTCTGAGGGCCAGTGTGGACTTGTTGGGCCAAAAGGCCTGTTTCCACACTGTAGGGATTCTATAATCTAAAAAAAATCACATAAAGATATGGAAAGTACTGGAAGATCAGTTGCATGTTTTTTTTTCTTTTATTCATTAATGGGATGGGGGCATTGCTGGCTCTGCAGCATTTATTGCCCATCCCTAATTGCCCAGAGGGCAGTTCAGAGTCAACCACATTGCTGTGGGTCTGGAGTTACATGTAGGCCAGACCATGTAAGGATGGCAGTTTCCTTTCCTAAAGGACATTAATGAACCAGATGGGTTTTTCCCAACAATCAGCAATGGATTCATGGTCATCATTAGATTAATTCCAGATATTTATTGAATTGAAATTCCACAATCTGCCAAGGTGGGATTTGAACCCTGGTCCCCAGAACATTATCCAGGTCTCTGGATTAACAGTCCAGCAATAATACTACTAGGCCATCACCTCCCTGAAAGAGGAGATTCAAGTTTAGAATTTATCACTTAGAATTGAAGTCTTATAGGCAAAAGTTGCAAGAATCAATAGATCGATTTATCAGTAGATGCTGTAACTAGTGCAATGTATGTGACTTCACAGTTTTTAATTATCAGCGAGGATAATGGAGTCGGTGATTAACTATCAAACACCTATTGAAGCTTTTCAAAAAGACTTGTTGAATGGCACGGAATACAATGTCATTATCTGCCATGTAGGTCAGCTAACAGGCATTAGCTACCATGTAGGTCAGCACACAGACGGTAGTTTATTTATGTGCGATCTTCTGGTAGTCTAGATCTGAGACATCTAAGCCTCAGCTGAAAGAGACGCCCAAAACATTCTGACACTGGAGGAGTTGAATCTCATGTTTATAGGAGCCACTCTTTTTCTCCCTGCTGGACATCAAACATGAATGTTTCTGAATATCCTTAGCCACAGTATCTCAGGAAGTCACTACACTCTCAACAGCATTTAGAAGATAGATTCCAGAGACCACCATAACTTATTTGTCAGTCAAAATCTGTTCCAACAACATATGGACAGAATTATTGAAAATATGCCTGGTTATATTTTCATAGTAAGTGGCACTGGAATAATTCCGAGAATTATGCAAATGTTGTCATATGACCACAGGCATTAGGCCCTTTGCACTGTAGCACCCAAGGCTTTGTCTGTGGTTGCTCTGTATTCTAGATGACACAGAGAGCTAGGGGTCAGGTTCATTATTCCTTGAAAGTGGCGCCACAGGTAGACAGGATGATAAAGAAAGAGTTTGGCACGCTTGCCTTCACCAGTCAGAGCATTGAATGCAGGTGTTGTGATGTCATGGTACAGCTGTACAAGACATTGGTAAAGCCACATTTGGAGTAATGTGCACAATTCTGGTCGCCCTACCATAGGAAGGATGTTATTAAACTGGAAACGGTGCAAATGAGATCTAGAAGGATATTACTGAGTCTAAAAGTTTTGAGTTATAAGGAGAGGCTGAATAGGCTGGGACTTTGTTCCCTGGGGCGTAGAAGGCTGATAGTTGACCTTATAGAGGTTTATAAGATCATGAGGATCATAGACAAGGTTGTTTCCCCAGGGTAGGGGAGTCCAAAACTAGGGAGCATTGGCTTGAGGTGAGAGGGGAAAGATTTACAAGGGACCTGAGGGGTAACTTTTTCATACAGAGGGTGGTGCATGTATGGAATGAGCTGCCAGAGGAAGTGGTAGAGGTGAGTAAAATTACAACATTTAAAAGACATTTGGATAGGTACGTGGAGAGGAAAGGTTGAGAGGGATATGGGCCAAATGCAGGCAAATGGGATTAGTTCAGTTTAGCAAATCTGGCTGGCATGGACGAGTTGGGCCGAAGGGCCTATTTCCGTGCTGTATGACTCTATGGCTCTGATAGATTAGCTGTCATTACACCCACTAGAGGTCTTCAAGTGAGCAGTATTCATGCACCTATTTGTGTCACATTTAGATGATACAAGAATACGTTATGGAATTGGGATTTTTACAAGAAAGAAAAGAACAAAGAAGAAATTACAACCTTAGAAACTTGAAGGTCAACAGGCAGCTACAAACAAAATGTAACAGCAATCTGTAAGCTCCACAGTACAGAATGTAGAGGTAAATAGGATTTCTTTCAAAACTGAGTATACCTGAGTCAGCCTAATTCATGCAGACAGTCAGCTAATTCAAAATCACCCTCTCTAAAGGCAATTTCCAATTTGAACTTCATGCTGAACTAAGAGAAAGTATGCCTCCATTCACACAATAATATGAAAAAAATGGGTTGCACTCAAAAACTGTACAGAGATCACAGAATAAACCCCAAAACAAATTTCAAGTCAGGAAATAGAAAGGACAGTGCTCAAAGCACAAGACTGAAGTCAGTGTGACAAAGGGGAAGAGTAGGCAGAAAGCAGATGATGAACACAAAGGGACAGGTGGTCTGAGGTGCATTTGTTTTAATGTGAGAAGTGTAGTAGGTAAGGCAGATGAACTTAGGGCTTGGATTGGTACCTGGGAGTATGATGTTATTGCTATGACTGAGACTTGGTTGAGGGAAGGGCAAGATTGGCAACTAAATGTCCCAGGATATAGATGCTTCAGGCGGGATAGAGAGGGAGGTAAAAGGGGTGGAGGAGTTGCATCACTGGTCAAAGAGGATATCACAGCTGTGCTGAAGAAGGGCACTATGGAGGACTCGAGCAGTGAGGCAATATGGGCAGAGCTCAGAAATAGGAAGGGTGCGGTAACAATGTTGGGGCTGGACTACAGGCCTCCCAACAGCGAGCGTGAGATAGAGGTACAAATATGTAGACAGATTATGGAAAGATGTAGGAGCAACAGAGTGGTGGTGATGGGAGATTTTAATTTTCCAAACATTGACTGGGATTCACTTAGTGTTAGGGGTTTAGATGGAGCAAAATTTGTAAGGAGCATCCAGGAGGGTTTTATGGAGCAGTATGTAAATAGTCCATCTCAGGAAGGGGCCATACTGGACCTGGTGTTGGGGAATGAGCCCGGCCAGGTGGTTGAAGTTTCAGTAGGGGATTACTTTGGGAATAGTAATTACAATTCCCTAAGTTTTAAAATACTCATGGATAAAGACGAAAGTGGTCCTAAAGGAAGAGTGCTGAATTGGGGAAAGGCCAACTGTAGCAAAATTCGGCAGGAGCTGGGGAATGTGGATTGGGAGCAGCTGTTTGAGGGTAAATCCACATTTGATATGTGGGAGGCTTTGAAAGAGAGGTTGATTAGAGTGCAGGACAGACATGGCCCTATGAAAATGATGGACAGAAAGGGCAAGATTAGGGAACCATGGATGACAGGTGAAATTATGAGATTAGCAAAGAGGAAAAAGGAAGCATACATAATGTTTAGGCGACTGAAAACAGACGAAGCTTTGGAAGAATATCGGAAAAGTAGGACCAATCTGAAACGAGGAATTAAGAGGGCTAAAAGGGGTCATGAAATATCTTTAGCAAACAGGGTTAAGGAAAATCCCAAAGCCCTTTATTCATACATAAGGAGCAAGAGGGTAACTAGAGAAAGGGTTGGCCCACTCAAGGACAAAGGAGGGAAATTATGGGAGGAGTCAGAGAAAATGAGTGAGATTCTTAATGAGTACTTTGCGTCAGTATTCACCGAGGAAAGGGACATGATGGATGTTGAGGTTAGGGATAGCTGTTTGATTACTCTAGGTCAAGCCGGCATAAGGAGGGGGGAAGTGTAGGGTATTCTAAAAGGCATTAGGGTGGACAAGTCCCCAGGTCCGGATGGGATCTATCCCAGGTTACTGAGGGATGCGAGAGAGGAAATAGCTGGGGCCATAACAGATATCTTTGCAGCATCCTTGAGCATGGAGGACTGGAAAATTGGTAATGTTGTCCCCTTGTTTAAGAAGGGTAGCAAGGATAATCCAGGTAATTATAGACTGGTGAGCCTGACGTCAGTGGTGGCGAAGCTGCTGGAGAAGATACTGAGGGATAGGATCTATTTACATTTGGAAGAAAATGGGCTTATTAGTGATAGGCAGCATGGTTTTGTGCAGGGAAGGTCATGTCTTACCAACTTGATAGAATTCTTTGAGGAAGTGACAAAGTTGATAGATGAGGGAAGGGCTGTAGATGTCATATACATGGACTTCAGTAAGACGTTTGATAAGGTTCCCCATGGTAGGCTGATGGAGAAAGTGAAGTTGCATGGGGTCCAGGGTGTACTAGCTGGATGGATAGAGAACTGGCTGGGCAACAGGAGACAAAGAGTTGTAGAGGAAGGGAGTTTCTCAAAATGGAGAACTGTGACCAGTGATGTTCCACAGGGATCCGTGTTGGGACCACTGTTGTTTGTGATATACATAAATGATCTGGAGGAAGCTGTAGATGGTCTGATTAGCAAGTTTGCAGATGACACTAAGATTGGTGGAGTAGCAGATAGTGAAGGGGACTGTCGGAGAATGCAGCAGAATATGGATAGATTGGAGAGTTGGGCGGAGAAATGGCAGATGGAGTTCAATCCAGGCAAATGCGAGGTGATGCATTTTGGAAGATCCAATTCAAGAGCGAACTATATGGTAAATGGAAAAGCCCTAGGGAATATTGATGCACAGAGAGATCCAGGTGTTCAGATCCATTGTACCCTGAAGGCAGGTGGATAGAGTGGTCAAGAAGGCATACGGCATGCTTTCATTCATCGGACGGGGTATTGAGTAGAAGAGTTGGCAGGTCATGTTGCAGTTGTATAGGACTTTGATTCGACCACATTTGGAATACTGCGTACAGTTCTGGTCGCCACATTACCAAAAGGATGTGGATGCTTTGGAGAGGGTCCAGAGGAGGTTCACCAGGATGTTTCCTGGTATGGAGGGCGCTAGCTATGAAGAGAGGTTGAGTAGATTAGGATTATTTACATTAGAAAGACGGAGGCTGAGGGGGGACCTGATTGAGGTCTACAAAATCATGAGAGGTATGGACAGGGTGGATAGCAAGAAGCTTTTTCCCCAGAGTGGGGGACTCAATTACTAGGGGTCACGATTTCGAGGTGAGAGGGGAAAAGTTTAAGGGAGATATGCGTGGAAAGTTCTTTACACAGAGGGTCGTGGGTGCCTGGAACGCGTTGCCAGTGGAGGTGGTAGAGGCGGGCACGAAAGCGTTATTTAAGATATATCTAGACAGATACATGAATGGGCAGGGAGCAGAGGGATACAGATCCTTGGAAAATAGGCGACAGGTTTAGATAGAGGATCTGGATCAGCGCAGGCTTGGAGGGCCGAAGGGCCTGTTCCTGTGCTGTAATTTTCTTTGTTCTTTGTTCTTTGCATAAAGTTAAATATAAAGTAAAAAGACAACAGGACAGCAGAAGAAAGAATACCAAAGCCCTCAACATGAACTGGAATAGTGCCATACTCCTAACTGAGTTAAACTTTTACAAACAAAGGATGCAGTAGTACTTGACTTAGACATTCTATAAAGTGTTAATTGGTAAGAACGGGTTGCACAAACTGAATGGATCAGGCTTATCTGCAGAAGAGTCCCAGCCTATTCAGCCTCTCCTTATAACTCAAAACTTTTAAACATATGACAACATTTGCACAATGAACAAAAGTAGGCCACTGTGCCCTTTGAGCTTGCTCCAGCATTCAATACGATTATGGTTGATCTGATTTGAACCTCAACTCTACATTCCTGCATATCCCTGATAATTTTTCATCCCCATGATAATCAAAAATCTATCTATCTATGTCTTAAAAATATTTTAAAATTCTGCAAACAGTGCCTTTTTAGGAAGTGCACTCCAAATTCTCACAATCCTCTGAGAGGAAAACATTTCCTCATCTATTTTAATTTTAAACTGTGACCCCTAGTTTTAGATTCTTCCTCAAGATGAACCATCCTTTCAATGTCCAGCTGGTCAAGTGCCCTCTGGGTCTTATATGTTTCAATAAAGTCACCTCTGACTCTTTCTAATCTCCAAGAGGATACAGACCGAGCCTGCCTCGTCCTTCACCATAAGGTAACCCGAAGCATCATCTGTTCATTTGTATGCTCGGCTTTTTGAAAGAACACATACAAGCCAGATTCCCAGGCCTCAGGAAACCAGACAGCTATATGGAGTTCAGAACAGCCAAATGTTCAGGGTTTATGGTGCTGCTTGTGAATGAAAAGAAGCAGGAGTGCTCACCCCACATTCTCCTGTTTTGACACTCCATATCAATATAATTTGTACTTTTGAGTTAACATGCAATAAACTCCATTTTGTTTAAGAGGGTCTTCACGTTAGACTAGATTATTGTTTCCCTCCACCATAACGGACCAGTGGGCCCATTGATTCCGACCTCAAAAGCAGTGGTGGCAGCAAACGCACCAGGTTGGGAGCAGTAGTGCAGACAGCCACAAAAGATGTGATAGCCTGCTATAGGAAAGATATTGTTAAACTTGAAAGGGTTCACTAAAGATTTGCAAGGATGTTGCCAGGGTTGGAGAGTTGAGCTATAGGGAGAAGCTTAATAGGCTGGGACTATTTTCCCTGGAGCATTGGAGGGTGAAGGGTGACCTTATAGAAGTTTATAAAATCATGAGAGGCATTTGTAGGATGAACTGTCAAGATCTTTTCCCCAGGGTAGGGGAGTCCAAAACTAGAGGGCATAACAGGTTTAAGGTGAGAGGGAAAAGATTTAAAAGGGACCTAAGGGGCAACGTTTTCACGCAGAGGGTGGTGCGTATATGGAATGAGTTGCCAGAGGAAGTGGTGGAGCCTGGTACAATTATAACATTCAAAAGGCATCTGGATGGGTCCATGAATAGGAAGGGTTGAGAAGGATATGGCTCAAATGCCGTAAATGAAACTAGATTAATTTAGGATATCTGGTCAGCCCATGTGAATTGGACCGAAAGGTCTGTTTCCATGCTGTACAACTCAATGACCCGATAACACAGTGTGGAGCTGGAGGAGCACATGTGGTGTATGTGGTACAGGCAACTGCTGAGAAGGGAAAACTAATGTCAAGAGGTCTAGGATATGTCCAAGAACAGCTCCTCCCATTCCTGCAGCTCCACACTGTGTTATCTCTGACTCCAGCATCAGCAATTCTTACTATCTCTGTGACCCGATGATGCTGGCAACAGTGATGGCCTGAGCACTCTTCAGGCACAGCTTTAAGAGTCTTGTGGACAGTCCAAAATAGGAAGAGCTAAACATCTAAGAAGCCAACAGAAGAAAATCTTATGGCAAGATTCAACAAAACAGAACCCTCAGTCAATTATAAAGATTTCGTCAGACCTGATGAAAAGTGGTGCAGCAAGAGAGGGTATGGAATTCCTTGGAGCCAGATTCTTAGTCACTCCAAGGTAGTTACAGATCGCGTCAGGTACTGGTGATCTGTAGGATCGGTCAAGGAAAAATTTCACAAAATACTGCAAAATTACAAGCTGGGAAAGCTAGCAGTAAAAGGAAAGCAAAATAGTTACAACTGAGGTTGAGCATCGCTGCTCTGGTGAGCAGATATCACAGGGCATGGCTACAGTTAGGGAAATCAAGGATCACAGAAGCAATTCAAAATGCAGTTACAGATATCGCAAAGCTAGAATTATAGCGATAAAGAGGCAAATGAGAAGGTCAAGCAGACAAAGGCTAATGGCAACAGAAAATTAGGAAGCTTTCTTAACATTGTAGAAAAGGTGCAAGATCTATCATTGAAACTGTGGTAAACGTTATCATTATAGAGTCATACAGCATAGAAACAGCCCTTCCATACTGAAACTGCAAACTCTAGAATCAAAAACCATGAAAGAAGTGGGGATTAATATTAGAGCTACAGTTACAACAGGAATCAGCCAGAACTTACTGTGATTAAAGCAGATGACATTATTAAAGCCAGAGGCAATGGGATTCATTCAGCAAAACCATTAAGGAAATGGCAAAACACTTGGGTCTAGGTCCAAAACGTCAGCCTTCCTGCTCCTATGATGCTGCTTGGCCTGCTGTGTTCATCCAGCTCTACACCTTGTTATCTCAGATTCTCCAGCATCTGCAGTTCCTACTATCTCTGAAGGAAATGGGAATCTTTTATTTAGGTCAAAAATAAAGGGATTCATCTGGAGAAGCTGAAAATAAGGTGAAATCCTCCATTTTACCCGAAAAGGGCATGAATCCTCAATTTTGAGTAATGAATAAACTGCATTATATTTCCAAGACATGATAATGTGTGACTTGGAAGAGTATTTGGAGGTAGTGCTGTCACTATATATTGTGATGGATTTAAATCTGATACTGAGGTGATTCATATGATGCAAGTTCAAGCAGAGAATTTCTTTTCCCTATCTTCCCAGGAAAAACCTTCAGTATGAGTGACAGAGATTATACTAGGTGTGAAGCAGTTCTTAAGTAACAGAACTGGGGAAATTAACATGGTGGTTTCACCAATATTGCAATCACTATGGCTGAAAAGAAAGACCAAGCTAATGAACAAGTTAAAGTAAAGACATAAAGTCAAAGCAGATACTTTAAAAGAGATTTACTGGTCAGATTGAGAATAAAAATGTGCTGACACAGATTGAAGATGTGGTGCATACAACTGCTGAGAAGGGAAAACCAATGTCTAGAGGTCTAGGATATGGCCAAGAAAAAGTTACTAGATTCAGAAATCCAGCATGTTGCAAAGAAGAATACTGCAAGAATAGAAATCACCCATTTCAATAGGATAGTTATCATTTGTGTAGGAAATAAGTGAGATTAAATGTCATCCAGATATTGTAATGGGCCAATTGCCAAAGATATTCCCCACAAAGGAAATCTGAGACATCATGATGAAAAAAATTGTATGTACAAACATAGTTTGGGGGAAGATGTTGTGTAAAGGTAGAAAGATCTGAAAGGGTTAATCATGAGGAATGCCTTAAGCACTACCCAATATAATGATGCTATATGGAACCAGGAGAGAAACCTCAACACAGTGAGGGCCACCATCCATTTCTTCCTCATTGGGCCTGAATTTTATATATATTTGGCTAAGTCTGAATTTAATTGCGTTTTTTGGAAGGCTTTTCATCGTGAGATCTAGTGAGTTCTTTCACATATCTTGGCAAACTCACCGCATTCACCTTTTACACCAGCCCGATGACATCTGTCATGTCAGATTTCAGCACCATATTACCAGGAACTATTGCCAGAATAATTCACCATTCAGCGAATATTTGACATAAGACCAGCATCCCATGCCATCTTTAAAAGGCCATTGTGAACCAGGACGAACATTGGTATTTAGAAAGTGCCATGCACAGTCAAGAAAGTTTTCTGAAGATGTCTGGGAAGGGGAAGATAACAGTGCAATTTTCCAACAGGGATCAGAAGATCCTGGCCAATGGGGTGGTACCTTTTTTTCCAGAGAGCCAGAGCAGAAGGCACACCACCAGACCTGGCAGCCTGGTCTAAGTTTGCTAATTAGGTCAGCGGCATCTCACCAGTGTTGGGAAACAGCCATCAGTGCTTTAAGAAGGCCAGAATAAATGCCTCATATCTCACACAGTCTGTCTCTGCTATTGCGCACATCACCCACCAAAGCTTATTCTCTGCCAATCTCCATATTGCCTGCACTATCTTTGCTCAGACACTCTCACAACCCAGCAAACCTCCACATCACTCACTCTTCATGGCCTCTGCACTGCTTCCTCACTCCCTCAGAACATCTCACCAGCTTTTGATGAGCACTCATAGTGCCATGGAATCATACAACATGAAAACAGACCCTTCAGTCTAACCAGGCCACACCGACCATGTCTAAGACTGGTCCCAACTGCCTGTGCTTGGCCATATCCCTCCAAACCTCTCCTATTCATGAACTTATGCAAATGTTTTTTAAACATTGTAACTGTACCTGCATCCATCACTTGCTCTGGCAGTTCATTTCTCATATGAACAACTCTCTGTGTAAAAAAATTTGCCCCTCATGTTCTTTTTAAATCCTTATCTTCTCAGCTTAAAAATATGCTTCCTAGTTTTGAAGTCTCCCACCCTCAGGAAAAGACGCTTGTCATTCACCTTATTTATGTCCCTTATGATTTTATAAACCTCAATAAGGTCACCCCTCAACCTGCTACACTCCTGTGAAAAAATCGTCCTAGCCTATCCATTCTATTTTTCTATCTGAAACCCTCCATTCCTGGCAACATCCTGGTAAACCTTTTCTGAACCCTCTCCAGTTTAATAATATCCCTCCTAAAACAGGCCGACCAGAACTGCAGCCAGTACTCCAGAAGAGGCCTCACCAGTGTTCTATACAACCTTAACATGATGTCCAAACTCCAATATTCAAAGGTCTGAGCAATGAAGGCAAGCGTGCCAAATGCCTTCTTAACCATTGTCTACTCACAGGCATCCCAGCCACTTACACCTTACCAATCCCTTCCTTTCCTCCATTACAGGAGAAAACACTTCATATAACAGGGCAGAGGTGGGTGGAGGGTGCCCAACTTTAGGCTCCTCGCCCACGATGAGGACAAAATTCTGGACATTGCAGGATAAAACCAGGACTGCTCCTTCAGGGATGTTGAGACATCAATGTAAGTAAGTACCACTCTTCATTCCACTGCAACTCCTCACAGTAACCCTGCTGTCAATATCATTCATTACATATCACTGGCCTCAGAGCCTTCTCTTTCTTATGACTTGCACATAAACCCAGCACTTTCAACAACTCTATGGAGAAATACCCAGTATCCCTAAAAGCCAGCTCCTTGACCTCTGAGGAAGAGAGTATCAAGGTCTCAGAGTAGCATTAGCAAGGCAACATCCTGCATTCCCTCCAGCTCAGGTACTGACATCTCAGTGCGAACATTAGCCTTAGAGAATGTGGAAGCACAATCTAGAGAGCAGTTCCACAGCTGGGTGAGGTAAAAACACCCCAGTCCACTGCCAGAGACCAGGTAACTGCTCAGCCCCAGGCAGGAGGCGACCCTGTGGTGTCAACAATGTCCACGTGCACAGGGAGGAGCAGGAGCAGGCAGGCAGGTAGGGATGTGGGAAGCAATGGCCCTCATTGCTCAGAAGCTGCATCATCATGCAATAACTTGTCTGTTTCCAAGGACAAGTTGGCAGCTGCCGTGCAAAACCACGTCCAGACCCTCGGAGTCTATTAGAGAGGCACACAGACCTGTGCTCCATCATCCCAACCACTGGTCCTCAGGACCAAAGGCAAGGCAACTGGAGGACAGGCAACCTGTATGCACTCCAGGCCCTCTTCCTCATGAAGGGACAGGGCAGTGCCAGGCTGCACTCCCTCAGAGGAGGAACCACTTACATGTCCTTCAGAAATCTCCTCTCAGGACACTCCAAATGTGGTTAGCTCTCCACCTCCATCCTTGATGCCCATCTTTTATCCTAAGAAGTTCAGGCTGAAGATGGTCAACTTGCTTCTGGCAACAAGACCCTCAGCACGTCTGGTTCGTCCAGATTTATGTGACCCCAGACCAGCATCTGGAACCAATGTACTCAACTGCCAAGCAGACTCCCTCCACCTCAGCTGTGGAACCAGGGAGTAACAACAATGCAGTAGGAGGGATAGGAAGAAGGAAATCTATTTAAGCACTTTGGTGGCTTGAATGACAATGCACTACATGCCAATTTTCACCTTTCCATATGTTCCATTGATTTGACTTGACATCTACTTGTTTGTCTCTCTCCGTGTAGCTCTGAATTCCATTGCTCCAGCATGAGATATCACTTCATGGCCACAGATGTTGCTCAATGGATGGAGATCTATGCTGGGAGCTCACTGCATCTTCTAGCAGCAAGACGTACAAGGTTTATTCAGGGCGTTCAGTGCTGCTGACAACTTTGACCCTCCTCGCTCGTCCAACATCCTGTTTCTGTGTGTAAAAGTGTAGTTATGAATGAGTTGGTCAGCCTTATCTGTGGCTAAGAGGGGGCAATGCCTTAGAATGTCCAGGGAATATAGATCCTGTGGGAATGAGTTATGGGCAGTGCATGGGTCTGTGTGCAATGTTCCTTCCTTTTAAAAAACACTGTCATCAGTGGGGCTTAAGATCCCTTCCTCATAGGTTGAGAACTTACACCAGTTACTCTGAATGTGAGTGCTGCAATTTTCTTCCCAAATGTACAAGTTGGAGTTCCAGAATAATGGAAAGCAATCAAGTGTTCCTTGGCCACTGGTTTGCAGCCTCAAATGTCCAAATCCCTTTCCTGATAGCCTTTGCTGTGAATCCATTGGCTTCACAGCTCCCTGGGTGCTCACCTAAACCATCTACATGAGCCTGTACCTGCCCAACATTCCCCCACCATACCCCTCTGCCCCACCAGGCCCTGCCATTTGAGGTGACGATGCCAGTGCAATCATTCACTGAACCCCCTTGAAGCCAGACTACCAGACTACTTCTGACGCTGGACAACCGTCCCAGCCCCATTCTTTATCATATTGCTTTCCTTGAAGATATTGTTCACGCCCTTCACTATTGTCACTTTCCCACCCTCAACACTGCAGCCCTCAGTCCCAAAGACCAACTCACTGAACGTTACTTATGGGGCAATAGTCACTCTTTGAGCCTCACCCCTCTTTCTGCTTGGTTTCTGTTGGCGAAGCTGACAGACTGATGAAGGCTAACTTGTTTGAACATTCTAACCAGACAGGTCTCTGACTGGTGGCCATGCATCTCCCCAACAGCATTAGTCCTGCCACCTGGACTATGGAGCCATAGGACTGACTGTGATCCACTTTGTGGACTGAAGAGGCACTTACCCCACTGACTGAGATCAGCTCAAGCAGAAGATTAACTGCGACCAATCCCATGGATTGTTAGTGGTGGTTATCTTGATGTACTGTGTCGGGACTCCCTGAAAAACCAGTGCCTCCATGAATTTCAGTAAGGCCTATTCCCCTCAGACTTTGAGACATGGCTGCTTCCTTACTGTCCATGCAGTGTGTTTGCCATGTAAGCTGTTGGCGCATGATGCAGATGTGAGAGTGACCTAGCCCACTGCCATGTGATAAGCTGTATGTTCCCTAGGCTGAGGACAGCTGAGCAACAAGGAAAGCTGCCTGGTTGTGTGACTACTTTAAATGTCATGGCATGGCAAAATATGGCATGGATGGTGCAGGCATGCAATTATTTAAGGAAATAACCTCTTCCCATTAGACGAGGAAGTGTTTTTCTTTCTCTACCACACCAGACCAAATGGGGCTGTAGATCCCTAACTTAAATCAGGGTGGCAGCAAAACTACCCCATGGTAACCAATAGCAGAGAAAGCCACACAAAATGAGGTGGTCAGTGGTGAGGATTGCTTGTACAATAATTAGTATGTGTTCAGTATATCTCTTCCCTCAGGTCTCAGTTCAATGTGATTTGATATCTTATGACATAAATGATTCACATTCTAGCTGTTGACATGACTGCAATTAAATCATTTTTCTGCATTTAAGACTGGAATAGTCATTGTTCAATCCACAGGAAACAAAGGATATGTTCACTCCTGCATCTTTTTCTATGATTATATGGAATATTAGCTATTCAAAAATATCATTATTAAGACAGATATAACCTCAAATTCCTGATTTATCTTAATCAAAAGTGTAAGTTCTTCTCAATAAGACTTTGAGGAACATAACAATTGCTGCAGTATTTTAATTCTTTATATCTCTTGAATCACTATTCACTTTTAATTCAAAATATTGTCTTGTCACTAACTTTAATAATTCATCATCAAGGATTTTTTAAAAATTGCAAATGCCTTTCTTTTACATTTTGTAAAAAAAAATTCATGACAAATGTATCTCTTTAAAATGAAAGCCCAAATTTAACTTTAGTCAGCTTGTCCAACAAGATCTGTTGAAACCTAATTCTACTCATAGTTAATCTGTCATTGGACCAAAGCAAAAAAAATGTTTTCAGCATAGCTATGCAAAGTTCACACTGGCCTTGCTGGTGATTATAATCAAGTGTCACAGGAAATTAGTGCTGAAGATACTGGAAGTGAATATCGGGAGGGATTTTAAAATGAATGAGAGCTACACAAATTCAAATCCAACTGTAATGAGTTGCACCATCTTTTACTGAAATTGCTGCAACATTAATTATTTATTTAGTTTCACGTTTACCCAAAAAGCACTACTGTGATGCAGGCAAAGTTTCCTTTCTGTGTCACATGGATAAAACATTTATGGGTTAGAAATAGATTTTTTGTGCCTGTTTGACTTATTTCCAGCACACAGCCAAGCTGAGGCCCAGATCAATTTCTAATATTTTGATTATTATGACATTTTTAGATATTCCAGATAAATGAACTGAAATTGGTTTTAACTAGCATTATGTGAAAAGAAGTCACATTGTATTTGTAAGGAACCACCCATTCAACATAATTTTCAAAACATGTCCACAGTAAATTCACCTTTAGTGTTAACTGTACTCTGAAACTAATTAGTTCAAAGTTGCTTGGTAGCCAGAACAACCTTCTCTTGAGATATGAGCACATGACCACAGGCTGAAGGAAATAGTCAAAACCTATCAGCTCAGAACTGTGCTTGTATATTCAAATTTAACAGGGATAAAGTGGTCACCTGAAGATTCATTACTGCAAATGTCCTGTGTGTGTTCATTCTGACACGCTGACCATTTTAAAAAAAATCTGACGAAGTGGCTACGTCTAATTTAACACAAATCCTGATATTCTGAAAGAACACACCTATTTTCACTAATGTAACACAATGTTTCAACAAACTCACACTCACTTTGGCAGAGCCTCTTCTTGTATAAGTGTCATTTTGCCCACATCCCTGTGTTAAGAACGATAACATTGGTCTGTCATTAGCTTGTGAATAAATAAAAAAAATCATATGTTTATATACATCTAAGACAGTCAAAATAATGTGATATATGACTTTTAAATTCCTGTCACGATAATTTTTGAAAACAATATTAGCTTTCAATTTGAAATTGAATAGTTTTGAATGAATTTTAGTTTGTGTAACTTGGTTATATTCTGCTGAAATAATTAGCCTGCAGATTAGAATAAACAGGATGAAATCCAATGTTTGATATTATATTTTTATCCCATTCAGTATGTGATACCATCTTATGAAAAACTAAAAGCAGCCAAATTGTTCCTAATTCTATTGCCTGGAAATTAACCTGATGTGCTCACATTTAGTTTATTGGTGTAGTTTGTTGTCTGTCTCTACAATATAGATGCAAATTATTTCAGTGTGGAAATAGTGTTAAGAATAAGGCCCCTATGTTTAATTCCTTAGACCATAAAAAAAGATTGTTTGTGGAGAATAAGCAAGACTGGGTTTAGAAACTGAAATATTGAACAGGCGTAGTTGTGTGGATAATGACCAAGCAAATAACTTGATGTTACTTACCTTTGTGAAGATGACACAACTACACACTGGCATTGTATTCCACTGGCAATGACAAAGAAACATTGGGGATCCATTTGCAACCCCAGGAAATGAACATTCACTGGGGCCAAGTCAGCCCTGAGCCATCAATGTTATGGCAAACTGGAGCCAGTGAGCTGCAGACAGTCACCTTTACAGGATATACAACTGGTCAGATATATGTTAGTGAGATCTGCTTCTTGAAATGGTTTGCCACCACAGAGTTTGAAAGGTGTGCCTGTTGCTTCACTGTATGTCCACCTTCATTTTTAAAATTTCCTTAAATTTATCCTCACTAACATTTGCCAGCAGTGTGTACCATGTACAGGATGCACCACAGCATGTTGCCAATATTC
This sequence comes from Rhincodon typus, assembly GCF_021869965.1. Classification (NCBI taxonomy): domain Eukaryota; kingdom Metazoa; phylum Chordata; class Chondrichthyes; order Orectolobiformes; family Rhincodontidae; genus Rhincodon; species Rhincodon typus. The sequence continues at coordinate 50,738,711 of NC_063339.1, read as the reverse complement.
TTTCTAGACCAACTTCCAAATCCATGATTGCTGCCATCCAGAAGTACAAGGGCAGCAAATGCATGGGAACACCATTGCCTGCAAGGTACTCTCCAAATCAGACCTCACCCTGACTTGTGAATATCTCTGTGTTTTTTCACTGTCACAGGTTTAAAATCTTGGAACTGCCCTCCCGACCGGCACTGTGGGTGTACCTACATTTTGTGGATGGTATTGGTTCCTCTCCCAGACATACGTCCACTCAGAATGGCAGTAGAATGGACAATACCAATTAGGAAGTGATGAAGGGGCCAGCCACAAAAGACTTGGCTAAACATAGCTTTTTCAAGGGCAAGTAATGGATGGGCAGTTCCAGCCAGAGAAACTCATATCCCATGCAAATGAATTAAAAAAAAACAAATAATTAACGAGGACCATCAAGATAGGGGCACAGTCTGGACTAGAACAAAAGAGATTGTGATAGTGTGAGACCAATGATGGTGTCCTGCAGCCCATTGTCCTGTACAGACTGAAGAAATTAAGCCTAAATAATAGGTCATGAAATATGCTATTTAATTTCAAACCTACCTTTCTTGTACTTTGTCATGACTAGAAGTTGCTTACAAAGTGACTGAGAAATATGTTTATTGGCTGTCGCTCTGACTGTTTTTTTTTCAGATAAGGATGAAATACAAATTTTAATGTTCTTCTCATGGTACAGTGCACTAATATGCTATAGCACTGGACCATTTCTGTTTTGTAATGCAGTTTTACTTTTAAAGAAATGAGCTGATCTTTTTGAGATTGTTAGAGAAAAGCAGATGGTGACTCTCCAAATTATATTTTTCACGTAGCTTTTAATAAAAGTTCAATGTGACATACTTCTGATTAAATTAAACCCCATTATAATCCAATTAGAATGCAGGTCTGGGTGAGAAGTTGTTTAAAAAAGAGGAAGCGGAGAAGTTGTGAGGGGTTTACTGTCCAACTCGAAGAGACATTAGCCATCTGACAGTGCAAGGTATTCTGGAAAGTGGTACGAACAATTGGTTTTCAATCTTTTTGCTTCTGAAACTGCCATTCCCAGTTTTAAAAATTCCACAGACACCTGTAATGCAACATTCTAATATTTTTCAGTATAAATATTATTATAAAATTAAACACATTTATTATTATTATAGTGAAATAATTTGCAGGGACTAGTTTTCAATGTCTTTGTGGTCTTACTTTCCAATACCTGTAAACTTTTCCAGCTTCTTTAATCCTAGATGGCATGGTGGCTCAGTAGTTAGCACTGCTGCCTCACAGCACCAGGGACCTGGGTTTGATCCCAGCCTTGGGTGACTCTCTGTACGGAGCTTGTGTGTTCTCTGTAAGGGTTTCCTCCCATGGTCCAATGATGTACAGGTTAGGTGGGTTGGATAGTCTAAATTGCCCATGGTACCCAGAGATGTGGAAGCCAGGTGGATTAGTTATGGGAAATGCAGGGTGGGATGCTCTTCAGAGGATTGGTATGGGCTGAATGGCCTGCTTATACATTAGGATTCTAACATCTCTTATACTCCCCTGATTTTGCACATGCACAATTTTTATTGTTCAACTATAAGCATCTGTGTCTCTAATTGGTTGTCGTCAAAGCTCTGAAATTCCTTCCCTAAGTTTCCCAGTCTCTTTTCTGTTTTACATGCTCCATTAAACCTACATCTTCAAATAATCTTTTGGTAACCAATGTGATGAAACTCTTAAGAAATACCTTTAGATGATTTCTATGCTAAACAATCATAGAATCCACTACAGAGTGGAAACAGGCCCTTTGGCCCAACAAGTCCACACTGACCCATCCCCCTGGAACCCACCTAATCTCCACATCCCTGAACACTACAGGCAATTTAGCATGTCCAATCCACCTAGCCTGCACATCTTTGGACTGTGGGAGGAAACCAGAGCACTCGGAGGAAACCCACGCAGACAGGGGAAGAATGTGCAAACTCCACACAGACAGTTGCCGGAGGGTGGAATTGAACCCAGGTCGCAGTGCTAACCACTGAGCCACCGTGCCGCCCTTTTTTTCTTACTAAGATTACCCCAACAGGTTCAATCTGATCATTATTTTGAAGCGTTGAGCTATGACCTCTTTTATAATGGATTCTAGCATTTTCCGTACAACTGGCAGCAGGCTAATAGATATGCAGCTCTGCCTCTCTCTTTTCACTGTCAATATTCACCATCAATAGCCCTCTACCGCCTCCCCCGACTAACCTCGTGACTGACCCGCTATCAAGCCCAATTTAGTCACCGATGTGGCTGGGGATGGATTGGTGCACATATCCTTTTGACTTCTCAAATGTTTCTACATTTTAATCATAGAGAAGTTATATAAACATAAGTTGCTTTAGGTATGTAGGCATTCTTGGAGTTCTGCAGTCAATGTTGGAGCAAGTTAGTTGAGAAATAATGAAAGAACACCCAGAATAGACAAAACTATCAGTCAAAATCAGTTGCAAATTATTTAGCGGGCATCATCTGTTACATTGTGACTATGAAGCTTTACTGAACAGATCTGTAATTTAATCCCTCACCTTCAAATAAGCCCTCTCTTTTGCTCCATCTACTTCTGTGACTTTAAAACCGTCTTCTCAATAGAATTTAACTTCTCTTGTTTCTTCAAATGGAGATTTGCACTTAGTGATCTTAAATAGAATGGAAATTTTGTTAATGTGGTACAGTGGAGACGGAAGTGTTGCTTTTTACTTCGAATATTTGTGATTTGTGAAAGATTGATGTAGTATTTATTTTAAATTTTGTTCAGTGTTTAGAAAAAGAAAACAAAATTTACAACATAAACTACAGAATACATCTACTGAGATTAGACTAAGATATGCCAAATCAGATTTCATGCCTAGACCTCCAGTTATAGAGAAGGGTCACTGGACTCGAAACATTAACTCTATTTTCCCCCACAGTTGCTGCCAGACCTGCTGAGTTCCTCCAGCAAAATCTGTTTTCATGTCAGATTTCCAGCATCTGAAGTTCTTTGTTTTAGTTTAGTTGTGGGATAAAATTGTTTTGTAACCAGAATGATTTGTCAAGCAATACAAAGGCAGATTTTAACCTACAGTTTGGACAAAGCTAAATACGGGACATGATGTTGGGTTCTAACATAAACAAACTAATACAACATAGAGGGAGCAAATTACTGCAGATGGTAGAATCTATGCTGAAAACAACAAATGCTGGAAATCACAGTGGGTCAGGCAGCATCCGTGGAGAGGGTGCAAGCGAACATTCTGAGTCTAAATTGATGAGTCTAGTTCTTGAAGCAGGTCAGGGAGTTTGGAGGCAAGGGTGGTGGGTGACCTACAGTGACCCTTCCTTCCCTTTTGCTGGATCACTCAGACACTGAATGTCTAACTTTGAAGGATCTCTTTCCCCTGAACCGGTCAGTGGCCTTTTGAGTGTAACTCCCATTTAAATCCTGGGTCATAAATTGGGATGGATATCTGGATAATTGGACACCTGGATAGTGGCTCACTATTGTGGCTGACTGACTTCTCATCACTGGCAGCTGGGCATTCTGTATCAACGCCTTCTGCACTCTTACTTAACCTGAAACAGTTTTGCTGTTGCTGGGAGACTGACATAGGCACTGCTCCATCACTAAGTCATCCTGGCAGCCATATTTCCCACTATGATGAGCTGCAATTGACTCAGTCCTATGACCTTCCTTTTTTTTGCATTTTGTAAGGATACGTTATTCAAGGATAGCTTTGTGTTTTTGATATCAATGTTGAATAAAACTCAGGTGTTTTCTATAACAGTATCTACTCTTGTTGGTTGCAATCAGTGAGCAGAATGGAGTTTGGAGTTAGACATTGTATATGTGATATGTATATGTGATGTTTTGCTTCAAGTAGAGGCTAGAAGCAGCATCAGAAAATCCAATGTTTCAAAAAGCCAAAGTTTGTTGCTAAGATGGAGGCATGACTAATCAGTACTGATTTGAAAGTTGAAGTCAGTAAGAAAGCAACAATGGGAAAAATGGATTACCTATCAAAAGAAATTGTGAATGGTACAATTCAAACTTTGCTATGGAACGACAGGATGATTTCAGAAACAAGATTTGAATTTCTTGGGCAGTGACATGTGATTATGTGGGAAATGAGCAAAAATGGTACAACAAAAAGAAAGAGTTTCAACTGAGTAGTGGTTAATTTGTTTTAGTACAACAAGAAACATCGGGTGGAATTTAATCAGGGCCTTTATGACATAGGCTGTGGAGAAATATATGCCAGAATCCAGTGACAAATGCAGTGGAGACCATCTCAACATGAAGATAATCATGCTGTATTTTCTGTACATTTCCCATATGTTGTGGTGTTTTTCACTCTTAGCAATAATGAGATGCCAAATAATGGTGATTAAGTGGTTAAGTGCCTTGTTAAAGCCACCACACAACTCCAGACTCCCGCTTTACCAAATTCACCAAAAACACGTGGCATCAGGAAAATTTGAGAGGGAATCTAGAGCGAACATCTGGTGGATTCAGCTTGCCGCTTGCTCTGAAAAACATCTAAAGTGGAAACCAGGCAAGATCCACAGGAACTGGCCCTAAGCACCCATATCTATGGGAATTGCCATCCTGCCATGTGCCAACCTCTAAGAACCTTCATGGCACGTCTCTGAACCACTTAAAGAGCACCAGCACTTTAATGCTGCAATTGCAATGTCACTGTAATGATGCTGCAAAGACAGAGTGCATTCAAAGACATACACCCCAGCTCATTGGATTGGGCCAGGCTGCTTCTCTGGGCTCTTCACTTACTGGCATAGCACTCACTCTGACCATACCTGGATGCTCATAGCATCTCTGCCTCATATTGCTTCACCTTACCTTCTTGTGCTTTATCCTCTCAGCCAGACATAACAGGCTCATATTACTGCTGGTTTGCCGTGCCATTTAGCATAGACGCAAAGATAGGAAGCTTGTCACAGTTGTCAGCAGGCCTCAGTCAAGTCAAAGGGAATAGCCTTCACTCAAGGGTTCCTGACATATTTGTCAAGGGCAGCCTCTGATACCAGTCCAGGCGCTATTTCTGACTCGGGATGTTCTCCTCATCAGGAGTGGGGAGCCATCACTCACCTTGAGTCTTTCTGCTCTATTATTGGCTGTTTGCCTCATGGAATGAGAGAGAGGTGGGTATTCTGGGAGATGAAAGTGGGTGGCACAGCTATTACTGTTGATGTAGAAGTGTCCTGAACACATCAGAGGGCATGCAGGGTTAGTGAGGGTGGGAGTTAGGGTGGGTCACAGCGATTGAGGGAAGATGTTGCAGATAACAGTAAGTGTAGTAGAGTATGAGCCTTGGTGGAAGATAGACACAGTAGTAGTGATAGAGCAAGTGTGAAGTATCAGAGAGAAGATAGTGGCGCTTAACATTTGGGATGGAGAAGGTCATTATCCTTGTTCTTACATTGCTGGGCCTTCCTGCTTCAACTTGGGTGGCAACATTGGACCTGGTATGACCTGGTGTCACATCCTCCACTACTGGCCCTAGGGAAAGAGGAAGTGCTGCATGTTAACACTACAACCTGCAGGATCTTCAGGAAGGTGCCCCTAAATTCCCATTGCCTGTCATGTCCAGGGCAAATGGCAATGACTGTGCAGGGTAGCTCCATGCTGGCAGTGTTTCCCTGGGTGTTCAACAAGTTTTTAACAATGTTATGGGTGTAAAGGATGCTGGTGAATTGTGTGATATCCAGTGAGTGGCAAGTTGTTTCAGATATGGCGCATGGTAAGTTGGGACTGGAATCAAACATAAGGGATGCCATAGAAGTGGGGTAGGTAAACAATGAGGTGAGTTTGGTAAGGTACAGTGAGAAAACCTGTTGGGTCTCATGGTGGAAAACCTCCTAAAAACACAATGCAGTTCACACTTATCCAAACGTTTAACATTCAGCAGCAAGCTCTGACAGAGCATTTGGTGGAGGCTGATGCAGTGCATTAGTTGTGTATGCTGCTGGCACATGCACTGTGCCCTACAGCAACATGTTCACCTCTTTGGCTGATCACTGCTGAAAAACATGACCAGTTGGCTGCTTTGTGGCTGCGCTAAAGGGCAAGGCAAGACTGAAGCACTGTGAGCCTTTAAGTTCTGGCTGAAGTGGCAAAGGCTAAAGAAGCCAGCCAAGACAGAGAGTTTGTGAGTGTTGAAGTAGGCGCAAATGATGTCATTCAGAAGCTGGGAAGATTTCTCCCAGTATCTTTCTACCCCCAGCCACAGACTTACACAATCGATTTCCATTCTATTAACGGGGAACAGACTAACGTAAGCAAACACAGAACAATCAAACAATTGAAACACTGCAGGGAACGTTGACTGGTCAGATTTCTCAGAGTTTATTTCATGCACTTCTGGAACCCAAAGGCTATATTGCATTGGAGGGATCATGAGAGTTTCTGGGGTTGGGCGAAGAAAGTGGGATAGGACCCAGTCTTACTAGGATCCTGCCCTTTGGGAAAAAGGTAAAGAACTTTCAGTGGAAGAGCTATTGTTTGCCACCCCTAGGTCAAGGATTTGGAAGGAAGTTCCACCCAGCATACCTGTCAATAGGCTCAGTGAAACTTCCACATGCTCAGAGCAGGCATAGCCTTGATAGAATAAGCTTAATAAAATGTTCCAGTGTACCAGAGCAAGGATTTTAAGATTGTTACATTGAGAGATCGAAAATCCATCACCATTTTCTTGAACCACACCAGCAAGGTTATAATGGTACTGAGCTCTTCTAACACTGAAGACAGTGCTGATGAACTCCTAATGTGATGATAAGCCTGCCCTAGCCATAGTAATGTACTGCCCTCACAGTCTGGGACAGAGTTAATAGCATTCACTTCAGGGCACTCTGTTTCATCACACTGGTACTAGTGATGCAAGTGTATCAAAACCTTGGCTCACTGCTGTTTTTAAGCTATAAAAGAGGATTTATTAGCAATGAGAAAATACAGCATGATAGCTGAAAATGTGTACACTGCAAACCTCAATATACAAAACTGGAGCTACTCAGCCTTTTAAATAACCAGAATAAATCAGAGGAACAGAAAAGCCAAAACTCTACAGTAACAAAATTTATCCTGATTTGTAAAGGTCAAGCAGAGGAACAATGCACAAAATACATAATTTGGTATGAAAATAAGCAGATTTGCTTGACAGTTGGCATCTCTTCAGTGATTGATATCTATTAACTGACAAATGGCAACTGAACCAAACCGAACACAAATAATGTGCCCTGAGAAACCATGGAATCTCGCACTTTAAAGCCAGCACCTGAAATTGTAACCTTGAAAATAATAATTTCAACAGCTTTTGTTTGGTTGAACATTTTGCAAAACAACTTTCCGCAGGACACTTTAATGGGTAATTATTGTGCACACCCAGCAAGCTCTTAAATATAACAGGGTATTAAATATGAACTATCATTGTACAAAGCAATCTATGAAGCCATATAAATCAACCAGCAGGTTTTGAAAATTTCAAACTCTGTGAATCTCTTAAGCCCCATGAATGTGTTGAACACTTTGTACATTAATAATAGCTGGCATTATTAGCATAGCATTATTTCTCTGGCAAGTATAGCCCATATTCTTTTGAAATGATATTTCAAAATTTCATATCAATGCAAAAACATATTTTCAATCCAATTATTTAAAGCATTTGCACATTAATGTATTATTTATATAATGTCAACAGGTATGTTATCAATTCACAGAATCACAAAGTTGATAACATGGAAGACCATTATACCTGTGTCATAACTCAATTCTTCAACTGAAACAATTTTCTCGAATGTTTCCCCATATAATTTAGTTTTAATATTCTTTCTTTTTTAAATATTTATATACATTTTCCCTTAAATATAGTTATGGGCACGGCTACATCATTTGGTGAAAAACTGATTATCTTACCTATAGACAAAAAAACCCTTTATAGCTCTCATCTACCATATTTACTTCTCCTGCTCTTACAGCAGAGTGTACCTCTGGTCTCTTAGTTGTAGTTAAAGCCATGACATTTTCCTTTGGTGTTCCCTTTATGGACTCATTCTTATGAACTCCACTAAGTCTCATGGACATCCCTCACAACTTACAGCATTCCAAACAAATGTGTCCCATTTTGTTACAATGGAAACCTCAGGACTTCAATTCTTACCTCCACCCTCAGTACTTTCCTTCTGATCTGAGAAGATGGCCTTTGAAAACTGCTAACTAACTCTAACCCTGACACTAATACTAACCTTAACCCTAACCCTCATATGAATGCAAATTCTAACCCATTCCTTACCTTGCCTAATTGCCTTCCTTTCATTCACCCATTTTCTTTTCCTTTCGAATTTATGAGGGGGTGATGGTAAAAAGGTTTAGTTTTGCGGATCAGCTCATAATCACCAGCTATTACTGCTGCCTGTTTAGCAGCTGCAACCTTTCAGTCTTCCACATGTGTTCTTAATCCTGAAGATATCATGCAAGTTAAGTCAGTTTTTAAATTCTTCTGAGATTGATTTCCCTGAAGACTTCATAGGTGGTTTCAACTTCTAACTCTCATAATCACGTGTCAAAATTACTTTGCTTAACCAATTCAAATTAAACATAGGTTTGTCCAGGCCATTTCCTGAAGTTTGCCTGTATGTCTCAGGCACCAATTCATATGCACCCAAAGTATTGCTCTTTTTACAAATCATAGTCTCTAGAAATCTCCTCAGACAGTGAAGCATAAATGTCCTGTGCTCTACCTACTGATTTGTATTGTATGAGCAATGTTCAGTATTCTTTTGGCCAATTCAATTATCTCATTTTCTCAAAGGATTTAAAGGATGTCTGTACACCAATTTCTTTGAATTTTGGTAGGACCTACAAACTTTGACGTTTCCTTACTGGACTTCAGATTAAGTCTAGGATTCTCCCCATTAGATTTCTTTTCAACTTCTGGGTTCTTTTTATTTGTATCTGCATTACTTTAGACCATAAGACAATAAGACGTAGGAATATAATTGGGCCATTTGGCCCATCAAGTCTGCTCCACCATTCAATACAGGCTGATATGTTTCTCAACCACATTTTCCTGGCTTCTTCCCATAATCCTGATCCCCTACTGACCACAAATCTATCTATCTCTGTCTTAAATGCACTCAATGACTTGACCTCTACAGCCATCTGCTGCAATGAGTTTCACGGATTAACCACCCTCTGGCTGAAGGTCTGTCCTACTAGTGGAAACACCTTCTCCACATCCACTCTATTCAGGCCTCTCAGCTTTCTGTAAGTTTCAATGAGATCCCCCCCATATCTTTCTAAACTCCATGAAGAATAGACACAGAATCCTCAACCGCTCCCTGTATGACACTACTATTGCAGAATCATCTCCAGGATCATTCTTGCAAACTTCCTCTGGACCCCCTCCAATGTCAGCACATCCTTCCTTAGATACTCGGCCTAAAACTGACCAGAGCCCTATGCAGCCACAAGAGTACATCTCTGCTCTTGTATTCTAGCTCTTTTGAAATGAATGCTAACATTGCATTTGCCTTCCTCAATGCCAACTGAACCTGCATGTTAACCTTAAGAAAATCTTGAACTAGCACCCCCAAGTCCCTTTGTGCTTCATATTTTCGAAGCCTTTCCCCATTTAGAAAAGAGTCTATGCCTTTATTCTTCTTACCAAAGTATATAAATTGACACTTTCTGTAATTGTATTCCATCTGCCACTTCTTTGCCCACTCTCCTAGCCCCTCCAAATCCTTCTGCAGCCTCCCCACTTCCTCAATACTACCTGTCCCTTCAGCTATCTTTGCGTCACCTGCAAACTTAGCACCAATGTCCTCAGTGTCTTTGTCCAGATCATTAATGCATAATGTGAATAGTTGTGGTCCCAACACGGATCCCTCCAGATTTCCATTAGTCACTGGCTGCAATACTGAAAATGATGTTATCCACACACTCTGCCTTCTACCAGTCAGCTAATCCTCTATCCATGCCAATACCTTGCCCCTAACACCTATGGAATGTCTTATCTTTTTCTGCCACTGTAGAATTCTGTCTCCAGTTTTTTTTTAATTCAAGTTCCTTTAATTCTTCGTTACGCTCAAGTTCCTTCAACTGCAACTGATTCTAATGTTTCACTATCCAGAGTATCAGGTCTGCTCTGTATTTCCACTGAACGCAAACGCTGTGCTACCACTTCAATTATTTCTGTCGTCTTAGATTCAGCAAGCAATTTCACTCCCAAGTTACTTGACAATTCAATTAACCTAGCTTTTGTAATTTCTTTCAAGTTCGTCAGGGACAGCTCTGCTGCCTACTGGAAGTCTTAGAGTTTCCAATGTCATTGCTTTTCAAAATACAGAAGCTGGAGATTCCTTTAATCCTTTATCACTTACTAATACCATACTCAAATCTTTGTTGTCCCTGTGCTAAAACAAATCTCAGCTATAGCCCTCAATCTCTTTTCATGACCCAGTTGGGAAAATGCATTGAAACTCGAGCCCCACTACTCCCAGGATCATCAGAAAAGTTAAAGATTTAATCAAATTATTCAAAGTTACACAGGTAACCTGCTTGACGGACTCAGGTTAACAGAAAACAGTAACCGCTTTCTATACTTCATTACAAATTACTACTATTGCAAAAAATTCAGTTCTAACTACAAGAAATTATGAATTATCAATTTATAACTCCACTGGATGAAACTCTAACCTCTTCTTAAATCCCTATACATACATGCTGATAGGCGTAGATAAACAAACAAATATGGATTAAATTGGATGAATGGAAAATCAGAGTTGAATAGAACCAATCCATAGGATTCGATGAGGTGTCCCTTTTACATCTTCCAACTTCTTCTGATCTCTGATATCCATATTTCCAGATTCTTTCAGTTGCTGAAAACACAGGTCGTCAACACCTTTATTGTACAGTCCTTTAGTCACTGGTTAAGAGGCAACAGCTTACGGTAAATGGTGGGAGGGATTAGCTACCTTTCAAGTTTAGATTCCATCTGCAGAGAGTGTGGAGACTTTCTGTCTCTGTATTGTTCACACACAAAGTGTCCACGTGCCCAGGGGCCAGTTGGAGAGTTGTTGTCATGTTGATGACTCCTGGTCTCTGCAACTGATACAAATTGAAAAACTGATCAGCAGTCTGTCTGGGGGGTGAAGCTTACTCTACACACATGCCCAAGTGATATTGGGTCATAAACATCTTCCCTTACTGCTTCTTTTAATTAGTTCATGTGTAGTAGTTATCATTGGCTAGGCCTGCATTAATGGCCCATCCCTAGTTACACAGAGGGCAGTGAAGAGTCAACCACATTGCTATGGTTCTGGAGTTACATGTAGGCAATATAACAATGTAAATACAACTCACAATGAGTTCCAGTAATATCTTTTTAAAAAGGGCAACAACTCCCTCCATAGTCCTTGGCATAAAATAGTGCTTTCCTTACTTTGGTTCACAATTCAAAATAGGAAAAAAGGTAAAAAGATGTGATGTTCCTTGAAATGAGGCCTACCTGTAAAATGATCAGGCCTGAGAGTGACTTCATTCTAGAAACAACATTCAGCTGCTTGAATTGGTATGAAGAGGCTGTGGTGTTGTGATAATGCCACTACACTAGTAATCCACAACACCAGGCTTATGTTCTAGAGAGAAATAGTAGGAACTGCCGATGCTGGAGAATCTGAGATAATTTTCTGAAGAAGGGTCTAGACCTGAAACGTCAGCTTTCCTGCTCCTCTGATGCTGCTTGGCCTGCTGTGTTCATCCAGCTCTACACCTTGTTATCTCTTACATTCTAGGGACATGGGTTTGAATCCCACCATATCAGATGGTGAAACATGAATTCAATAAACTCTGGGGAATTAAAGCACATAATGACCATGTACTTGCTGCAAAAAGCCTGCTGGTTCACTATTATCCTTTATGGAAGGAAATCTGGCATGGCCTACATGTGATGTCAGATCATCAGCAATATGGATGAGTCTTAACAGTCTTCTGAAATGGCTTGGCAAGCCATTCTGTTATATCAACCTGCCACAAACCACAAAAGGAAGGAATGAAACTGGACGAATCACCTGCATTGACCCAGGTATCAGCAATAACAATATCAAACACAGCACTGCTGACCCTGCAAAATCCTCCTGACCAACATCTGGAGCGTTTTGCTCAAATTGTGAGAGCTGTTCACATGCTTGTTAGGCAGCATAGTCACGCTCTCAAATCATACTTTACTGACAATGTCCTGACACTGCAATTTCCATCCCTGGGCATGTCCTGTCCTGGCGACGCGTCTCGGGGTGGTGGCACAGGGGTGTACAGTCAGGAAGGAGTTACGTTGGGAGACCTCCCTCAGCATTGACTCTGGACCCCATGGCATCTCATAGTACCAGGTTAAACATGGGCAAGGAAACCTCCTGCTTATTGCCACCTACTGCCCTCCCTTGGCTGATAAATCATTACTCTCCCATTACCAACCTCCACTCCAATCCCCTACTGCACTCTCCCCCTACTGCCCCAACCACCATATACCATCTGGAGGAAGTGCTGAACTTGGTAAAAGCACAGAATTTATGCTGGGTGGATTTTTTCAATGTCTATCACAATGAATGACTCAGTGGCAACATTACGAACTGAAGTGGTGAAGTCCTAAAGCATATAGCTGGTAGATTGTGGAAGGTGTTAAGGGAAAAAACAAGAGGAAAAAACTTATTTGACCTTGTCCTCACTGACCTACCTGTTACAGATGTGTCTGTCCAGGACGGTATCATTCCACACAGTTCTTGTGGAGATGAGGTCCTTCGTCACATTAAGGAAATCACATTGCATGGCACTGGCACCATGCCAATTGGATAGACTTTGAAATGATCTAGCAAATCAAAGACTGGACATTCATGAGGCACTGTCGACCATCGGCAGCTCCAGAATTATACTCCAACATGATCTGCAATTTTATGGCCTGGCACATCCCTGACTCTTTCATTACCATCAAGCTGGGAGATCAAAGCTATTTCAATGCAAAGTGCAGGATGGCATGCCAGGAACAGCACCATGATTCCTAAAAATGAAGTATCCATTTAATAAAGATACAATGTTTGCATGCCAAACAGTGGAAACAGCATTTAATTGACAGGGCCAGTTGTTCACATAACCAGCGGTATCAGATCTCAACTTTGCAGTCCTGCAACATCCAGTCATGAATGGTGATGCACACTTGAAAAAAGCAGGGAGTGGAACTATGCAAATATTCTTAACCTCAATGATAGGATACTCACCACATCAGTGCAAAAGACAAGGCTAAAGCATGTGTATCTATCTTCAGCTAGTAATATTGAGTGCATGATTTTTGTTTCCTTCTGATGTCTTCAATCGATCTGATCCTCTCCATGTAATGTTAAGAAATGGCAGTGTATACTGCAAAGGCTATGGGCCCTGACAACATTGTGGCAATAGTGCTGAAGACATGTGCCATAGGACTAACCATGACTCCAGCCACGCTGTTCCAGTACAGCTATAATTATGGTGCCTCCCTAAGGATGTGAAAAATTGCCAAGCTTTGCCTTGGCTAGAAAAAGCAAGACAAATCGATCTATGTGATATCAAGAAACGGTTGGAGACACTGGATACTGCAAAGGCTACGGGCCCTGATAACATCAGCAATAGTACTGAAGACTTGTGCTCCAGAACTTGCTGCTCCCCTAGCCAAGCTGTTCCAGTACAGTTACAACACTGGCATCTACCTGGCAATGTGAAAAATTGCCCAAGTAAGCCCTGTACACAAAAAGCAGGACAAATCCAACCCGACCAATTACCGCCCCATCGGTCTACTCTCAATCATCAGTAAAGTAATGCAAGGTGTCATCAACAGTGCTATCAAGCAGAACCTGCTTAGAAATAATCTGCCCAGAGATGCCCAGTTTGGATTATGCCAGGGCCACCCAGCTCCTGACCTCATTACAGCCTTGGTTCAAACATGGTCAAAAAAACTGAATTCCAGAGGTGAGGTGAGAGTGACAGCCCTTGATATCAAGGCTACATTCAACTGAGTGTGGCATCAAGGAGCCCTAGCAAAACTGGAATCAATGGGTATCAGGGGGCAAACTCTCCGGTGGTTGGAGTCATACCTGACACATAGGAAGGTGGTCGTTGGAGGTCAATCATCTCAGCTCCAGGAAATCTCTGCAGGAATTCCTCAGGGTAGTGTTTGAGGCCCAACCATCTTCAGCTGCTGAATCAATAACCTTCCCTCCATCATAATGTCAGAAGTGGCGATGTTTGCCAATGATTGCACATTGTTCAGCACCATTCGTGACTCCTCAGATACTGAAGCAGTCCATGCTTAAATGCAACAAGATCTGGACAATATCCAGGCTTGGGCTGACAAGTGGCAAGTGACATTTGCGCCACACAAATGCCAGGCTATGACCATCACCAATAAGAGGCAATCTAACCATCACCCCATGTCATTTAAATGTGTTACCATCACTGAATCTCCTGCTATCAACATCCTGAGGTTTATTATTGACCAGAAACTCAGCTGGGCTCACCACATAAACACAGTGGCTACAAGAGCAGGTCAGAATCTAGGAATACTGCGGCAAGTAACTCACCTCCTGACTCCTCAAAGCTTGTCCACCATCTACAAGGCACAAGTCAGGAGTGTGATGGAATACTCTCCACTTGACTGGATGAGTGCAGCCCAAACAACACTTAAGAAGCCTGATACCTTCCAGGACAAAGCAGCTCTCTTGAGTGAAACTACATCCACAAACACTCACTCCCTCCACGACTGACGCTTAGTGTGTGCTATCTAGAAGATGCACAGCAGAAATTCACCAAAGATCCTCAGACAGCACCTTCCAAACCCACGACCACCTCCATCCAGAAGGACAAGGGCAGCAGACATATGGGAACACCACCACCTCCAAGTTCCCCTCCAAGCCAGTCACCATCCTGACTTGGAATATAACACCATTCCTTCACTGTCGCTGGGTCAAAACCCTGGAATTCCCTCCCTAATAACATTGTGGGTCAACCCACAGCAGGAGGACTGCAGTAGTTCAAGAACGCAGCTTACCACCACCTTCTCAAGGGCAACTAGGGATGGGCAAGAAATGCTGGCCAGCCAGCGACACCCACATCCCACAAAAATGAATAGAAGAAAAATCCAACCAGGCCAATTATTGTCCCAAAAGTCCACTCTTGAGCATTTTTGAATCCCCCACTATGAAAGACCTTGAGTTGATCCTGCGCCAGAATCTGAACTGGACTGTCCATTTAAATACTGTGGTAATAAGAGCAGTTCAGATGCTGGGATTTCTGCTGCGAGTGACTCACTTCCTGATTCTCCAAAGTCTGTCTGATATCTAAGAGGCACAAATCAGGAGTGTGATGGAATACTCTCCACTTGCTTGGTTGAGTGTAGCCTCCAACAACACTCAAGAAGCTTACACCATACAGCATAAAGGAGCCCACTCGATTGGCAGCACATCTGCAAGGATTCACTCTCTCCACAACCAATGCTCAGTAGCAGCAGTGTGTACCATTTACAAGATGCACTGCAGTATCTCATCAGTCCTCCAGCATATTCCAAACTCATAACTGTTACCACTTTAAAGGACAAGGGCAGGAAATGCGTGAAAATACTGTGACCTGCAAATTTCCCTCCAAGCTTTGCATTCCTTAACTTCTAATTATATACAAAATTCAGAAAATTGTTTTTGTGCAGATAGGTAAAATATATTTATTTTGTGTGATTATATAAATTCTAACTCTGATACTTATACCTTAAAAATGTATTAAAACTATGTATAAAACTTCAAAAATATGTAAGAAAAAGCATTTGGCAATTCATGTTTCTGTCAGAAAAGGCAACGGTTTTGTATAATAAGCATCAACCCTCTAATTAATTAACATATTAACCATATTATACAAAGCTAAAGGCTTATTACTAAGTTTTGATTTTAATTGTAGTGAACTATAATTAATTGAAATGTCGATCTGAGTTCTTGAAAGTGCATCAAAAACGTTAACAGTGCAGGAGTCTGCTGTGCCACAAGACACAGAACCTAAAGTTGTTTATCATGGTTAGGAAGTGCAGCACCATGATGAAATTTACTTCCACAACATGTTTATTCTTACCAAACGGATTCACATGCTGCTTGCAGCAATATATTTTGTTCATTGCATATATCTGAGGCATCAGGCAAAGTAATGAAAGAGTTTGTGCCTCTTATATTTAAATTGATATTTGCTAATTAATCTTTTGTTTGCTACAGGAAAAGTCCTTACTATTAGTATATATTAGTTACTAGCTTCTTCTCAAATCTGATACTGTCACTAGCTGCTAGTTGCCAGATCTTGATCTTTGTATCTTTAAAGTTAGTTTAGGCAGGTGTAAAGGGAATAAAATAATGGATGCTAAGGTAGTCACTTGGTCTACATTGCAAAGACTTATTAGTGCATTGTTTTTGCTATTGCATTCTAACAAGTTATGCAGTTAGAAACCTGGCATTCTTTGCCTTCCATGTATGGGCTAAATATCGAACAAGCCATCACAGCAACAGTGAACTGCAACCTAACTGATCAATGGAAGGGGGCTGCGTGTGATTAAAGAGACGGAGAACAAACGTTGTCCCAGACTCTTGAGGGTTTATCCACATGCAGCGTTGTCAGTTTCTCCATCGTTACTTATATTTCTAGTGGTCTTTGCTTTTGGAAATTTTAATTTTATAAAGGACAGATTTGTGGAAATAAGGCTGTGAATTAGAAATGCGGGTACATGCTAACTCCTCTGTTTTGATGGTCCTTGAAATGTAGCTTATCACAAAAAAGGCTAAGGTGATTATTTCAGATAAATGATTTTTATTATTGTCTTTATCCAATTTAGATGGCCTGCTGCATACAATTTAAGTCCATTCTTGCAGGTGAGATCTTAGGTGAAATAATGTTTTATTCACATTTCTGTATTTAAGAATGCATTTTTCAATAAACTCAGCCCAGCTTGAAGCAACTTCTGCAAGCTCACAATGTAATCAGCAATCCAATTAGCACCACTTCTTCCTTTGACAGAATTGTATGGGAAAGTACGGCTACATTTTACATATTCAGTAACTTTTAGAAAGGTAGTAATGATGTATTTCAATCCTTAGGCAGATTTTACAGAATAGTTTAAATAAACAATGTAGAAAAATATTGTTTGCTTATTAATGCTTGAAATGCTACAATGATAGAGGATTTGAAAGTTGACTTGGAGTTGCGTTTGTTCTCTTAAAAATGTAATAAATTATAAGCCTCTTCAATAATTAGAACGTAAAACATTTCCTCTCCTAGATATATTTGAACTATTCACTGATATTTTTCTGGTTTCAACTTGTATATTTTTGTTCCAATTCTTTTTTTGGTTCAAAAGGTGACTGAACAACATTGTTAGCGATGTGCATATATTTAGAATATGACATAATCAATGTTTTCGTTTTCAATTGCGTTAGAGTTTCTGAGTTTTCAGTTGTTAGTACTTCTTCAACCCTTAATTGCCATTGTGTATCTCTCGGTATTGTTGATAATCAACTGAATTTCTGAATTGATCTCCATTAGGCAAAGGCTGTTAGAGTCAGATGAACAGGGCACAAAAAACAAGTTGTTTGTTTTTCCGCGGGAAAATCGTTGTTCCAGTGACTCATAGGCTTTTAGCTGAAGTGAAGAAGTGGAAAGTGAGTAGAAATGATAACTGAGAAATGTAGGGTCACTGCCTATTGTTGGCGACAATGGGAAGGTGTTGTTATGTTCACTATCAACTTGTTTTTCTCTGCAATTTTCTTGTGGGTTTACAGACAATAGATTGCTGCCAACTACATGCTTGAGGGAAAATTCATAACTAACTAGGTCTGGGTAGCATGCGCTTCATGTGGTGGGAGAGCGGTTGGTGAAGACTCAACAGGCTGTATGGCCTCTATCTACACTGCAAGGATTCTATGACAAGCCTTGTCCTTCAGAGAATATTTCACCAATAGATACAACTATTTTAACTTACAGCAAATTCAGGAAGTCCAACTTTGAAAAGCTTGTCCATTTAAACTCTGGTCAAACTCTGTCTAATTGTATCAACTTGTGGATTCAAAATCCCTGAAGAGGTCCAATTATGTTTTGAGATCAAACATTTAAAAGAAAATTGAACTTCTGGTTAATAGCCAAAAAGATGATATGATAATATTTCATGCTTTAAGACTTTTATGGCAACAAAAGACTTAAGACACCAGTGAGTAAGCAATACTTTCGTAGGCAATTTGTATTTTAAATCATAACATGGAAGATTCCCTTATTTTGTTTTAGCACAACTGAAAACCAACTCAGATATATTTCACATTGCACTTGTAGAAGACATTCAATTTTCTTGGAACCAGTCCAAAGTGATTCTTACCTCCTAAGGGTTTACTTCTGTCCTTTTGCTTTCTCATCTGGAAATGTTTAATTTCAGAACTGGCTTTCACGGTGACGGATTCACCTTGGAGATTTTTCTTCTTGCACAAGCTAACTGAATCTGCTTGCCTCAGCAGTAACTTGTCATGAATTTGGTCATTTGAATCTGAGCGTGACTTCTCACACACATCCCTGTATAATGAAACACATTGAATCAGAGATAGTAGGCTCATAACTGTGCTGCTTGTAGCTGCTCCTCCTCTTCCAGGTTGTGGTATACCAATCTGTGAGATTTCCACAGTATCTTAGAACTTACTCTTCTCAAATCATATCCCCATGGCAATTCAAACTCCATGGGTTTTGCATCTAGATAGAAATGCTGATTCGCCATACTTGATACATCAACTCTCTTTTATCATTAAAGTCAATGGGCAGTTTAAAACACTGTTTACAACCTTGCATTTGTGACAATTTCCTGAGATTTCAGAGACTCAGGTGGAATCTTACAAGGGTCTGAGCGACATGGGCTATGACGAGAGTTGTGGCAGAAGAGGACAGGAGGTCCAGCAAGGCATAAATTGTTGTTGTGAGCAATTTGTTCCATCTTTAGTGCATTCATCAAGTAGGGAAGCAGGCTTCTCTCTAGGCAGCAACAAGCTGCCAACAAAAGGGCTATATAAATTGTTAAGGAGCGTCCATGTTTTTCAGCATGAAACTGTATCTCAGTGCCCGATACATGGCACTAGCCACACACATTCCTCTTCCTTGGGCAATGAATCTGACATTTGCCAACCCATCGTAACCATCATGTCAATGCTCCATTGGCACAACACTCTGGAAGCACAGACTTGCAGTCGAAAGGCTGAAGCAGGGACACTTTGCATGCAAGGATGGGCACCCAGCTGACAGAGTGGACCGGGCTGCATCTCAGCACTGCTTTCTGGCTCATTTAGAATCATAGAATCTCTGTAGTACAGAAGAGGCCATTCAGCCCATTGAGTCTGCATTGATCCTCCAAAATGTATCCCACCCAGACTCACTCCCTCCTTCGCCTCTGCACATTCCTGTAACTCTGCATTTTTCAAGGCTAATCCACCTAGCCTCCACACCCCTGAACACTACGGGGCAATTTATCATGGCTAATCCACCTAACTTGCACATTTGCAGACTGTGGGAGGAAACTGGAGCACCTGATGGAAACCCACCCAGATACGGGGAGTTCATGTAAACTCCATGCAGACAGTCGCCAAGGCTGGAAATGTACCCAGGTCCCAGGCTCTGTGAAGTGGCAATGCTAGTCACTGAACCACTGTGCTGCCCATGCTGTGCTGAATGCTCACACCATCAATGTCTTGACAGGTGCCATGCCTGTTAGTGCCTTGGTCCTTCATCCAGAAACTCACAGTCCATCCACTGTTAATATATAAGCTGCTGCCATTGTCTCCAAGCATAAACAGTCTGCATCTTCTTCAAGTAAGGAATCTGAGCCTCCTTCCATCTCCAACAATCCTATTTCATTTTATCTTAATCGAAAGAAACAGTCCCAAAAAATAACAATGGTATAAAGTTCAGAATTGTAACAACATCAGAAGCTTGATGGAAAGAAGAATCGCTGTGATATGCAGAATTCCAATTAACAAAGAGAGAAATATCTGGGTCTCCACACAGACTACACCTAATGATTACTGCAACAAATGAATAGAACAGATTGGCCTGGATATTCAAGTGAATTGCTTAAAGTTTGAATGTGTGCAGAGCAAAGCTATTTGACACGAACATTAATTTTCTTTTGCTTGGAAAATTAAATGTTAACTTTTAAAAAAAAAATCTGAGAACAAAATATTAGGGGCATAGAGCATCAAACAGGCAATTTTAGGCAAACTAATTATACTACAGGAATGGAAGAAAGAATCAGCCAGCCTTGACACATTGTAATAGTGATTGTCACATTATCTTCAGTTCACAGCAATCACCTGGAGAGGCTGCGTATTCTGAAATTTTGATGCAATGGTGATTTAAAATTCCTCTAGCTCAATTTATCAAACAAACTTTTCACTGTGATTCATTCCTTACGTCAATAAATATCTCCCTTGAGTACTTACAAACCTTAAGTAAATAAACATTTCTATGCAATAAGCAGTTGGGGGTGTCCATCAATAAGCACCCCATTATGAAAACGATTGTCTGGTGAATCAGTTATGCAGCATAATTCCTATAATGGCTTTATATAATCGAGCACTCTCAAATACTCTAACAGTGATTTATTTTATACCTGCTCCTTTTATGACAGTTTATTGATAACTTTACAAGTTCCAGTGAGTTTGTGTAATTTTGCATGCAAGCATACTTTTTTACAAACACAAAGAGTGCCTTACCTCTCTCAAAGGCGTTAGGGACCAGATAGAAAGAGTTATTTTATCTCTTCAAAAGGTGAGAAATAGTAACATTCCTCCGGTACTCACTCCTCACAACCCCTTTCCCCACACATTGCCTGTGCATCTCCCCTGCTAGCACATGCAACCTCATAAACTCCAATCCCTCTGCCCTCTGCTCAAGGCCATCTCATACTCAAGAAGTTCAACAAAATCCAGAACAAAGGAGTTATGTGATTTCCACTCTAACATCTTCCATATTCACTCTTTCCAACAAAAATAGACAATGATAACAGAGTGTACTATCTACAAGATGCACTATAACAACTCAATAAGTCTCCTTAGACAGCACCTTTCAAATCTGTGACCTCTAACACCTAGAAGGAGAAGGGCAGCAGATACACGGGAATATTACCACTTGCACATCCCCCTCCAAGCCATACACCTTCCCGATTTAAAACTATATCACCATTCCTTCAGTGTCGCTGGGTCAAAAAAATTCAGAACCCCCTCCCTAACAGCATTGTGGTTATTTCTACATCCCCAAGATTGCAGCAGTTCAGAAGGGTAGATTTTTGCCAGCTTCTTAAGGGTAAGTAGTAAATTAGTAATGGGCAAAAAATAATGGCCTGTCCAATAATACTCATATCCTAAGAATAAGTAAAACAAATCCACAAGTACCTATGCACAAAAAAAAATGGAGCTCGATTACTTGATTTTCTAAATGGAAGACCACACTCTGATCAGAAAAGCACCGTCATTTTTTTTGTTTGCAACCAGTTTTCTCAGAAATGTATGCCCAATGTCCTTTGGTGCAACAAGCTTTACGTATATAAAGAAAAGCGCAACAGCTTTTGGGTTGGCGTAACAAACTATCTGTTCTTACAGATGATGATAGTTTGACTAAATTTGTTCATCGTAATGACGGTGTTGGTTGTGTCTTAATCATACAATTGCATTTCACCTATCACCATTGCTTCAGATATATGTCGATCCTCAGGTAATGTGTCAATGGCGAGGCCCTTTACCTCACTGAAAAGATCCTCCTTAAGGGCTTTAACTGATGTCGATTCAATGACCTAGTCTGACAGATGCTGTTTGGAAGAGTCATATTTATTTGCTTTGCTCAACATCCTCTGAAAACCTGGTCAATTAACTTTTGTGGTTGCTGTTTGTATCACATGAGTTAGATTCTGTTAACCTTAAAAGTAATTCTTATCTGGAACTGGTCTTTAATAACTTTCTGGATATTTCTAGTCATCAATGTAGAACTGCATGTATTGTTTGCATATTTGTAATTCAGTAAGGGCGTCGGTAGATGCTGCCAAATGCATTATGAAGTTTCTATTATCCATGATTATGCCTTAGAAATGTTCAACTTTACTATCTCAAGCTGCTCGTTCCTGACTTTGTGTCCGTGTTAATTAAATCTTCTCCTTCCGCTGGACTGCTGCTTTACTGGTGCCTTTAAAATTGCTCTCCTTCAAGAATTAATGGCTTGTAGTTGCAGGTTTCTCCCACCAAAAGAGGAATGATAATATCAGAGATAGTAGGAACTGCAGATGCTGGAGAATCTGAGATAACAAGGTGTAGAACTGGATGAACACAGCAGGCCAAGCAGCATCAGAGGAGCAAGAGAGCTGACGTTTTGGGCCTAGACCTTTCTTGTGTGAATACAGGTAAACCAATGAAATGGAGCAAAGCACCTTTTGGTGTTTTTAACCTGTATGTTGTTTTAGGAACATTTTGTTGTTGTGCTTTAAGGGCTATTTGAAGCTGCCTTACTTTAAAATTGGATCAGCAGTTTCACTTGTTTGTTTTTCAGAGAGGGAGAGAAAGAAAGAAAGGGGGAGGCTGGTATAGAGTCGGGTATAGTACTCATTGTGCATTAGTGTAGGTCTGTATCCTTTAGCATTTGTTGAATTTGTACTGTAGCCCTTTTGCTTAAAGTAAGATGCTCTCAGAAATTTCATGTACCCTGAAAAAACTTCCATTCTAATCAAAAGGAAATAAATAAGTTTTCTTGTGGGTCGATGACCTATCCACAGTTATATGCAGTTGTCTGTGTTTCAAAAACCACTGCCAAAAAAGTGAGAAATTATCACTTCATTCAAATTCTTGGTTGTCCAGGGGCTGCCTGGTTTTCTGTGTGATCAACATTTGGTTTTTCAAGTGTCTGCCACTAAGATATTGGAATCTTTCAAAGACAGCCACTGTTGTTACCATGGTATGAATTTTCCTCTGGCAAGGTGTTTTATTAATGCAAAAGTGCTTATGTTAGTTCTTGTAACATACACTAGGTGTGGATATCATGATATTGAAGAATCCAACAGACAGTTATTACAGCTGGCATTTATGTACTGATGTTACATTTATAGGCAGGTAATTGTTCAGATTGACATTAAGCTATAAGATAATAACAGTAGAATTTCAATATCACGTTGCATCTCCTGTTTTTAAAGAAAATAAAAATTACGTTTGCTATCTGCAAGTTTTCTGCCCTTTACTATTCAATGCTGAGTTTTGACCTGAAATCGAGTGTGACAGATATGTCCTCTCAATTTTATTTGACTACCTGAAATCTACCTGAAGACAACAATTTCTTCTTAAATTTGACCTTTTTAACTGGCTAGTTTATTGAATAGATCCTTTCTTTTTAATGGAATTGTTGTAAAGTCCCTCTGGAATTCATGCACAGTTCTTTGTTAACCTGCGCAGTGAAAACTGAAGCAAAATTTGTTCAATATTCCTGCCACTTTAACATAATCTCCTTTGAGTTTGTCTTGTTCAGTCCTTAGCTCCATTTCTACCTTTTCCTTTTATCGCTTGTGTATATCTAAGGTACTTTACTCTTTCTTTTTATATTCTTTGATAATTTAATTTCATATCTTTTACCTTACCAATTATTCTTTGCTATCTTTGCCATTATTATTGTTGTACTTTATGAATGGCTATTAAATGTAGTTTTATCCTCAACTCATTTGTTTGTGGAATCTCATTCGCCTAAATTATATTCTTATCTTCAATGGAACATATTTCTCAAGTTTATTGACCTCTGCTTTAAGCATTGTCCACTGTTCTATTTTGTGTCTGTCCATATTTTTCTTTTGTTATCTTCCATAACTCTATCTACATTCCCTGAAGATCAGCTTTTCTTCCTGTCATTTTTCCGATCTTTAACCTATCTAGCTCTCTTTAAAGTATAATCCGAAAGCTAGTCATTATCTTGAATATAATTTAAAACATCGGTGCACATGAATGCTGTTTAATAATTTCATTATTTTAAAGAACTATTGTAACAATGTCTATGTGTGTTTAAAGGAAATAGGCACCACCTTTTTAAGCGCATTTCTGTAACTGATGTATTTAAACTGAGTACAATTCGTGTGATCTCCAAAGAACATATTCCAAAGTTCTCTTTATATGTCTGGGAGCTAATGCATTATTATGAGTGAAGCTTAAACGTGTGTTGTGCAAGGACAAAGTGAGTTGCTTTTTGTTTGATTAAATCAAGTTGATTTATCCTGTCAATCGTATCAAATACATGTTTTTATATTCTGGAATGTTCTATATAAAATATAATATTTGCTTACATTAGTGTTTCACAGCACTGGTGAACCTTAAGGGAACTATGTGCAATAACACCAAGGCCTTTTTAAATCTTTGTGGTATTCACGTTCTGGACACCGTAGACTGTGAATAAACTGACGTTGATCTTGTCCATGTGCAGAACACCTTGTGCTTGTTTAACCTCTGTTTACCCTTCCCAGACTATGTCAGAGTGAAGAAAAGGTTATTTTTGTTTTTAATTCATATGTAGGAAATGGGCATCACTGGCTGGCCAGCATTTATTTACACGTCACTAGTTGCCCTTGAGAAGGCAATGATGAGTTGCCTTCTTGAACTGCTGCAGTTCACCTGCTTTAGGTTGACCCTCAATGCTGTTAGGGAGGGAATTCCAGGATTTTGACCCATGAGCATTGGGATGTCAATTAGGCTCATTACTGAACCACTTACTCATAGTTCAGGAATAAATTAGGGGGCATGTAACTTTTCTGCATCCTCAGAAGATGTCCACCATATTTTACTGGGTTTGCCAGAGGTATTCCTGGGGCTGGGGATGGGGATGCCTCACAGTTAGGCTCTCTGGAAGGATGCAACATTAAGTGCTGACAACCACCACCTCCCCTTGCTTCTGACCTTCCTGGCTGCACCTCCCACGATCTCCACCTCCAGAATCCCAATCCAGAGGCCTGGGTTAATATTTCAGAGTCTGGAAGTCATGTTGAGATTGCTCAGGACATGGGTGAGGCCTCTTCTGGAATACGGCATCTAGTTCTGGTTGCCCAGTTAAAGGAAGGATATTATTAAGCTGGGGAGAGTTCGGAAGAGAACTCTGTAACCACTGTAACTGATGAATTATGTATCAACCAGGGCATCTCACATGTTTAAATTCACTTCTTCTAAATTAATCAGTAGTTAAGCTGATATCTGTAATAGTGATCATGAAATGGTTGAATTAATGTAAAAACATGTTTTAATGAAATAAACGCTGCATTCATTATCCACTGGCTTATATGATTCCAGAATCACAACAATGTTGTTTACTCTTAACTGTCCTCTGAACTGGCCAAATTAAGCACTTGGTTGTGTTGAGATTGTCAATAAATGCCAGCCTTGGCAACAATGCCCACATCTCCAAAATGAATTTAATGTGTCATTATGATGGTAGTAAAAAGTAATGACTGGCACATTGATTGTTGATGGACCTTGGAGCATTTAGTTACAGAATTCCAGCAAGCTGTTAATGGGCATCTGACTGATTTACTACAACCCATATTGTATTTGCGCACAGTATTCTGTAAACATTTATAGAATGAAGTAATCCAATTGCTCATTCTTGTTATTGAAGATCTACTCATTACCACAAACTATGTGTTTTAATAAAAGGGGGAATGAACCAAATACAATTTTTTTCCCATCATAAAAGAACTGTGCCATCACAACTGCCACTTAGTGCATACAGCATGATCTGGATAATCAGAGCACTGTAGATGTTTATACATAGGTATTACAATATTTCAATTCAGACGTATCAACATACACACTGCAAATAATGCATATCATTTTACATTGGAAAATCACAATTAACCTTCCAAGATGAAACTCTACTCTTATAATTATGTCAATAAAATAATAAATGTGATTGCAGAAATGCTATTGTTATGCATTAATTATAGGAAATAAATTGGTTATTTTATATTTAAAATTGTAGTAGCCATAAACAGTGGTTATATAATGAGGTCCTGCTGCAAGTCCATGATGGACCTTATTAATAATAAAATACATGTTAGATCAAAATAATACAAGCAAGTCCATAGAGAATGAAATAATGCAACCGTAAATGGTACAAAAACAGCAATAAATAGGACATGTTTGTGTTCTCTTGTGACTACAAAATAACAGTTACAAACATGGCAGCAAGTGAGTGTGCATGAAGCATTTGCTTTTTTATTGCAGCTGAAGGCTGTTTGATATCCATGGGCTGTGAATTCTATAAATTGGTATATATTTTAACCAGCCTGGCATGAATTAAAAATCATTGCAATGTTTGTGAGACTTTGATTCCGAGCAATGAGAAAACTTGAGGGCTTGCAAATTTTCTATTTACCAAATGTTGTACAAAGGCATGTAATCTCAGGTACAATGAAACATGTTGGAAGAATAATTTTAGGAGTTTAGTCAGTGCAGACTGCTAGTTTTCAAAAAATGGAAGTCGAATGTTTTCTGTTCCTTGCCCAAGTATAACTATCCTGTTCACTAGGAGTTTCCTTTCTAGGTTATTTAGAGACTACTCAGAAAAACCCAAAGCCTAAATAACATTGAATATCTCTCAATTCCCAGGTTCCAGCAGTGAGATAGATCAGCAAACATTACCTTCTGTTAAATATAGTAACTATGAATATTTTATAGGTCAAGACTCCATCTCTATCACTGGGCCAATAGAGGGAAACATCTTCTGATTATCATCTGATTTTGCATCATTTCCGAATGATGATGTAAAGTATGTTATTTAGACATTTGTATTAACTCTTTACATTCTCCCAAGTCTCTGACTCTATCCATTGCATTACATCTTAATATTTACATCATCCTGTTCTACACCTTTTCCAAGTTTCTTACTTTCTCCCTGATTCACAGATAATAGCTGTGGCAGTTTCACCAATATTGTTGTTTTCTTGGCTCTCTCAGATGAGATTGAGAATTCAAGCTCTCTGTACTCTCTCTCTACTCTCTACCTATCAGCCTCATCCCTGCCTCCTTGACCTGTCCGTCTTCTTTCCACCTATCTGATCCTTTATCCACCTTCCATCATCGCCCTCCCCCCCTCTCTATTTATTTCAGATTCCCCTTTCCCTCCCCCATTTCTGAAGAAGGGTCCAGACCCAAAACGTCAGCTTTCTTGCTCCTCTGATGCTGCTTGGCCTGCTGTGTTCATCTAGCTCTACACCTTGTTATCTCAGATTCTCCAGCATCAGCAGTTCCTACTATCTCTGAATTCAACATTTAGGTTGTATTCTTCTGAATATAATAGAAGGTTGTGTTCTTGTGAAAACTAGTGCACTCCTGTTTTTTCACACAATGCCATTTTCTGTCTCCACAAGATTGGATCATGAATGCAATGCTTGCTCAAGAATGTGTCTTTGATTTTGTTCATGAATCTATACTGACTGTCCAGGGTGGTTTTGAAATTTGTGTGTACTGTTGGAATTATTGTGATTCCACTTTTTTGATTGGAATAGTACTCACTACCTCTCCCTTAACTTATCTAAGTCTGCTGTTGTGAAAAATGGCATAAGTGCATGGAGAGGGGAAGGGAGTTGAGCCTGTGCTTTCTTTCCAACAAAAGCTTACATGGAACCAGACAACTGTGAAGGGCAGTGGAATGAGGGTGGTGCGTATATGGAATGAGCTGCCAGAGGAAGTGGTGGAGGTTGGTACAATTACAACATCTAAAAGGCATCTGGATGGGTACATGAAAAGGAAGGGTTACGAGGGATATGGGCAAAATGCTGGCAAATGGGGCAAATTAATTTAGGATATATGGTTGACATGGATGAGTTGGAGTGAAGAGTCTTTTTCCATGCTGTACATCTCTATGACTCTATAACTTAGCAATGCCAGGCTAATGTCATTGTTCTACTTTTATATGTTCTACCTAAAAAAAAAATGTCTTCATCCCCTTTTCAGGCTCCCCATTAGCAACATTAGTTTGCAGGTATCCCAGTGAGCTAGTCATGTGGACAAATCTGTAAGATGCAGTAAATTCCGTATTCAGAAGCAATCTGTGGGCCATTGTCCAAAATGATAAGGTCTGGAATTTCACGTAAGATAAATCGTCATTTCAAAAGTGCAACGATATCTTCAGAGCTGGGATCATATGGATATGTTAACTCCATCCACCTTGGAAAAAGTAATTAGCCATTGTCAAAAATGTTTTCAGTCCAGCTGAATGGCATAAGACTGAGACATTTTGTCCATCTGAACAGAAATGAAGTAGTCTTCAGTACTTTCTTGCGGTCCTGCTGCTGGATAGCATGTATGGTATACATACAGTCTATATTTAGATCAAAGAACTCAGGTTCTTATGAAATTATGAAATTCTGATATACATATGTAAGGTATGATTTGCCTAGACAGTTTGCTAAACAATACTTTTCACTGTATCTCTGTGTTGTGACAATAATAAATCAAATCAAATCAAGTAAATAGTTTCTCATGTAAAGTTAGACTATTAAATACATTGTCTAACGACTGAGTACCTCCAGCACTCCCAACAACACATTCGTCAGATCCTGCTCTGACATCCTGGGTACCCAACTGTCTTTACTCCACTCTAAAACAGACCTGCCTGTATCCTTCCCTCAGCCCCTCTGGACAATATACCCTCTGCTCCCCCACCTCACTGGACCCAATTTCTTCCAACCACCCCAACCAACTCTAAACACAATTCACATGCCACATGCCCATTTGTCTGCCCTCAGCATGCTGCAGTGCTCCATACATTGCAGTGAATCACAGCACAAACTGGAAGAACAACATCCTGTCTTCAGACTAGGCACTTTACAAACTTCTGGACTTAATACTAAGTTCAACCCTTCCAAATTGTGAACCAATACCTATTTCTTCGCTTTCTCTTAGCTTTACTTGTTACATTCTCTGTCACCATGTCCTCTCTACCCTTCCCCCAACCCAATGGGTCTGTCTGTTCTTTCAAGTCTAGCAGTTAGACACACCATTGTTCTGCCATTCTCATATTCTAATCACTTAATACGGACTATCAACATCCTTTCTCCCCCAGCACTCTACACTCCAACCTCCCACAATTATAGCATAAATGCTGCCCCCTCCACATTTCAATTCAGTTCTGATGAAGAGTTGTCTAGACTCGAAACGTTAGCTTGCTCTCTTTCCATGGATGCTGCCTGACCCGCTATGATCTCCAGCATTTGTTGGTTTCATCACATACCTTGCTCCTTGCGATCTGACACCCTACCAGCTATCCAGCTGGCAACCAACCCATTTCATCTGGAGCTGTATTTGCCTGGCACCTGACCCAGCTGACTTCATCAAATTCATTCAACATCAAAAATAAGCTTTGTCCTCTTGTCAGCATCTCTGTGAACTCCTTAACATTCAATAGAATAACCGAAGGTTTATAGTTAGTTTTGATTATGAATTGACCAGCTGGGATATAGTCTACAAACTTTTCACAAGCCCAGATAGCAAATGAAGTCTTTTTTCTGTAACTGCAGGCATTTGTTCTCTTTCAATGAAAGAACAAAATGCATAGTACATGTGTCCACAATTGTCACACCACCCTGCCCACCACACCCCCTCCCCTCCCTCGCCAAACTGGAAAAGTTCAGCTCCCAATTCAGTTTGTGATGCATCTGTGGCAACAATTGTTGGCAGTTGTCTGCAGACGCTAAATTTCTTCAATCCTTTCAAACAACATCAATTGGGCATTTTATCAGCACCGAACCTGGTCTTGCCTTTGCAATTGACATAGCAGTTCATTCACATCTGCTAAATTGGGTAAAAACCTATCCACTTGTTTTACCTTCTCCATAAATCACTGGAACACTGCAACACTTCAGAGTTCCTTAATTGTTCTGGTTTTCTTGACATCTGCACTGATTTGATATATGTACAACATGCCCTGGGAACTGAACAGTAGGTTGTCATGAATAAGTTTGTTTGCTGGTTACTACGTCTAATTTACAAGTGGAAGCCAATTGCTGCAATGTTGCCTTATATCATTTATTGAGCTCATCATTTCCCTAACAGACTTTATAAAGTTCAGTTGTGACTGAAGCTTTCCTTTGGCCTGAAGTAATTCTAGTAAACATTTACTGCCCTATCAAATGTATTTCCCGTGAGCTTCTCCAGTATTCTCTGACTTTGTGCTCAGAGAATGTATGAGCATCATCTTTTTGTAATCACTGCTGTAGTTGAGCTCTCTGTCCCCCTAGTTAGTGATTAAGCAGTTCTTGCATCCCAAAATCCATCCTCCCATGGGAAATCTTGGTCAAGAAAGGAACGGTCCAATATATATCATTAACTTAGTAGCTATCAATCTGCCTTCTTTACTAGTTATTGGATTAAATGCTTCAGAGAAATGCAGAGATAACACAACAGTTTCTTTGTCTGCACAGGAATTTTATTGTGCTTTTAAAACATCTGCTTTCTCGTGTTACTGGGTTTCTGATGCTGCTGACCTCAGAGGACCGGTATTTCTAAGCCTTAGTAGCTTCAGCAGAAGGGGCTGAAATTGCTAAAGTAGTAGACCAGAAGATATAGGAGCAGAATTAGGCCATTGGGTTCATCGAATCTGCTTCACCGTTCGATCATGGCCGATATGTTTCTCTGCTCCAATCCTTTGCATCTCCCTGTAACCCTCGATCCCTTTACCAATCAAGAACTGATCTATAAAAACCAAAAGAACTGCGGACGCTGTAAATCAGGAACAAAAACAAAGTTGCTGGAAAAGCTCAGCAGGTCTGGCAGCATCTGTGAAGGAGAAAACAGAGTTAATGTTTCGGGTCCGGTGACCCTTCCTCAGAACTGATCTATCTCTATCTTAAGCACACTCAATGACTTGGCCTCCACAGCCCTTTGCGGCAATGAATTCCATGGAATAACCATCCTCTGGTTGAAGAAATTCTTCCTCATCTCAGTTCTAAATGATCGTCCCTTCACTCTGAGGTTGCACTCTTGGGTTCTAGTCTCTCCTACTAGTGGAAACATCTTTCTCAGGTCCACTCTATTCAGGTCTCTCAGTATCCTGTAAGCTTCAGTCAGATTCCCACACTACCCCCCACCCCCATCCTCCTGAATTATATTGAGTACAGACCAGAGTCCTCAACTGCTCCTCATATGACAAGCTCTTTATCTCTGAAATCATTCTTGCAAACATTCTTTGGACTTCCTCCAACATTAGCATGTGCTTCCTTAGATTTAGGCACCAAAACTGCCCACATTATTCCAAATACAGTCTGACTAGAGCCTTATACAGCCTCAACAGTACATCTCAGCTCTTGTATTCTAGATCTCTTGAAATGAATGCCAACATTGCATTTGCCTTCCCAATTGCCAGCTGAACTTGCATGTTAGCCTTAAGAGAATCCTTAAATAGCACTCCCAAGTCCATTTGCCCTCAGATTTCTGAAGCTTTTCCCTGATTTGAAAATAGTCTATGCCTCTATTCCTACTAAATGTGTAACCATACTTTCCCACATTTTATTCCATCTGCCACTTCTTTGCCCACTCTCCTGGCCTATCAAAGTCCTTTTGCAGCCTCCCCACTTATTCAACACTAACTGTTCTTGCACCTATCTTTGTGTCATCTGCACGTTTCACAATAATGCCTTCAGTTCCTTTGGCCAGGTCATTTTAAGGATAATGTGAATAGTTGTGGTCCCAACACTGACTCATGTGGAACTCCACTAGTCACTGGCTGAAGCCCCGAAAAAGACCCCTTTGTCCCCACTCTTCACCTTCTGCCAGTTAGCCTATCCTCTATCCATGTCACTACCTTGCCCCTAACATCATGGGCTCTTGTCTTATATAGCAGCCTCCTGTGCGGCACCTTGCCAAAGGCCTTCTGGAAACCCAAAAGATCATGTCCACTGGCTCTCCTTTGCCTAACTTGCTCGGTACCTCTTTTAAGAATTCTTACTGTTTTGTCAGGCATGACCTAATGAAGCCATGCTTAATCAGCCCTATTTTCCATGCATTTCCAAGGGCTCCGTAATCGCATCTTAATCCTTAGTGAGGAGATCTGAAGGACATCTCAAAATTTAGCAGCCTTTGGGCAGTTAATTACATTAAGTTTAGAGAATTGCACATAATAAACTCTGAAGGATAAAGGGGAAATCCCTCCAAATGTCTCCAGATCATTAGTTCAGGCTTTCAAGTGACTAGTCCAATAACATACCCCAGTGCTATCATAACTATCTGAAGTACTGAAATTATATCTATATATATATGTTTTCTTTTATATTTTCCAATGCTTTCACAGTTTTCATCTTGATTTTAGATTAATCCTTAGATTTTCAAAATCTACAGAACATCCCATGCACCTTGGGAGCACTGTTTCTATAATTTATCTCTTGCACACTGTGATGCGAGTGAATTCTATGATACCAGGTATTCCAAGATTGTTAGAATCTTATTACTGTGCTGCCTTTTTTGTTTGAAAGTCTAATATAAATTTTGTCTTCTGAAACAATTGTTTTATTTTATCTCCCTTCCATCCTATTTCATTTTTCTTTCCTTTACTATGTTTTAAGCATTTTTTTGTCTGTATAGTTACCATGCTTTACTGTTGATCATCTCTAGGGACCCGTTCTTCATTCATGCGCTTAGGACCAAACCATCTCAAAAAAAAACCCACTGGGCAAAATAACTTACTTGCAGCTTAAAGATGTGGATGCTGAAACAGGGCATCATATTCAGATCACTAAGTGTGGATATGTATTGTGGGAGTTAATAAATTCATTTTTATTTCTGCTGTGCTGACTCATAACTACATCTAGCACCAGCCTTAATGATGTGCTTCAAATAGTCTATGAAGTTAATTTAGTGAAGTGAGTTAAAATGATACCGAGAGTGAGGCAACATTATTGTACTTCTTAATGTGCCTCACTTATTGTAAGGTAATTTATTGTATGAATAAGTATAAGTATTGTATGAGTAAGTATAAATATTGTAAGAGTCAAGGCTACACCATTAAAATCATTGATAATATTATTGATATTTAATTGCTTAAATTATTTCTTTTTTTAAATAGTTTTTTTTATAATTTATTCTTCAGAACTAAGTAATCTCATATTGAGTAAACCATCTAGGTAGCTACAGAGTGAGTACCTTTTGTTTTTAAATATTAAAAATCAACCATCTTCGTTGTAGAGGCTGAGTTGGTGGCTGTATGTTGCTAAGCAACAGCCCATGCTTCCAAGAATATGCAAGTTGTATAATTGCTGAAGACTGAGTGGATTTTCATGCAGGTCAGGCAACCTCAGACCTGCATTGCATGTTAGGAAACAACCGTCCATTATAGTACTTTGGAACCTATGCCATAGTTAAAAAATATTGACTGTTATTAAATAGTGATTTAAATGTACTTATCTACATTTTATTTTGTGCTTTAAGAAATGCTGCTACTTGCACATTGGACGTTGGTTGGAAACATCTCGGGCTGTGGCTGGCTGCTCACGTTGTTCCTGGGGCTGCCTGTTCTTTATTGCTAAGTGAGCTCTTTTCTACTATAACTCTCCTGCATTTTGCATATCTACACCCGACTATGGTATCAAACTCAGCTCTCTGGTGTAATGTCTAAGAGCTTCCTCTTCACATGCTTTTTCTAGACTGGTATCTTCTTTCTTACTGATGCCAGAATCATATGATCAGATATATCATCATGATTTATATAAATTTCACTATACCATATCTCACCACAGTCCCAACTCTCAATCTCAGCAATGTTTCCTCTAATTTTTCTTGCCACTGCATGGAGCTACAATGACTCACTATGCACAACAGTAACTTATGAAAGCAGAAGCTATACATCTAGATACTGATCTTCCCAGCCATGCAGCTAATGGGAAACGTTGCCCCTGGGCTTCTCTGACTTGATCTACATTTTTCCTATAGTTTACTTCTACTTACTTACTCTTTGTAATCATCAATGTTATAATTGTTTCGAGTTTTTTTTGTTGCCATTATCAACTCTGCACTGCCCCTCAATGTCTGAACCTCACAGGTTTAGAAAATCTGGAACTCTCATCTTGTTCTTGCTTGCTTGACTACAACATTGGGGTGATGGAGTTGCACTGTCTTTAATAATTGTACCACCTTGTACAACATCTGATGTTATATACATTTGGTTGCCCTGCATTCTGTGAAACTCATTCTCACTTCTTGGCTTGAGTGAGATCAGTGCGTTCCTGTTCCTCCTTAGTTGATCTGTTGGTCTGACGGACATGATGACATTCAGCTTTCTGTCCCTTTACCAGACTTCTGCCTTGTCTTTTAAGATTCAGAATGTTTGCTGTTTCTATAGTTGTATCACAGCTGCTGCTTTTTGCTGTGGTTTTTCTCCAGTTGTTTTACCTTCTCGTGGTTTGTGAGATCATGTTTGGATTGAAGTTGTACTCTAAGACTGGTAGAGCCGTTTTCAACATCCTTCCAATTAACAGTTCTGCCAATGTGGATCCATTGCTCAAAGATGTTGCTCTGTCCTAGTCTGCATTCTTTTGAGTCACTGTCTTCACAGTATTTCTGGCTTTCTGTTTGACTGAGGGTGGAGTGAAAACTTGACATATGATTGCCTGCTGCCAAAGTGAATTTCCTGAGATCCTTGTTCACAAATTATGGTCCGTATTCTGATAATAATTCTTCTGGAAAACCACAGACAAAGATCCCTTTCAGTACTTCGTTCACTGAGTCTACTGTCATTATGGCTGATCAGGACTAAATACATTTTCCAACAAAAATTCCATAGCTTTCCAAAAGTCTTGCTGGAATCATTAGTCCTGGAGGTTCATGCCTGTATGTGAGGCCAATTTGGCATGGCAGAATATGATCCTGTATAAATTTCAAAATGCCTGGCCTTCATACTAAACGTTGTCTCTTTGCACTGCTCTCTGAGATCTCTAGATGTCCTCCATGGAGTTTTTTTTTAGGATTTCTCTTTGCATGCCCTTAGCACTACCGTTTTTACTACAATCATAACCCTTCTGATTTAGCCCAATACTACGAAATGAAAATTGAGATGCCAGTCTGGAATATCTTGAGTTGTGGCTGTCTGCGTGTAAAATATTTTCAAATCAACCTGTTTGAGGATGTTATTACAACCTCTGGAGCAGGTTGGACTTGAATCTGAGCCTCCTGGCTCAGAGGTAGGGACACTATCACTGCACCACAAGAGCCTCTATACTGTCCCCAAGGCCACTTCTTCCTTATTTCTAAAGACTGTTCTCTTCTTTGTGTACTGAAACACTCCTTTTTAATACCTGTACATAATAGGTTCTCAAATGCAGTTCATTAGTGTCTAAAATCTTTTTATTCATATGCTCAATATAGACAGGTGTATTTTCTCTTACTGATGTCAGTAGTTAGTGACATCATCTTGAGTTAGATGTAGCTCAGTTTGTCACAAATTATTTAACCAATAAACAATACTTATTTTGAGAAACATGTGATGTCCCTAAAAATGTACATTTTCTTGTCAACTGCAAGGCAGCAGCCATGCCTCTAGGTCAAAAAGTTTAATTGCAAGTCTCACGACAGAAAGTCAAGTAAAAAATTGAGGTGGATTCCCTGATACAGCATTAAGGAAGTACTACACTGACGATGTGTCATCTCAGACAAGAGGTTAAACCAAGACCTGAGTGGAATTGTGTTGAGACATTGGGAATCTTACTTTCTGGCTGCAAGGCTGACAAGCAAATTGTGGAAGGCCTGTTAAACTACAAACCAACAGGCACTGATGAAGCCACCAGTCAGCCTTCCCCTCGAATTAAGATCTTTGGGGATGCAAGTCTCAACCATGAAGGAGGCATTGCTGATGCTGCATGGTAGCCTCAGGATCACAAAATTGCTGAGCAACTCATGACAAAAATAAATCAAGAGGAGCAGGAATGGAACAGCGTTTTGGAGTTGGCGGTCAGAGGGACAGAGGGTCAGGAGTTTAGAAGTAAAGGCAGGAAATGGATTCCAACACGCATTCCCTGTTGTGATTGCCTTTTGAAGTGACAAGCTGCCCCTTGGAGTAATAACTACCATGAATGCTACATGCAACAGAAAAACCTGCATGTGAGTTAATTTCATCAGTGCTGGGGCTAAGTCCCTTATGTGTGCCTTAACTGGTCACTTTAGGGCCTCGAGTGGCAGCAGAGCAGTTAGGCTGGGCATGGGTCTTCCTGTCCAAAACTTAATTCTGGCTGAGAAAGGAAGGCATTAGGTTTCAGGTCCACAACCCAATTAAATTGTGTTTTTGCACCTTCAAGCACTCTAATTCCAAGAGCAGAAGGTTCTGTGTTCAGTCTATCAACTCTGGTGAATATAAAATATCCACAACACTGCTTGACGAAGAATAGCAGCAATCTCTCAAGTATTAGCTAATACATGTCCCTCAACTATTTATTCTTTTAAATTCAACACTGTTTGCGGGAGCTTATTGTGGATAAATTGGTAGCCACATTTCCTACATTACAATTGTGATTCCACCTCAAAAGCAATTCATTGGTTGTAAAACTTTTTGAGGCTTTCTGCAGCCATGTAAGATGTCAAATAAATGTAAGTCTTTCTTGCTTACATTTTAAACTTTTGATCTTTCAGAAAGCGATGGACCATTTTTCACCTTCACCATCAGTGCAATAATCTGAATGAACAGATTGCCTGTTGGTTGTGCAACCAGATCTATTTTCATTCCATTTATTTCCAGGGAAGAAGTTGGACAAGTGATCCTCTAGCCCAGACGATGAAAGTAATGATGACTCCCTTTATTCCTTCTGAGATACGATGCACGGGTACCTTTTCCAGGAGGTCATTCTTCCTCTGAGAGCAGGTTATGCAGCATCAAGTTATCCATTACTTTAATCAATTATGCATCAGGAAGGATGGTTTGAACTGTCTTTTCTAGACATTTCTGGAATAAATAAGATGCATTGCATTGTTATCAGTCTCTCAGTTGGGGTCCTAATGCATGCTACCTGCTATTTAAAACAATTGGACTAACCAGGAAGGTATCTGGACAATCCTGTCCACATCCACATCCCTGATATGATAGATTTGTAAAACCCAATGAAGAAGTTTCAAGGATATCATACTAAGCAGAATATTGTGAATTTTGAAAATCTGAGATTAGGAAAGAAAATGCTATGACTGCTCAATGGATCTGGCAGCCTCTGTGGAAAGAGAGAGAGTTTCATCAGAAAGGTCATGATCTGAAGCAAATACTACTTCTTTCTTTACAGATGTTACCAAACATGCTGAATATTTCCAGCATTTTCCATCATTTGATCAAAAAAACAAAGGTTTATTTTGGTCTTCTGCTGGGAGATTGGCAGTAAGAGCAATAATTGCCAGGCAATCTGCAGGGAAGAAATTGGCTCCAGATTGCCTTCATTTTTGGGAATAGGGTGATCATCTTGTGGGAAATGCACCATTGTAGACAGATTAATGACTAAAAAGAGAGAAATTGTTCTTGCTTCCCTTGGGTTCTTAACTGACAGGTACATTTTTTGTGGCCAAGGCAAGGAAACAGCACCACATTTCCATGTATTAAGATTACATTTAACACGAAAATACAAGAAATGAATTTCATTTCTGGGACAGAACGTGGATGAGTTAATTATTTACTGAGGCCACTGGAACATGAGCATTCATCACCAGTAACTGCAGTTAGATGATTGTTTTTATTGCACCAACAAATTTTCTAATGCTGAGCATTTTTATTTTAGTAAACCTTAGTGGTGTCCTCTTGAGATGATAAATTGCCTTGACGTGTCATGTGGATATTCAAGTGAAATCTGCTGTACACAGAACACATCTGGTCCATGGAGATGAAACAACCAGGTCAGTAAATGTGATCTGAATGAAGTGAGGAAAATGTCAAATTAAAAACACCCTGAGAAATTCAAGGAGAATATATGAGGCTTGGCAACACTAAGATTCTTCTTCCATGTATTTAATAGAGTTACTGTTGAACTACCATATATTGAATAAACTGTTCTTTATTTAATTGTTATTTCTATAAAAGAAACTTATTGTTAATCAGAATAATTGATTAGTTGAATTTTTGAAGGTGTAAATTGACTGAATTAAAGAATTTGTATTTTATAAATATATGATCATTGTAAGCTAGTGAACAAGATCATGTGAATGAAATGTTTTAGGCACACGCATTTGTACATTTTGTCTGAGACTTGAAATTGGCAACACCCCAATGTGGTTGCGTAAATTTGTTCAATTCCCACCCAATGGAAGCAGTTGCTTGAAAATTAACCCCATTACACTGTAATTTTAGTTCTTTCCTTCAATGTATAAACTATCATGACTCACTCTGGTATAGCTTTGAGAATGAAGCCTGCACATCGATGAAGTGTTAACATTTTGCAATGACACTTCATTTAAGGAGGTATTTTTGCAATGGTCAGGTTCCCACTAGATGCGATTATCACCACAACTGGTTTAAATTGATCTTTCAAATTTTGGGGTAGCTTATTATTTTCATTGTTTGGTGGCAGTCATTGAAATAATATTGAACATGGTCCTGGAGTTTTGAACTTCAAAGTTAGATTACTCTTCTGCCAGTTAAGATTCAAATATATTATTTTCTTTTAGTTTTACTAAAATGTTAATATATTTTGTAAGGTTGGGTGTTGACTTTTCACCAAGATCAGGAATGTAAGTATCTTTTGTGTGTTTGTCAGGAGGCTTTGTACATGTATGTAATGTGTACATTCAAGAGCTCTGCTATTCTATACCAACAGTAACGAGAAGTCGGTAATTGAAATCAACAACACCAATACCAGAACAACCAAAAGACATGTGACTGTTTATTGGTAAGATTAATCACTGCATAGCTTGAAGGACAGGCTATTACTCTAGCTTACTGGCCATGCTTTATGACAGAATTATAAAAACTTACTGACTTGTAAGTGCATGGTCATTACTAATAGTTACTGGGAACACTTAAAGGGCTTGGTGAAAGAAGAGAGCTTTTAGCTGGTTTCCACTGTTTCAGAAAGAATCTGCAGAGTTATTTTCTCCAAATGATACTGAAATCTCAAGTAAATATAATGAGAGCAAATCAGAATCAAACTGCAATAACAGCCAATTACTATGTAACTCTTGAATTCAAACCACTTTGATTTGATCTGACAATTTTTTTTAACTGCATTCAGGCAGTAAAATGATGAAGCTGGAATCCACACTAGAAACTTGAAATTGTCTATATTGATTTTAGATATGCTCATGGAAAACTTGACAAAATTCTGCAGTACGTCCCTGGTACAAAAAACCAAAATGTCCATACCGTTGAAACACCATCAATAATTTAAGATCATTGACCCACAAAAAAATGCTTTTAAGATAAAGGGAGCAAAGATCCAAGACTCGAAGGTACAAGACTTGCTTAAAACAAAGCTTAAACCTTGCCTGACTGGGCTGATTTCAGTGAATTGTGCTTTATTCCTCAAAGTCATGTCTAATTTATTTATGCAGCCCCTTCAAAATTGTTTGAATAGTTTCCGCCCAGGATCTCTTGAATATTGTTAGTTTTCTCCTGCCGAAAGTTTTAATGAATTTTTATAACATAATTAACACTAAGTATGTACGTAAATTAAGTTAAACCCTTTGTTGTCATCTGCACAGGATGATGCTTAAAGCACAAAGACTCCTGGGTCAAGGTGAATCTGTGCAGGGCTTTGAAGTACCGGAGGAGCAGTCTGCCAATTGAGGGACCTCGGGGTAATTTTTCTCATCATCCTGCTGCTAAAGTGGCTGCACTTTGGTACAGTCAGTGTAACGTGTATTAAAATCGTGCAGGTTGGCTCTCATGGGCACCCCTAAGGGGAACCTATTTATAATAAGCCTCTGGCCCTGATTTGGCTTCCCTACGAGAGCTGGTTATCAGGCTGTAGGTTTGTTTAAAGGCTCACCTCTTGCTACCCATGTGTAATGGAAAATTTTAGTACACAGATGCTCCAAAGATTATAAAACAGAGATTCTTTATTCTATGACATCAGGTCTTTAGAAACGTTGAGAAAGGCAGGCTAAAACAAGGCAATCAGACTATTTAAGCTGTGGTTCACATCTTAGTTGAGCAATCATTTGTTTTTATTCCAGAAAGGAAAAATAACTTGCAAATGAGACAGTCTGGTCTGATTCATCTTGTATATGTCTGGACTGCCTGTCTGTCTTCCCATGAGACCTCAGTCTGACAAAGACACCCATTCCCGCACAGAAGGCCTGAAGGAAGCATCAAACTATCCTGCATGGTCCCTGCTCTCAATGTAACCACCTGCTGCTGGACCTACCTCCTGTTAGACACATAGGCAGAAGCTGGACAAAGAACAGGCTTCAACTTTCTCCACATGTTTGGAGGGGATTATTGGAAAGAAGTAAAGCAAAGCAATATTGGCATCCATATAGCTCCCTCTTGTAGGAGATGCTACAGCTTTGTGGCAGGAAGTGGCCATCATTACTAGGTAAGGATGAATTTAGGGGCTGATTAAGATAAATGTGGAGGTAGACCAATATGATGCATGCAGATGGATGGGCACAACTTCAAGTCACTAAATTTCTTTTTGTGCTGACTGATACTGAACACCCAGGGAGTAAGCCATGGTGAAAGTAATGGCTTTCCTGAAGCTTATGGGTAGTATTAAGATTTTGTCTTACTTTTCCTTCAGTCATCCACCAACATGCTTACATTCAAGTAGCCACATTTTGGCTGCATGGGCACATCAGCCAGTCTTCTAAAATATGTTTTGATTTTTCTGTAGATGTAACAAAGCACTTAAAAAAAACTCAGGAGAATTGAAACTCACCCTGATGAGTGTAGGTTAAATTGGAACAATCCATTTCCAGAAAAAAAGTTAGTGTTGGCTGTTAGTGTAAAGGGTTCATGTGAATATATAAGTAAAATTGTTTACCACTGGGAACTGATGTAAAGTCTTATGATGAATAGGAAATGGTTCTTTCCAGCAGCCTTGCAACAGAGGTGAAATCTTGACCTGTATACAGATAATGCTAACTATGCTTAAAAAGCAAGGTAATGCTTCGCAACCTTTCTTGTGAAGTCAACTGCAGCAAAGTGCTAATGGTTGAGACTCCTCTGAAGGCAGGCAGAAGCATTGTGCATGACACACCTGTGCAGTCCAGTTTTTATCAATCTGACAACTTGTGAACCTCTCCGCTCATTCTCTTTTTAAAGGCCTCCCCTACATTTATCTATCCATCTGCATGTACCAAATCAGTTGGGTCAGTTGGGTCTGGGGGGAGTTGGCTGACTTTATGTGGAACCAGGTGACAGTGGGAGTCAGAAGGAAGGAAAGAAAAATACAAGGACAACCGCAGTGAGCTGCAGTATTTCTGCCATGTATTCCTATACAGCCTGAGCCCACAATAATGCAAGTTTAACATTTCTTTTGACTGCTTTTAAATGACCTCCTGTGCTCCCTTTGAGGACTACTGATTAGGCTACTTATTAGAGGAGCACTCCACACATTTCTATGTCAGATGACCAGCAGATCCTTTGTATGTCACAGAATCTTGATTCTATAATGCAAGTGGCCTCTGACCTCATGCAAATGAGTGATCTGGCTATTGGTCTCAGGATCCAGCCGTAATTCCACTGTGTTACCCAGTGCTACATTTAGGCTACTAGGCTACAAGTTTCAACTTTGCATTCAAGTCAACTGGTAGTTCTTCCTTTATTTGCTCAACACCTGCCAATCCAGAACATTCTTGGTCCTGTCACAGTTTCTATGCCACCACCTCCCCTTGGTATGTTGGTAATGTCACTGGGCTGGTAATTCAGAGGCATAAGCTCATCCTTTGGAGACATAGGTTTGAATCCCACCATGGGAGACAGTGAAATTTAGATTCAATGAAATCCGGGAATTTAAAAAAAATCGTTAGTCCAATGGTGACAATATAACCGTTGTTAATTATCGTAAAAACACATCTGGTTCATTAATGTCCTTTAGGAAAGAAAACCTGCCAACCTTCCCTGGTATGGATTACATGTGACTGACTCTTAATTTTTAAAAAATGGTTGATTCTTAATATCCAGCTGAAATTGTCCATGAACAAATTGACTCTCCTGGCTATCAGGAGTGTGCAACACATTCTGGGCTTGTCAGCAATATCCACATTCCATTGCAAGAATAAGAAAGGTACAAGCAAGCTTAATAAAAAAAAAATCATTTCTGGTGACAATCACTTGAAATTATGTTTGTGGGGAATATGCTTGTTGAACTCCTCATCTGTTGTTTGACACCTGTAATGGAGTGAGGTCCTCACCAGTAATGATGATTTGTAGATCTTCCTGTTAGTGGCGTCAGTAGACTTGAAGATTAAAGACTTAAATGCAATTTAGTTAAAGTAAGTAGCGAGTACTAAAGAATCCAATCAGATTTTTGAAAGCTCTCATTTGCAGCAACACAGAGTGCAATGCTCACACTTTCATCTCTCCAGCTCGACGGTGCAATGAAGCATTGCTTCAGCATTGTATGCTGAAGTCACGCATGATTTGGATTGTTTAGTTCTGCATAAATGTGGACAGTAGCCACAAATTTATACAAATATGTTCAAAGTGCTCTTTTGAAGTAATGCAATAACATATCAGAGTTTGAATATAATGAAATATTAATTTATATAACATAAAATATTAAAACTCAGAAATATAAGCAGGTACTTACCTTTGCTGTGTAAATATTTATAATAGGGAAAATATATAGTGCATATTTTGGGAGCACAAGATTCGATTTAAGTTCACCTATTTTGACATGAAAGCAAATGTGGCTTTTAAATCTTCCCTGAGCAGCTAGGTCAAAATATTGCCTGTGCTGGGAGATCTTTGCATGGCAGATCATTTTTCATATGATTTACTGCAGCACAATTTTTCAAATAGGGAGGGACAAATTGGAGTTTTAACTACCACCTGGAAGAGCAGTTTGGTGGATTTGGCTCCCTGTTGGTTGTACAACGCTACAGAATAGGGAGGATTCCTGTAGAAATCACAAAGGGGTCTGGTGGGGTTATAAGTGGTTTGGAGAGTTACTGAGGATAGGGTGGGGTATATTGCCCATGCTATTTATGGGAAGGCAGAGAAGGGTACAGGGAAGACTGGTAAAGGCTAACAAATCCAGCAAGACAGAAGATGGAAAGTTCCTACTGAGCTTAAAAGCAAAATCTCATTGTCACGTTTTTTTGTTGTATTTTGCTTCTTGGTATCAAATAACTTCATATCAAACTCACAGCCTCGGGTATGGGAGAGAAATCACATGCAGTTAATATTGTGAGAGGGAGTGGGAGATTTGTTGGGGGGGAAAGGTTGAGAATCATTGCTGGAAGATCAGGGGTGGTGAATATGAGTGGCAGAGAAAGTTTGAGGTCTTCATGGCTGGGCTGACGAGAGAGGGGTGAGGTTAACAAACGTGGCACAAGGGAAGAAAAAGATGTGATTGGCAGTGTGAGTAAAAACATTTTCTTGAGTGTCTCTGGAGAACACTTAGGCTGTGAACTTTTATTTGGTGATCTTATTATCTGGGTATCATACCTGATTCAGGTTTGAGAAGTAATGCAAAGGTTTAAACAACAAATGTTCCAGACATATGGTAGAATCTTCTAGGAGTCTGAATGAACATGAGCCATGAAATGATTTGTGGCAGAATTCAATTGGAGCCCTATGTCAATGTCACAACCATCTTACTTCAATTTTTATGCTTTTGCTGAATTTCAGGGCTTCTTGTTTGCTGCCTTGGTGCTCACTCACTCAGCACTGCCTGGCTGCATGCTTACACCATCTATGTCTTGCCTTTCCTTGCCAATTGACGTAGTCACATTAAGCAAGCTTCATTTTGGGGCTATGTAATTCTTGCTGTGTGCTCGTGTGTTACATCAATCCCTCACCATGGGCCAGCAGTTTACACAGCAAACGTATTCATCTACAATAAGCAAGCAGCCATGCCTCAAAGTCATAGTGGCGTAGTCCTCAACAAAAAGACT
Organism: Rhincodon typus; assembly: GCF_021869965.1. Lineage (NCBI taxonomy): Eukaryota > Metazoa > Chordata > Chondrichthyes > Orectolobiformes > Rhincodontidae > Rhincodon > Rhincodon typus. The sequence goes on along the minus strand of NC_063339.1, from coordinate 50,694,593 downwards.
ATGGATGCACCAGTCAGGCAACAGCCCTTGCTCAGTAAGTTGTACGCAATCTCCTATACCAGCTCTTGGGGGATGGGCCACAGTCAGCCAACGGGTCTGGGTGATCTCAGTCAGGTAATCCATGCTTCTGCAATCCAGGAAGTGGATCACTGTCAGTCCTGTGGCTCCATAATGGCCAGTCCAGGAGGGTAAAGCTAACATTGTTTGAGAGATTTCAGCCATTAGTCCAGAGTTGTTCGTTAGGTCACTTAAGTGGTGAGCCATGGTCAGACTGCTGGGGCCATCCACAGAAACTAAAGGGAAAAGGGGCCACTTTCCACAGGAAGGGGACTCAGCAAGCTATTCCTCATGACTGGGGGCTGCAGGCCTGGCAGGGGGCGGTGGGGTGGGTGGAGGGAAGCCAGTATGATGGTCATGAAGGGGAGGCAACATTATCTGCAAAGGGAGGAGGGGATACGGTAAAATGGATGGAGGAGGTCATGGGGACAGTGGTCAGGAAGTTGTCCATGATCATGAGTACTCTGGATTCAAGGGGGTTCAGTGCAAGATCACATCTGACATTGTCTGTGCATACGCCAGCAGTTGGGTGAAAGCTCATGTACATGGGCTGGATGGGAACCTGGGGATGTGTGAAGACTATGGAGTTCATACAAATGCACAACTAAGGAACAAGAGTAAACCACTTGACCTTTTGAGCCTGTTTCACCATTGAATAAGATTGTGGCCAATCTGATTTTAACCTCAACCCTGCATTCCTGCATGTCTCACCAAAAGGCCTGTCATTGACGTGTAAAGGAAGAGGCAGGAAGCCACTGGCTAAGAAACACTCATTGCTGCCCTCCATCGTGCTGGAAATCGAGAGTTCACAATGGGCTGCTACCACACGTGGTGTGGATGGGCTAAGTGACTCCATCTGTGAGGAATGAAGCTGCAAGACCCACCAATGTGAGGGCCTTTCAAGGGAAATTAGACATGCAGGATTGCTAATCTCTGGCAATCCCACTAATGAGTCGATCCCTTTATTTGCTGTGTACTTCCCTGCCCCAGACATTGCTGACCATCTAATTCACACTAACACTTTAGATACATAGACCAGGGAAAGAATAAGAATGTTGTAGGGTGAGGGGCAATGGAATCAATAGGACTTATTCCTCTGTATACAACTTGATCCTCTTGATTGCAGCTGGGTCTGTACACAGATATGAATCCATAGCACATCATGTGTGCTCTTGAATTTATGTATCATGTTCGAACAGTTACATTCAGGGCAATGTAGAGGGAGAAACAGCCAGATGGAAGTTCAAAGCAGTGCAATGTACAGAAACGTAACAAAAAACATGCAATGCATTGCCATCCATCCCACCAAAGTGCTGTCAATATATTTTTTTTGTCCTCTTTGTGTAGCCCTCCCTTCTGCAGCTACAGTGAAGCCCACTGAGCCCGAAGGTTTGGGGTTGGTCCTTTCTAGGGGTTGGTTGCAGGGAAAGCAGGGTGTGGTGGATAGCCTGGAGACTCTTGAGAGGAGACTTCTCTGGGCTGTATAGGGTGCCTTCTGGCAATGCCCTGGCTGTTTGTGAGGAGGTGGCACATGTAGTGTGTCAGCATGCCCTCATTCCTGAGGACCAAGGGACAGGATGATGGAGTGCAGGTGTATGCTGGGCCTGACTCTCCATGGCAGCTGCCAACCTGTCCATTTTGAAGGGGGGGTTGGGGGCAGTCAGATGGTCACATAACAGTCACATGATGCACTGCACTGCTGCAGCTTCTGGGCAATGAGGGTCATTGCCTCTCACATCCCTGACTGCTTCCACTGTTCCTCTCTGCACGTGTGGACAAAGTCCCTGTTTGCTGAAACGACAGGGTCTTCTCCTACCTGGGGTTGAGTAGGTGCCAGGTCTCTGGCAGCCCTCCAAGTGTCAGTGATTAGGGTCATTTCTTTACTGGTCATCTGTGGAGCAGTCACTGAGAGGCACTCTCCAGACTGTGCTTCCACATTCTCTAAGCCTGATGTTCTCCCCTCCTAGGTGTTGTAGATCTAATAGTGGGTACCCCTCCACACGTTTGGGCCCACTCAGTCCTACTGGGAGATGTTTTCTCCTGAAATGAGAGAAATAGGGCACTGTGAAAGTGGTTAACATGGGTGTTAGTGCTGGTGATTGGTGGGAGAAATGTGTGTGAGGGAGGTGTCCCGAGGGAATGAGTAGGCAATGCAGGAGAAATGATGTGGGGGCTGGAATAGGGGTAGGCTGAGAGTGAGTGAGGGGAGATATTGCAGGGAATAGTGAGGGTGTTAGAGTATGAGTCTTCACTGAGAGGTTGGTGCAGTAGCAGAGCTGTTCATCTGGAATATCAAGGTAGCACCTACCTGATGGCAACCTCTAACTAGGCTGCCAGGGTCTGGTGGTGTGATCTCTTCTGCTGGTCCTCTGGGGTGTGGACTCCTTTCCTTTGCACCATCCCCTTGACTAAGACCTCCTGGTCCCTGGCAGAGAACTGTTTGCAATATTCTACTTCTCAGATAACTTCAGGAAACACCCTTGATCGAGCAGGGCACCTTTGGAATGCCAGTGCTCAGCCTTTCAAAGCCGGCGCAAGCACCAGGGATGTTGGTCCTTCAGCAAATATCCACTGAGTGTTGAGTTTTCTGGGCACATGGATTAGATGGGAATAGAATTGGATATGGCGATGCCATAGGGATGTGGCAGGTTGGTGAGATATAGCAAGAATCCTTTTTTTTAAAAAAGCTCAACATGACTTATACATTGAAAAAAATCAAAAGATTCAGCCTAAAGATTTGATACATTTTTGATAATGTGTGACAATGTATTTACATACAGTTACATCCTTTGTTATATCCTACTTAATCAGCACATGTTCCAAGTGTTTTCTATAGCATTCATAGGATTTTATTCTGCTTTCCCCTTTTGACTGTACATTTATCCTTTTATAATTGGTCATATAATTTCGAGAGGATTTGTTCATTAGTTCTTTGTGTCTGGGCTTTACCAATTATAATTCAGAACTAGATTGGTATGATTAGTTTAATGGTGTAAATTAAAATAAAGAGCTTGCTGCTCAAGCATATTAGTTGTTCTGAATCTTATTTAATTGAGCCACTTATTGAAGCAAATGGCAAGTGCAGCAGCAGAGAAGTGGATAATAGTATTTAATCATTTGCCATTTCTATGAGATTGGAGTATTTTGTTGCTGTCTCTAAACTTGGTACAGGGGAAAAAAGTCTTGTTGAGCAGCTTCAGTTAATTTTTTTTTGTATTAAACCTTCCCTAAGGTCAGACTGCAGGAGGTGTTGCTATCAACAATGTTTTAGAAGCATTTTCAAAAGCTGCAAGCCTAATCCGAGCATATCAAGGTCTATGTAAGTAAACTATTGCGTATTGTTTGAAGTGTAGTGGGTAGTTTCTTCCACTTGCTTTGTCCTTGAATATGTTTGCTTTTCTAATTATATTAATGAAAGTGGGTCCTCTTATGGCACAATGGTAGTAACCCTTCTCAGGACCAGGGAGATCTGCGTTCAACTCCCACCTGCTCCGTATGTGTTAATAGTATCTCTGAACAGGTTAATTAGAAAAATAGGCTAATTAACAAAAAAAAGGAAGTGGGGGAGCCCTCTTGTGGCACAGTGGTAGAGCCCCTTTCACTGGACTTGGAGGCCTGTTTTCAAGTCTCACCTGCTCCAGAGGTGTGCAATTACATCTCTGAACAGGTTGACCTGAAAAATAGGTTAGATTAAAAAAAATTAAACATCAATGGAAGTGGCAGGGCCTATTTATTCCAATGAATTCACCCTAGTCCAAATCAAAAGTCTGGTCTAAGAGAAACTGTCCAATCAACATTATTTATAGTGACAGTTTTCCCAATCCATGCTTTACAATCACCAATCAAGTTGCTAACTTGAATTTAGGTTGTAATTTTATAAATCTCACTTCTGGAATTACCCAGTGACATGCAAATTCCTGATTCAGCTCATCATACGTCAGCCTGCGACACTGGCTGTTGCCCTCTGGTACTTACACAGACTGAGAGGGTATAAGAATTTGCGGTGAGGCTTGGACGTGACCACTGCCATGTCACTGAAGATGCTTTGTGTTACTTTGACTGAGCAGAAGGTTACTGATTGAGTATGCAGGCTGCTACACCAAACAAAATGATAAGAATGTGGAACTCACTGCAGTAATTAATGAGAATAGCATGGGCGAAGTTAGGAAGGATCTGGATAAGTAGGGAGAAAGCTACAGGGGGATGTCAGTACAGTGAGATGCAACAGGGTGGGAGGAACCTTGTATGGAATACAGAAATGACAGTGGTTTCAAGGGTTGAGTACCCCGTTTCTGCCCTGTAAGTTCTTTTACATGTCCTCTGAATCTCTTCTCACTCGCTCAGGACACCTCCACACATTCCCCTACCTGCACCGGCACGAAAAGTTGTGCCAGCCATTTTTGTCTCATTCAATCCCACCCTTTTCACTTATCCCAGGAGAAAAGTGCCAACAACAAGGGCTGAACAAGTGAGATGGGAATGAATGTCTGACATTCCACTTCTCATCCTTTCAAGGAGAGCATTGTGACCCTTGTCAACTGAACGTATCCAGTCCCCTGAACTGATGTCAGATGATGCTCTTGACCTACTGTTCAGGACTTCTGCCTGAAGAGAGTCTCCTTTGACTTGACCGAGGAATGAGGACTTTGAGACATGGCCATTTGCTTGCTGCACGAGCGGTGTGTTTAATGGGTAAACGGCTGGCCCAAGGTGCTGCAGTGAGGTTGACGTAGCTGGATCTCTTATAGTAACATGTCCAACCCTTGACGTTGATAGTCAACAACCACAACAAGCTCCCTGACTTTGTCTGTTCCAAAGGACAGGGCCAGACAAGCACTGAGAGATTGTTAACGCTGGCTGAGGGGACAAAATGTTAAAAAAACAACGGGACTGGAGGGTTGAGTTATAAGGAGAGGCTGGATAGGCTTGGACATTTTTCACTGGAACGTAAGAGGTTTAGGGGTGACCTATTTTGTAGAGGTTTATAAAATTGTGAGGGGCATATATAAGGTGAATAGCAAAGCTCTTTTCTGTAGAGTGGGGGAGTTCAAATTGAGGGGGGATATTTTTAAGGTGAGAGGAGAAAGATTTAAAAAGGGATGTGAGGGGCAACTTTTTCATACAGAGAGTGGTGCGTGTATGGAATGAGCTGACAGAGGAAGTGGTGGATGCAAGTACAGTTATAACATTTAAAAGACATTTGGAGAGGTATATGAATAGGAAAGGTTTAGATAGATATAGGCCAAAGGCAGGCAACTGGGGCTAGTTTAGTTTTGGAAAGTTGGTTGTAATGGACAGGTAGGACCAAAGGGTCTGTTTCTGTACTGTGTGACTCTATGATTGTATAAGACATGGTAAGGCAGAAATGCTGTGAGCGTTGAAGTAGGCACAAAGTTTGTGAGCTAAGAGAGCAAGTGAGCAGCACAGAGGAACACCTTGGTCCAAACCATGAGCTGGGTTCCCATCCCTGCTAAAAAAAAAACAAAGCACCATTGAAGCAGGAGCATTTCAATGAAAATGCTGGTGTGATTCAAAGTGCGGCATCGACATGCACAAGCATACGGTATGTGGATCAGAGGTCAGGATCTTGCGGACAGGCTGAAATATTCTAGATGTCGATGACTGTGGATGTGGGGTGCATGCAGCCATTGCCAACTGTGTGCATTGAGATAATGGTCCAGAGGAGCAAGCAGAGAGCTGGAGTCGCCAGGGACCCACTGTAACTTCCATGTCAGGAATTTTAAATGTCTAGTTTCTATCTGGGGGTGACAGATTGGGAAATTACATAATAATGAGGTGGGATCAGGTAGCAATGAGAGTTATAATGAGCATGAATCCACACAAAATAAGCTTCTCACTGATAATTAGCAAGATTCTCATCGACCACCAGCATGATTCCTATTTTGACATCCAATAGTTGGTTGGAAAACAAAACTTTTTGACCTTGAGGTTTTCACTGGATAACACACCAGATTTCCCAAGTTTCTCACCATAGCCCACATCGTTCAGGGGTTCGGAAGGTACTGCCCACTGTCTTTTGATTTTAGACAAACTGGGGAATGAGGTAGCTCAATGAAATGTAGGTGTTGCTGCTAACTTTTGTGACATAGAGTTCTGAATTAAAATTTGCAAGCAGCTTTTAAAAGGTGCTGACAATGTTGCTCAGTCTCTTGCAGTATCATACAGCTGTTCCTAAGTTACTCTTTTACCACTGCCCCAAGTGAAGCACTTGAAGAAACTTGCAATTTCTTGAGTGACCATTTTGAGTGAGATATATATATATAATTTTGTAACTTGCAAGATTAAATTCCATCACAATGACACCTAAAATACAGTGCACGCAGGATCTTTCTCTCAAAACCCAGTTAAATGCTACACTGTCAGTAAGAATTCTGACCATTTCACCAAGTGTGTGACATTTTTGAAAACCTCTCAGGTTTTGTTTTGGCATCATAAGGTTCAAGGTAAAACCGCACACAGGATATGCTCCACATTTTCCCTGAGTAATCCCGATTTCACGTCAAGTTCTCCATTCAAATAAAGGAGTCACCTCTAAAAACAACACATGTCCATTTAAACTGAGCTGACAAGAACACAGAGGTTTCAGTAGAAGAAATTCATATGACAGTGTTGATTTTGTATTACGACTGTGGATAATGCTGACACCAAGTCAAAATGTTAACTGAGATGAGAGGTTGGCATATAGTAAAATGATAGTGTGACTAATTTAATACAAATGTTTAAAATTAATTCTGGGACTTAGACTGTAAAGAATCATTTTTGAAGTTGAAAGGTAAGAAAGTAGCAGATTGTAATTGTTGTGATTCTTACCTGGTAAGTTTTAAATGTGAAGTATAGGACTGTGCAAGTGGCTAAAAATGAGAGCTGTGAATGGAGAATTGTTTTGATGAAAGCCATCCTCTGACTGTGGGTTTGTGCCTCTTTTGTGATTCGATCTTACGATATCAAGGATGATAAATGAGTTTAGTCATTTTATCTAATGGCTTCTATCTTGTGCTGATATTGCATTAAAGCTTCATGCAAAATAAACCTCAAATCTAATTAAATCTCAGCCTTTGTTGTAAATACTTCAAAGTTGAAAGTGCTTCCTCTCGTTAACATTTCTAGTGCTGAATATTTGCATTCTTCATGGATTGGGGACGGTTTATAGTTCACTATGATGGCTCAGCCAATGAAAGACCATCTTGACCTATAGGTTGGGCTGGATTGTATGTGGTGCTGAGGAACCTGATCCGTATAATCCCTGCCCACCTCCCCCACAACCCCACTGCTAACGGGCCTACAATCCTGCTGGCTGTCCCGCAGCTATTTAATGTTGCATGTTCAGTAATTCTGTCGTGCTAGTAACAAGAATGGTGGCTGCTGACGAGGTTGCTAAGCAGACAATGTAACTTCAAGCTCAGATGTTGCTGTGGCGATGCAACGAGGGTTAAGGGCGAGGTTCAAGAGGCCTGAGGAGGAAAGGTAAAGGGGCATTACATGGTGGCCGTGTCTCCAGTTGGACTCCAGGAGGACATGCAAAAAGAAGTCACTATCACATGCAGTTAAAGCAGCTCGGCTTCCCTCCTGCTTGGAACCCCAGTGGAGTTGGGAAAGGCCTTTTAAGTAGTCACTTTTTTTTTCTTTATTCTTTCATATGGCATAGGTATCACTGGGCAGGCTCCAGTATTTGTTGCCCATTCTTAATTTCCTATGAATGGAGTGGTTTGCTAGGCCACTTCAGAAGGTGTTGAAGTGTCAGCCACATTACTGTGGGTCTGAAGTCACACATAGGCCAGACAGAGTAAGGATGGCAGATTTCTTTCCTTAAAGGAAGGAAATTCATGAACCAGATAGGTTTTGATGATAATGGAGAATAGAGTCATGGTCACTATTACAGAGACTAGTTTCAATTTCAGATTTTTAAAAAAAATTGAGTTTAAATTCCACAGCAAGATTTGAACCCAAGTCCCTGGAGCTTTAGCCTGGGTCTCTGGATTATGATTCCTGTGACATTACCACTGCACCACTGTTTCTACATAACTGGTCACTTAAGGACATCAGCAGGTTCAAGGGCTAGTGGACTGCTGAACTCCTCATGGACCAAACCTGTAAAGTTTTAGGTAGATTAGGGTGGGCAGGTGGAAAGGCCACCTACTGGGTTTTACATGTCCTCTGCATTCAAATCCCCCAACAGGGGGTGTAAACTCCATCCCATTAAAATTGTTTCTCTATCCACACATGTCATCTGTCTTGTTGAGTATTTTCAATGTCTCCTGTTTCCATTTTACATTAAATTGCTTAGCATTTGCCAGAGAAGTTTACCCAGCAGCAGTGTGATATCCAGAAAACATGAAAAGTTTAAATCCCGTGCTGGTTAATTTGTCAGAAAATGCAATTTGAGGTTTAATGTGGTTGGCATGGATACAGGAGGTCCTTACATTCAATCCTAATTTGTGATTATTTTTTAAGGGGCATAGAGAGGCAAAGAGATTTTGGGTCAAAATTCCAGATTTTAGGGTCTAGATGGCTGACTACTAATGTAGGGATAAAAGGGATAGGAGATAATAAATTCTAAAAGCTGTTTATCATCACTGTCATCTGAATTGTAATGGTTACATATTATTGATATTTTGGGGATTATTCAAATATTTATAGCCGTTCCTTTAATGCTGGTTTAAAAGTAAACATTCCTGATGTGACTAAAGTATGTCCTCTGATATTTGCTAATTTGATTGAAGAATCTTGTATGCTTGATGTTTAGATGCTAATTGGACTATGTCCACAAGTGTAATGTTTTGCAGCTTGAGGTTTCATTTTGATGGATGTAGTGCCATTGCACTGGTTTAATTGGCTTTGATATGTTGTGTGCTCATCACTAAAGGAATTTTGGTGTTAAAAATGCAGCATCCTTTGATCTTTTGGATCATTTAGAATTGCAAGTGAAGTGTAGCACAATCAAATATGGAGCTGATCTTGACTTTTTGGGATACAATAAAATTGGCGCTAGTGTGTCAGCAGCCTGTTTTATACACTTCTTTTGTAGAAATATATATTAGGAGAGATGTGAAATAGGCTTCCAACTCACAATGCTGAATATCAACAGTCATGCTAATCATATTCAAAAGTGCTCTCTATCCTAGAGCACTGTCATTCATGTTGTATGCACACAGATTTTGTTTTGTGTCTCTCATGTACTGTCATTTCTTTTGGCAGTCAGACTCATTTTGTAGACTAAGCACAGAAAGGAAACCTACAGCTTTATAACATTACACTCAGCTTCTTTTCCTCAATAGAACTGATAAAATATTTGATGGTATCAGCACTTACTCATTATTTTCTTACATTCTTAATTCCTATTTTGGTTTATATTCTGAAATAAATGTTATAATTTCTACAATGAGAAAAGGAGAGGGAGAAGAACAATACTGTGCGGAAAATTATGAATGCTGCAAATGATAATTTGAATGATTTTGACATACTCCTTGACAGCAGCTTGCGTTTCTATTGGTTTGATTGTAATTGTGCTGGACAAGCTTTGAGGCAGAATATTTCTACCATCTTCATTTTGTTAACATGGTGGTATGTTGACTAAGTTGATTGATAAGATAATTCATAAAAAAAAATCTGTTTGTGTTTGATCCCTGAGTCTCAAATTTACAAAACAGTGTTGATGTTATCAGTGTTTGACAGTGAATGCAGTATTAAGATAGGTACTTAATATTTAGTCTGGTACCAGCCATGAATATGAATGCTCCTTTCAGAAGAAGGCACACTGGAGCAAACATTTCTTTAAACAAAGTTGCACTATGATTTTACAGTGTCTGTTCAGATATTATGACACATGTCTAGGGCAGATGGGGTACAAATGTGGACCTTCTGACATTACCACTGCATCATAAGAGCTCAAAAGAATGAGGGTGTTCTTTTCATATCTCTTCCTTTTTCTTTACATGAAAATATGAAATTAAAAATTTTCTCTGCACTTAAAAATGTATCCTGTTCAACTGCTTGACTTTCATATATGACTCTCTGAGCAAAGTGTTTTGGATTTTTTGGTTACAGAAACACAACTATGTTTTACTTAACTTCATTCAGTAAAAATGAGGCAGAATGGAATTAAGATCACAGTACATATATATATTTCCACCACCTCATGGTAATTTTTTAACACAACTGTTTTCTTCAGCAGAGGTGCCCCTGAATTTGTTGTAAGCCGTATGGAGACTTGTAAACTGGGCTTATATGATGATGTCCTGAGGATGCAAAAGCCATCTTAAAAGCACACTTGGTGTATGACCCACTGTGGACATTCTCCACACTAAAATCTGGTGGTCAAGTGGCACATTCTGTAGGTAAGGTTAACATTGTTCTGCAGGGTCAAAAAGATAAGAGGGTCCTTGGGGCTCAAAAAAGAAGTCAGGCGATTGAACTGTCTCCTTGGTTTGTACAACAATTTCCATCCACCAGGATTTATCCTGAATGAAGAGTGAGTAGCTTCTGGGCGCAAATAATGACTGGCTTACTTGGCGAGCTGGCACTGCATGCTATTTTGATTTGACAGTTTGCCATATCCATGCTGTATGAAATTTGTCGTTAAACTTAATCAGGTTTCTCATCTTTTGGACAACAATTCCCCATGTCCTGTGGGTCAATGCTTTGGGAGTTAAAATTTTAGCTTCAATTAGCTTCTATGTAATATTGTTACAATTGATTGTTATTTCCAAGGTGTGGTTGTACAACAAATCCTAACATAATTGATTGAATTTGATGATTATTTCTAAGACGACATAGTTAAGGTATTGTGCAAAAAAAAGACTCTGATTTATATTGACATGCTAAAACAATTAAATGTCAAAATCAAGAATTGTAAATATGATAGAATATTAAGAATGATAAATATTAAATAAAATGAATTTACATTTAAAACCAAAATCATGATGTTTCAATATTCAACCTGGTATTGTAAATTTACATTCAAATTTCATACATTTACACAAACATTACTAATTCTCCAGTCAGCCCCAAAAAATGAACTCCAGAAAGACATGAATTTTCAACACGTTTATACAGTAAATTACAACTGTCATTCAATACAAATTAATATTTAATTCAAATTGAGAAATTCCCTGTCAACATGTTAACTGGTTTAATTTTGAATAGAGTCTACACTCCACAAAGGGGTCAAAAATCACACAACACCAGGTTATAGTCCAACAGGTTTAATTGAAAACACAAGCTTTTGGAATCTCACTCCTTCTTCAGGTGTCAGTGAGAAAGGTGGCATCAGACAAAGAATTTATAAACAAAAGATCAAAGGGTCATAGAACTGATGCAAATGTATTGAACAAACCTAAGATGGCTGTTAAATCTTTAATCAGTTAAAAAGAATTAATATGCAAATCCCAGAATTTCTTTCAAGTTGCTCTTCAGAATCAGTCTCATTCTTGGACCCACGCAGCTCCATCAGGGACGGACACCTCAGTACTTCACTCTGCCGCAAGCCTACGGATAACCTTACGATGTTGCACTTCTCTAGCTTCCACCCGAAACATATTACAACAGCCATGCCCTATGGACAAGTCCTACGCATACACAGAATCTGTTCGGATGAGGAGGAACATGACAGACACCTGAAGGGGCTGAAGAACGTCCTCATAAGAACGGGATACGAAGTTCAACTCATTGATTGCCAGTTCTGACATGCCATAGCAAAAAAATGTAATGACCTCCTCAAAAGACAGACACAGGATATGTCCGATAGGGTGCCCTTCGTCGTCCAGTACTTCCTGGGAGCAGAGAAACTACACCATGTTCTTTACAGCCTTCAATACATTATCGATGACAATGAGCACCTTGCCAAGATCTTCCCCACGCCTCCACTTTTCGCCTTCAAACAACTGCCAAACCTAAAACAGACCATTGTTTGCAGCAAACTACCCAGCCTTCAGGACAACATTGACCACAACACTATACAACCCTGTCATGGCAACCTTTGCAAGACATGTCAGATCTTTGACATGGACACTACCATCAAACGTGACAACACCACCCACCATGTGCACGGGAGATACTCATGTGACTCGGCGAACATTGTCTCTCTTATACGCTGCAGGCAAGGATTCCCTGAGGCATGGTATATTGACAAAACTATGCAGACGCTACATCAGTGGATGAATGGACACCACGCAACAATCCGCCGACAGGAATGTTCCTACCCACTGGGGGAACACTTCAGCAGTCAAGGAGATTTGGCCTCGGATCTTTGGGTGAACATCCTTCAAGGCGGACTTCGGGATACACAACAACGCAGAGTCGCTGAGCAGAGGTTGATAGCCAAGATTGGTACCCATTAGGACGGCCTCAACAGGGATCTTGGGTTCACATCGCATTACAGATAACCCCACCAAACTATACACTCTCTCACAAACACACTGACACGCACATAACACTCTCACAGACCCTCTCTCATACACACTGTCTCTCTCACGCACATTGTTTCTCTTTATCTATCTCTCTCTCTCGTGTGTGCGCGCATGCACACACAGACACACTGTGTCTCTCAAGCATGTGCATAAACACACATAAATCTACAGGGTGAATTTGCATTTGCAGACTTGTAATTGCAGATACATTCTATTTTGTTCAAAAAACACACAATTTGTAGACAATGTGGCATTTTATAAATTCCTACTTTGGAAGTAAAACCAGTCTGACTTCAAGTTAATACACAATCAGATTCTAAACAAGGCCTCACACCTTGTTTAGAATGCATTGTTTGAACTGATATGTCACCCCTGGTATACTGATAAAATCTTTACTTATCTTGGGGGAGTGACTTGAAAGAATTTCTGGGATTTGCATACTAATTCTTTCTGACCGACTAAAGTTTTAACAACCATTTTAGGTTTATTGAATACATTCGCATCAGTTCTATGACTCTTTGATCTTTTGCTTGTAAAGTCTGTATCTGATGCCACCTTTCTCACTGACACCTGAAGAAGGAGCGAGACTCCAAAAGATTGTGTTTTCAAAAAAACCTGTTGGACTATAACCTGGTGTTGCGTTTTTATGACCTTCTCTACCCCAGTCCAACACCAGCACCTCCATATCATGGCTCCCCTAAGGGGGAGGTGGGATAGGCTTTGCATCAATAGTCTGCTGATAGTCTGAAGTCTAAAGAACATGGCAACTCTCAAACAAAGTTGTTTCCAACCCAGCATGTATGTTTCTGCCTTGGAACAGAACCTTAAAGAGTTGGTCAATGCTGCAAAGGGCCAAGTTTCTTGATATGCAAAACAATTATCTGTAGATGACCAACATCATTCTTTACTCAGAGAAACAATACCATCACCTGATCCAGACTCTTTTAACAGAGGAGAGCAAACAATGTAACTTTGCCTTTTATTGCTGCTGCTACATCATTGCAAAGTCCTTCAGCAATGCTTTCCTTTCAGGGCGTGCAGTCAGGCCACCAGATTATCTCAGCACAGAAAAATCAAGTTCACCAATTTTACCTCATGGTTTCTATGCCCTGTCATAAGCTTTCCTTATCCATCTATTGACACAGATAAATCAAATTAGACTTGGGGAAGGGTGGAGAGACAAGGTCAAAATGTACAGTAAATATGGTAAAAATAAGTAACTTAAAGAACTTTTTAAGAATGTATGGAAATGTTAATCAACATCTATGATGGGTATCGAGGACAGGCAGGGTGGGAAAGGCTTTGGGATGATGCTGAGTCACAACTTCAGGAGCAACCCACGGGCATAAATAGTATGATGTGAGCACTGAAGGTTAGGTAGAAAGTAAATGTATCAAAGACAGTAGATAGGTAGAAAGTAGATTTGAACTCGATCTGAAGAGAGAAGTTAATGTAGATAATCTCTTAAAGTAAAAATTAGATCAAACTTGTTAGATTTCTAACCAATATTGTAGTTGAATATAAACAGACATTTGGAAGTAAAGAACTTGAGCATTGTTCCAGTCCCAATTTTTTTCAAAGTTTTTCGTCTAGCACTCATCAGGACAATTCACAAGAATATCAATTCAAGGGCAAAATCAGCATTCATTCTGCATGAGAAAAGAATGTTGATTGGCAGAGGCATCGCCATGGAGAATTCACTAATTAACCTGGCTTGACAGCTAACCGTCAGGTTTTGTTTAAATATCAAACCCTACATGTTAACCCTGATTGGTCAGCACATTGTCCTGAGAAATGTACCAGCAAAGGGCTGACCCACACCTTTGGTTAAGGTGTAATAGACATAGTGCATGTACATAGTGTACAGAATCTTTCCAGTTCCTGAATGACATGGCATTGGCAAGTCAGTTGAGAAAATATGGCAGATTTTAGAAAAATTAGGTTTTTAATAAAAAAGGTCCAAATCATAGAACCCCTGTAGTGCAGATGGAAATCCTTTTGGCCCATTGAGTCTGTACCAACCCTCTGAAGAGCATCCCACCCAGTCACAGTCATCCACCCTATCCCTGCATTTCCCACATAGCCTGTACTCTATAGACAATTTAACATGGCCAATCCACCTAACCTGCAAATCTTTGGACTGAAACCGGAGCACCCAGAGGAAACCCACGCAGACACGAGGAGAATGTGCAAACTCCACACAGACAGTCACCCAGGGGTGGAATTGAACCCAGGTCCCCGGCACTGCCAGGCAACAGTGCTAACCACTTAGCCACCATGCTGCCCTTGAACCATGGCATTATCAACATGCAACTATTACCCAACCTTGCCCATTGACATGCAGCCTGCTATTCTTCTACCCACTGGATAGAAACTAGAGGGTGTGAAATTCAGACTGGGTACCTGACAACACCAGTTTGTCACTTACTCCTCTGGGCTTCCATCTTGAACAGCAGGCATTAACATCTCAGAGCTTGTTCTACAGGCAGTGACTAACCATATGCCCCATTCATGGATGTTGGCATCCGACACTAACCAACTTCACCCCACCCTCATGGCACATTTCTGATCCAATTAAAATGCACTTCAAAGTTGCATGTTAGAGTTCACTGGCACCTATTCTTGAAATGCTGTTGATAGGACACTGGACAGGGACAGACATCTATCTCATCTCATGGATTTGACCAGAGTGCATCTTAGGACTCATTGTTTGCACTCTCTTAACACTCATTCACTTTGCGTCTACTTGGAAGTTCACAGCATCTCTGCCTTATCTTGCTTTTTTGCGCTTTGCCTCCTCAGCCAGAGCTTAAAGGCTCACAGTACTCTGTCTTGTTTTGCCTTTTACAGCAGACAGAACACCAAGTAGCTCATCATGGTTGTCAGTAATGATCAGTCAAAGGGAGTAGCTATGTTGCTAATCGGCACTGTATACCATCAATCTCTCAACTGCACACGTTCCAGCAGCTGTGTGCTTCAATCAAATGGCCATGTCTTAAGGTCTAAGGGGAGAAGTCCTCAGTCAGGCAAAAGGAGACTGTTTTCAGTCAAGGGTATCATCTGCTATTAGTCCAGAATTCTGGACACGGTCACTCAGCCACTTTGGGAGTTCAAGGTCAGAAGGTCCATCCCATAGTATTATTGTCCAGGAAATAGGTCACAGTCAGGTGCAGTGCAACCCGTCAGGGAGCTTGTGAGAAGTCAGACTGGGAAATGTGTACAGAATGGGACATGCTGTTCATTCACCCTTGACCAGGGCTGTCCATCCATTTTGATCAAGGACGTGGAGCACAACCACTCCTGGGGGTCATTCAGTGAAGGTCAGGATGTTTATCAGGGGCCACTGCTGTGGGGGGAAAGTTAAGGAAATTAGTTCTGAGGATTGAAAGCAGCTGGAATGAAGAGGGGACAATAACGGTGAATAACAAAATTTCAACATATGAACAGGGAGATGATAATGCATTGGAGAGCATGGGTTACTACAGGAGTGAAGTGTTAACAAAGGGCTCATTTACCCCAGCTTCAACAAGCTGACAGTGCAATGTCGTTGACATGGTAAAGCTGTAGGACCGGTTCTGTTTCTGATATTCCCCATATAGGGTCATTGTAAGTGTGACCGATGGATTAAGCCACAGCAGGGATTACTATCACTGTTGCTGTAGTTAGATGGAGGAAATGGAGGAAAACCAGAGTCACCAGTAAGCCCAGGACCAGCAGCAACCTTTGGTTGCAATTAGCTTTCACTGGAAGATGACGCGACTGAAGGTCCCTTCAGGATGTTGAAGAGGTATAGGAAGCTGAGGCTCTCTCATCCTCTATACCATTTTCTCCAGATGAGTACGATGCAGTATCACCACAGAGTAATGACATATTCACAGAACTATACTGATTACTGGAGTGAGACATGTGACCTGAAGGTGTGGCTGGCCAGCCTACCCCAAGGGGCATCAAAATGACAGCTGCTCTAAACCTTTATGCAACTGGCTGTTTTCAAGGATCCACTGGGAGTTACATGGGATCTTGCAATCGTCAATCCATAAATAGATTCTGGTTGTTATTATTATAATTTTGTGCTTGATCGAACTGTTACATCACACATCCCCATGACCAGATCTGTGCTGCAGGCCAGACAGGAAGCTTTGCCAAGATAGCTGGCTCTTCACCCAGCTTCAGGGTGCGATATACTATACACATGTGACATTGAAAGAACTATATCATAACACAGATGACTTCTTCAACAGAAAATTGTTCCATCCCAGAAAGCATCTATGATAATCAAAAATAATAGTTGGCCAATTTCTGATAAAACATAGCCCCTTCTTTCTGACTGCAAAATACAGAGCCCTGTGAATTAATATATTTAACCTTAAGAACATATAAGTGTAAGCCCAATATCTAATCATAAATTCATGTATGTAACTATTCACACACTCAGGATTATCCAGCAAATGTTGTCCAACTGTCAAATCACATTTAACATTGTGTTGAGTTTATCTGCAAGTGCAGGGAGTTTGGGTACTATCAGTGCCTTGATACGGATAGCAAAAGGGATCTGCTGTTTGGTACAATCTGTCACTTTTCAGGAACCTTTCCTCAGTTAAGAAAACAGTGAGTGGGTTCTCTACGACTGTCTATCAAAAGCCTACCCTCATTGGTCAGTATGTATATTGAGATTCCAATGCTGAAATATATCATAGGTGTGACATTGATGTAGCACTTTGCGGTACAGTTATATGTCCAATCTCTGACTGGACAGTGCTCCTCACTGGGACAAACTGCCTGTCTCTCCGTCTGCACTATGAAGCAATGCAAGCCTCAAAGGCTGGCATCCTATATCTCCGCACTGAAGAGCCTGTGCAATAAAAAGCAATGAAAACCATAGAAGCTGAGTCTCCAAGTAAACACAAAGCGTGTGAGCACTAAGAAATAAAGCTAAGAGGCATAACATGTTTTCTATGTGCATGCATGGGTGTTCCTGTGTGCAAAGTCTCTTTCGAAAGGATGCAAGTCATACCTTATCCTGAGCTTCAAAGTCAAGTCCTGAAAAACTGAAGTATTGTGTGAGCTGGTCTAAAAGCAGGCATGATGATATACTGAGGCTGGTTGGTTTGCTGCTGCTGCCTTATGTGGATGATGAATAGAGGAGGGCAGTGTCTATGGAACGTGCAGGGATACTGCGGTGAAGCAGAGTTATATGAGTGCCCAGAGAAGCAAGCAGCAAGGGGTACTTGCTTTGATTTTCATGTTGTGAATAGGTGCTACCTAGTTTCTTGGGGTCAGGGAATATAACTGGAAGTGATGCAGAATTCACGTGGGTTGGAATAATAATGAGCTGCAAATAGAATGAAATAAGGTAGTTGCTGCTTCCATAGTGAGACTGTAAAGTCAATATTTATAGCTTAAGGGGAAAATTGGGGAATACTTTCTTGAAGCTGAGATTCCGATTGTTTTCTTTCCCAACTTTGTTGCCATTGCCTGCACTGCTGCAGGAAGCAGAAAATTCCACTGTCTTCCCTTCCGCCATCCTACCGAACTTTTTCATAATTTTGAAGCCCTCATTAAGCAGGAGAAAAGGAAGCAAGCAAAATATTAACACTGACAGCATAAAGAAAGACAAAGGTAGAAGAGAGAACGTGACCTTAATATTTGACTTATTATTTGCTTGACAGATCAACCACCTAAATGACAAAAAAAATTTGCACCTGGAAAAATGAGTTACAACAAACAGACCTTGCAGTGAACCAACTTTTATTAATAAACTATATTAAAAATAAAAGTTGAGAAGGCTAACTGCTAATTTGAAGAGTTTTTTGTTTGTATTCTGACTGTCTCTTGTGGAGAAAACATTCATTTTATCAAACAAAAATTGGAAATTATCCACTTAAATGTCAAATCTGATTCAGGAGACATTTTCACTCATAGAAAGATTCATGTATGCATCCATGCAAAAATTCAACTTGAGCCTATGTAATTATTTGAAATAAAGCTGCACATGTTTGGTATATCATTGTTGATGAACATGACATGTGCTTTTCAGTGGTGGGCCTTAACAGATTTCATTTACACTTTGTGCATCCAATATAATTTCAAATTTATTCCTTGTTGAATTATATCCGAATTTTAACTCAACCACACGTAATCAAAGTGATGACCTTTGAACATAAATTTATTCCAGATGCATATGAAGCAAGCTGAGAATTGTCAATTTCTTGACACAGTCCACTTTTGTATTATCCAGAACTGACTACATAGATCATGTATTGCACAAATCATGGCATTCACAATATTTATGACTTAAGCAAATGTTCCTACAACAATATTACATTTGCAATGAAACATTACTATTTGTCTACACCTGGGAACATTGACTGCTGATGATCCTGAGGAGAATAAGATTGCAATCTCACAAGACAGCTATAATATTGCGTCTTCATTTCTTTTGTGTCTATGACAATACAATATTCATATTTTGGATATAGATTTTTGATGCTGACAGTTGACAAACAAAATAAAATCTAGTTATGTTTATTTCTTCTGATCTTTTGCTTTCCTCCCTCCCAGAAAGCCTTTTCTTCTTCTGGCCAAAGGTTTTGATGCTGATATGGCTCTGGATTATTCCTTAAAGAGGCTATTAGTATGCCTCAAAAATGTATACTCAAGCTGAAACATTTTGTGTTTTGGTAAGTAGCACAAGTTACATAGCCTGGAATTAGTTTACTTGAAAATCTTATGCAGGTTTATTTAAAAGCTCAGACTACAACTTACAGGTACAGATGACTATATGTACATTCTCTTCCTAGCTTGCTTCTGTTGCACTGCCTGTGACAGTCGATCATATTGTTTCATTCTGGTCCTTGGTCATCAGCATATTCAGTTCTTAAAGCAACACAGCTGTTTAGCAATAATACACGTGGGTTAAAGGTTTTATTATTTCTCAATAAATGGCTTTTCCCAACCTATTCCAGGCTATTGTGCACTTTGTGCCAAAACTTTGAGCTGGAGAGAACAGAAATTGAAGAACCCAGCCATTTAAACCTTGGGAGTACTATGTGTTGCTGTGTTGATCTGAATGGTCCAATTGTTCTAACAATTCTCTGCTTTGTAGTTCTAATATGTGATTCTGTTATTTGTTTCTCCTGTTTGTATTTCCAAAGTATTGAGTTACAAACCTTTACAAAATGAATAATTTAAGAACAAAGTATACAAAAATAGCATTCCTCGTGGAATAGCATATTTTGTGATACTGTGTCATTCATGGTGGTAACATTCTAGATTCAGCCTCTGAACTGTGATAAATCAGTTATGGCACTACAAGTGGACTCCGTACACTTGGATTATAGAGATTATTTTTATAAATAAACTGTGGACAATTAATAACCCATATAATATAGCATGTGTAAACAAACAACATTGATACCACAGGTCACTGCAATGTCAAATATACAGGTTGTTACAATGGTATGGCACTGTATGATGTAGTTGTGTTCAATACCTGTCAAATGGTCAATTTTATGGCATGAATTAAACTCAACATTCTTCAGAACATATTCCAAACATGTTGGAACATTGTTATAAACCAAGAATAATGTTTGTTTAATTCACTATCTGCTTCCAACATTTTGCAAATTGCTTGGGGGGTAAGGTTAACAGCACATGGTACAGGATTAGTAATATAAATTAGAACTTCAATTTTTAAAAAAAATCAACTTTTTGATGAATAGATTTAGAAGTAAGCCTCATTGAAACAGAATGGCATAACAATTATTTCATCAAGAATGTCAAATATTACTTTAAATTGCTGTTGTAATTATGGCAGTTAATGGAGTTTATTCAGAATGTATTCTGTCCAGTACTCCATCTGAAACATTTTTCTTTCAATACTTATTACTGTCTTTCACCTGTGCAAAAGGCCTTCATATGCTTTATCAATTTTGCTATTGTATGTATGGATGGTAAATTGCAACTTACAGTAATACAAGGAACAGACTGATTTTATGATATTGCTGCTGTTTGATATTAGTTTAACACTTAAGATTCAGCTACATTTTCTTTTTGTATACTCCTGCACAAACATTTTCTAGGACATTTTCCTATCTTATGAATGTGGATGAAACCTGAAATTTGCAGTTGATGAGGAATGGCTGACAATGGTCATTCATTATACACAGACCTTCTATGAGCATTTGCATTTGAGCTTGCAGTGATTGGAGAGGCATTTCTGCATAATATGGGATTTGTGTGAACAGGACAAGTTACTGTTTGGAGCAGACTGAATGGAGGGCGGGCTGATTTCGAAATGGCCGGCAGGACGTGAATTTAAAAAACATTTTGGAATGCTCCCATTTACCAATGGCAATTTGTAATGGTATGGGTTAGGCTGCAGGTAGCAAGGCAACTCTACAAGACCTGGTTGGCTCCAATTAAGGGATTGACATATCTGAGTCCCTTGCAATCTTTATGGAGTTAGGCCAGTGTTTTTAGCAGTTCATGGCCTCTCAGAAGTAATGAATAAAAGTCTGGACTCTTTTGAAAGGTTAATTAAAAAGGCCCATGCTGTTTCATTCTGACTTCATATTAGCCCATGTCCCTGCCACCACCTTTAAGTCTCAATGTCAACATATGACCTCCAATCGCTTCCAATGGCTATTTATACTTGCCCATTCAGTCAGTAGATACTCTATACAAAACTGATGACCATTTATGTTTAAAGGTACACATTCATAATTTCATTGTAAAACAAAAGAACTTATTTTGCTGTTACTCTATAAAAATGTCAATCAACCAGACATTTATTAAGTATCAATAACTGAAAATATGAGCCTTTGGCATCCCTTTTTTATTCATTTATGGGATGTGGGCATCGCCAGCTGGGCCAGCATTTATTGCCAGTCCCTAACTGTTGAGAGTCAACGACATTGCTGTTGGTCTGGAGTAATATGTAGGCTAGACCAGGTAAGGACGGCAGTTTTCTTCCCCACAGGACATGAGTGAACCAGAGGGTTTTTTTTTCTGACAATCAACAATGATTACATGGTGACTATTAGACCCTTAGTTCTAGATTTTTTTAAAAAATTGAATTCAAATTCCATCATCTGCTATGTCAAGAACTGAAGTAATCCTGAAGAAAGGTCCTGACCCAAAACGTCGACTTTTCTACTCCTCTGATGCTGCCTGACCTGCTGTGTTCCTCCAGCTCCACACTGTGTTGCCTTAAAAAAAATAGCTGCCTGAGTCTACACAGCAGGCCAGGCAGCATCAGAGAAGCAGGAAAGCTGACGTTTCGGGTCTGGACCCTTCTTCAGAAATGGGGAAGGGAAGGGGACTCTGAAATAAATAGAGAGAGGGAGAGACGATGATGGAAGGTGGATAAAGGAGCAGATAGGTGGAGAGAAAATGGACAGGTCAAGGAGGCGGGGATGAGGCTAGTAGGTAGGAAGTGGGGGTGGGGGTTGGTCAGTGAGGTGGGAGGAGTGGATAGGTGGGAGAAAAGATGGATAGGTCAAGGAGGCGGGGACGAGCTGGGCTGGTCTTGGGATGAGGTTGGGGTTGGGTAGATTTTGAAGCTTCTGAAGTCCACATTGAGACCATTGGGCTGCAGGGTTCCCAAGCGAAATATGAAGTGCTGTTCCTCCAGCCTTCGGGTGGCATCGTTGTGGCACTGGAGGAGGCCTAGGATGGACATGTCGTCCAAGGAGTGGGAGGGGGAGTTGAAGTGGTTCGTGACTGGGAGGTGCAGTCGTTTGTCGCGAACCAAGCGTAGGTGTTCCACAAAGCGGTCTCCAAGCCTCCGCTTGGTTTCCCCGATGTAGAGGAGGCCACATCGGGAACAGCGGATACAGTATACCACATTAGCAGATGTGCAGGTGAACATCTGTTTTTTGTGGAAGGTTTTCTTGGGGCCTGGGATGGGGGTGAGGGGGGAGATGTAGGGGCAGGTGTAGCACTTCCCGTGGTTGCAGGGAAAAGTGCCGGGTGTGGTGGGGCTGGAGGGGAGTGTGGAGCAGATGAGGGAGTCATGGGGAGAGCGGTCCCTCTGGAAAGCAGATAAGGGTGGGGAGGGAAAAATGTCCTTGGTAGTGGGGTCAGATTGCAGGTGGCGGAAGTGCCGGAGGATGATGCGTTGGATCCGGAGGTTGGTGGGGTGGTACGTGAGGACAAGGGGAATTCTGTCTTTGTTGTTATTGCTAGGAGGGGGTGTGAGGGATGAGTTACGGGAAACGCGAGCGATGAGATCGAGGGCATTTTCGACTACTGTGGAGGGGAAATTGCGGTCCTTGAGAAAAGAGGACATCTGGGACGCCCGGGAGTGGAATGCCTCATCTCGGGAGCAGATGCGGCGGAGGTGAAGGAATTGGGAATAGGGAATGGCATTCTTGCAGGAAGGTGGGTGAGAGGAAGTGTATTCTAGGTAGCTGTGGGAGTCGGTAGGCTTGAAATAGATATCAGTTTCGGGGTGGTTGCCAGAGATGGAAACAGAGAGGTCCTGGAAGTAGAGAGAGGTATCGGAGATGGTCCAGGTGAACTTAAGGTTGGGATGGAAGGTGTTAGTAAAGTGGATGAACTGTTTGAGCTCCTCGTGGGAGCACGAGGTGGTGCCGATACAGTCATCGATATAACGGAGGAAAATCTCCCCACCCCGAACTCATCCCAAGACCAGCCCAGCTCGTCCCCGCCTCCTTGACCAGTCCGTCTTTTCTCCCATCTATCCGCTCCTCCCACCTCACTGACCAAGCCCCACCCCATTTCCTATCTACTAGCCTCATCCCCACCTCCTTGATCTGTCCGCCTTCCCTCAACTGACCAACACCCATGCCAACTCCCTACCTACACTCACCTTTACTGGTTCCATCCCCGCCTCCTTGACCTCTGTCTTCTCTCCACCTATCTGCTCCTTTATCCACCTTCCATCATTGCCTCCCCCCCTCTCTATTTTTTTGAGTCCCCTTCCCCTCCCCCATTTCTGAAGAAGGGTCCAGTCCTGAAACTTCAGCTTTCCTGCTCCTCTGATGCTGCCTGACCTGCTGTGTTCATCCAGCTCCACACCTTGTTATCTCAGGCTCCAGCATTGGCAGTTCCTACTCTCTCTCGCTGTCTGATTCTCACTCCACTTCCTGTCTGGTTTTCTTGGCTGGAATATCATGAGGTGTTTTCCATGCAGGTTTAAAGAACAGAGATTAAGCAGTTGGATCATCATTGCGACAAAATCTTCTTGGTCCATGCAATCTGAGAGTACAGTTGGTTGCGTCAAGGCATCAATAAGTCTTTTATTCATTGCCCCTCACCGTCACTGCCTACCAACACTCTCCTTCCCCCAATTGGTTGTGGGTGCTAAAATTACCCAGTGTTTCTTCCTGTCATAATATTTATGTAATACCTACTAATATTTAGAAATTTCTGAATTCTGAATTTGTATATGCCTTTAGTTTTGGCAAGAGCGATTTAGCTGTTTTAAACATTTGACAATGCCCCCCTGCACCTTGATTATTTCTTAGAACAGTATAGAACAGTTCGTATCGCATTCTGAATTGAATTGAAGATGTTTAGCTGAGATTACGGATCAATGCTTCTTTGCACTGTAATGACTACTGAAGTCAATGCTATATCTTATCAGTAACACCGAAGCTGAAGGGGAAATTTCCCCTTTGGAAAGAAATGGAATGAATGAAGCAGACAGGCACTCTCCATTCACTTGGCTGGTTAAATCAAGTGTCAACTTGAGCTAGGATTTGATCTGAGACTACTGTATATACAAATGCCTTCAAACAACAGTCTTTTCACTATGTACTAGTTTTTTTTTCATTACATGTTTCTTTTTTGCATTATGCAGGGCCTAGGTAAACAATACCTCACAGAAACAGAGTTGGGTGAAATGTTAAAATCACAGAGATCGATTTATTTTGTTTCCAAAAAAATCCCAGTTTTTATTTCAACCATCGAAGTTGAGAAATTTGCAAGTCGGAGATGAATAAATGAAAATCAAGATCCTCTGATTTCACTGAGACTGAGATGCTAATTTAACTGATTAGAATACAAATCATGCCTAGTGACAAAATTAGTCAATGACACTAGAAGGGATTGACCTCAGTAATGATTGATATGATTGGAAGCACTATTCTCCTACAAGAGAGAGGGAAGAATGTGAGTGTGTGATATGTTTGGGCAATGTAGTTATGATGGTTGAATTGCTGCCACTGTGGGCAAGAGATGAGATTTGCTCAATATATGAGAGCAATCATTTGAATGTTAGATATGAATCCTGATTGATAGAGACTGTTAGTAGATGAATGATTTGAATGTGGTAATCTGAGTACAGGGTGAGACTAATGATGGAGTTGGTAAGATATGGCATTTGAAAGTGCAGTACTGACCTTCATAGCTCATGCAGTATCATTAAACTTCTTCCTGAAGTAGCTGGATCCTTGGAGGCTGCACGCTGGGCACTGACATATGCTACTCTTCTTGGCACTGCCACAGAATTCTGAGCCTATGTCTGGTGAGTCCCTGATCTCCTTGATGAAGCAGGAAATTTGTTTATTATTCTGCTTCTTTTACCAGGAACTCCAGTCCAGTCACTGAAAATCTCGATGAACATGCTCTCCCATGATCGGCTATTGTTGAGTCTTCCTCAGTATAACGTTTAGAATCACCTTAGCCATATCAGCAGTAATAATTTATCTCCTTTTACCATTCCCAGATCTGACTAATGAAGCAGGGGACTAGGATGACACTTTGTGACCAGTAGCTATTAGTCCAGGTTGCAGCATGCTATTGTAAGGATATTCTCTGTAACTGCAAGTATTGAAAGTTGAGTAAATGTATCAGGTTTTAAAGTAAACTGAACCTATGGGCAAGATGGTTGCAGATAAATCACTCCAGTCGGAGCTCCTCTGCTTGCCAGTTCCTTTTCCTTACTCTTTCTTTTTTTTTGCCTCTTTGCAGCAGTTTTTCTTGCCCACACACCAACTTTAAACTTCTTGAACTACTCTCCCTGCAGAATGGAGGCGAGATGAAGGGAGACAAGTCGCAACCGAAGTCTGAGCAGGGAGCATAGTTGGTGCGGGCCAAGTCCCGGAACGGGGAGCAGGGCGAGCGTGGGCCGTGTCCCGGAGCGGGGGAGCAGAGCGAGCGCGGGCCGGGTCCCGGAATGGGGAGCGGAGCGATCGTGGGCCAAGTCCCAGAACGGGGAGCGGAGCGAGCGTGGGCCGGGTCCCGGAGCGGGGAACGGAGCGAGCGCGGGCCGGGTCCCGGAGCGGGGAGCGGGACGAGCGCGGGCCGGGTCCCGGAGCGGGGAGCGGTGCGAGCGCGGGCCGGGTCCCGGAGCGGGGAGCGGAGCGAGCGCGGGC
>NC_063339.1:50586966-50668758 GCF_021869965.1 Rhincodon typus | reverse complement strand
CGGAGCGGGGAGCGGAGCGAGCGCGGGCCGGGTCCCGGAGCGGGGAGTGGAGTGAGCTGGTGGGGCCAGTCCAGAACAGAAGGGAGGCCTCGTGATCTGAAACCTACTAGGCACGGACTCTGTGCAAAAGAACTATAATTTGAGTGCTTTAAAGATACTTTTTATTCTCATTCTGGACTTTTTAAACTGTGTACTCTCATGCTAGTCTTTTTTTTTACTAATTCAATTCTGTAATAACACTTAAAGTATCTGTACCTACGTATCCTGTACCTAAGATGGTGCTGAGTGGCAACATTACAAACTTTTCACTGCGCTCATTCGAGTGGACATGACAATAAAGGCAATTCTATTCTATTCTACGTTGGTTCAGTTCCGTGTGATAGAGACAACTATATAAAGAAAAGAACAGAAAAATACAATTATACTGAGGAGCTATAATGGTAAAGGAGCTATCTTCCTAAAAGAAGACCTTAAAAACTAAAAAAGAAATTCAAAATGTAGTTCACTCTGCATGTAGCGAATTACTTCTTCTTACAGCAATTACAGGATCCTTGATGAATGAGCTATACACCCAAAGATGTAAAAAAACCTTAAATTTTATTTACAAACTGCCAATTCAGCTGTTGTGACGTTTTTGCCTGATGTGGCAATAGTTATGTTAGCTTCCGTAAAAGAGGAAACTTGGCCTGGATATCACAGTATTGAAAAATCAAAGAGATTAATATTAGAGCCAACTATTATAAACAAATGTTAAATTTTTCAGGCACCTAGGTGTCTGCACTATCATTAAGTTAATGAATTACAACACAGCAACATTTTTTCAATAGTGTGTCATGCTTCAAGTGACCCCAGGGTAAGGTAGAGTATGAGACCTCCATGCTGTCATGTCACGTATTGATGATATCATGAATCTGTCCCTTAATCATATACTGACTGTGAGATGTAGCACAACATGGTTATATTTAGGAATGTGTTGTTATTTCCATGCAAACAGGTAAAACAGAGTTTACAAGACTAGCGTTTTGAAGTTCAATGTGGTGCTTTATAGATTTGGGAACTCGTCGGGTGATTATTGGTCTTTTAAACAGGTAGATGCTGTTCTTTGATACACTCTTTAACAACATGATTGTTGTGCTTCTAGTTGCTATCTCTCAACATCTCCACACAATCATCATCGTTGGAGCTTTCTTCCTCACACTCTTTATGCATGATCAGTGAACTGTACGTTGGTCTATAAATTACCTCCTTGTTCACCTATCCCTTTCATATCACTGTCTCTCTGGGCTCTGTCTCTTCCTATAAACTGACTTCTACCACCCCGACCCCAGTTTGGCTTCAACATAAATACCTATTTTTCCTGCATTACTAACAGTTCTGATGAAGAGTCACCAGACTTGAAACATTAACCCTGCTTTCTTCCCACAGATGCTGCAAGGACTGCTGAGTTTCTGTTTTTGTTTCAGATTTCCAGCATCTACAGTTCTTTGTTTTGTTTTATGATTATTTAAAACCTGTACTTTTCAACCTAAAGTTGAGAGGAATCATCTGAAAAGCACGGCTCATTTGGAATTGTCTCAAAAAGGGATTGGGATTTTAATCTACACCATGTCAACCTTAGTTACACTTGAAATCTTCTATCAGCATACAGTCAGCCAGTGTGTTGAATATTGGGCTGCAGTCTATAATCATAGTGGTGAGCATACAGACAACATGAAGATTCTATATTGTCTGCACCAGTTTGGTCAGGAGCAGAAAGTAAATTGCAAGTTGATTGGGCCTTCTCAAATTATTCGACCTTCTCAAAGTATTAGTCCTACGTTTCCTAAAAATAGTGTTCACAATAGGAACATTCAGAAGTGATCTATGTTATTTGAGATTTGAAGATTACTGCAACAGATGTATGGCACCCACTTAAAACATATCCCTTGGAAAACTTGAGCATATCTTCACAGATTGTTTTTTGGAAATGGACCAGTTGTGAGTGGTGGTATGGGCTTTGTTACTCAACTTTCTTCTTACTCTTGAAGTACAAGTCCTGGAAGTTGGCTATTGTTTAATTTGTGATATCTCTGCCACTGCTCTGATAAGATGAGATAACATTTTTTCTTTAAATTTACACCCTCCCAGAATAAATTTAAGCAATTAAACTAACTGTGATGGTGCCCTGAGGGACTGTATTTATTTGTCCATTGTATCACGTCCCAAAACAGCTGGTGACTGATTCCATTTTGAAGCTCTTGGTTATTTTCGTCCTTTACATTCTAAAGTGCATGCAATGATACTCTTCAGAGTATGATGAAAAATGTAACATTCATCCTTGTCACACTCATCTGTTTTCACAATGATTGTGAAATATTCAAAGATGATGCTGTTTGAAAAGATGCTGAGTTGCGTCCATTAATGAAGACGAAATAGGTTTGCAGAATTGCCAAAATACAGCAGTGTGTATAAACACTGTTTAACTTCTTTTGTCACTTTTTTTTCCTCTCAAACAATGTATCACATAGAAAAATAAGCTGATCATATATGGCCAGAAAAAGCATAAAATGCAAAATCATTTCCAAAAAATGTAGTTACATAGAATATGAGAACTAGGAGTGGAGGTTGGCAATTCAGCCCCTTGAGTCTGGTCTGCCATTTAATTTGATCAGTGCTGATTTCATCTTGGTCTCAGCTCTACTTTCCTGCCCGCTCTCCATCATCCTTTAA
The DNA here is from genome assembly GCF_021869965.1 of Rhincodon typus. Taxonomy (NCBI): domain Eukaryota; kingdom Metazoa; phylum Chordata; class Chondrichthyes; order Orectolobiformes; family Rhincodontidae; genus Rhincodon; species Rhincodon typus. The sequence goes on along the minus strand of NC_063339.1, from coordinate 50,666,049 downwards.
CCTATTACTAATTAAAAATCTGTATATCTCCTCAAATTTATTTAATATCCCACCATCCATCGCTTTCTGGGGTAGTGAATTCCACAGATTTATGACCTCTTGCCAGAAGTGATTTCTCCTCATTGCTGTTTTAAATCTGTTACCCCTTTTCCTAAAAACTATGACTCTCATTCTAGATTGGTCCAGATGAGGAAGCAACCTCTCTATGTTGATTTTGTCAATCCATTTTAGCATCTTTCTTAACTCAATTATACCTTGTCTTATTCTTCTGAACGCCAGTAAATGTCAGCCTAAGCTGTTCAATTTCTCTTTGTAAGGTAAACCTCTCAGCTCTGGAATCAATCTAGTGAGCCTCCTCTGATCTGCCTGCAATACAATTATATCTCCTCTCAAGAAAGGGCAACAAAACTATACACAGTATTCAAGGTGCTGTCTCACTAATGACTTGTACAGTTGCAGCAACACTTCCCTATTTTTGCACTGTGTTCATTTAGCAATAAATGCCAAAATTCAATTTTCCTTCCCTGTTACCTGCTGGACCTGCATACTAGTTTTCCGCAATTTAAGCACAAGCCATCCAGATCCCTCAGCACCGAAACACTCCATTTAGAAAATAAGTTGCCTATATATTTCTCCCCGAAAATGGATCACCTAACACTCATCCATATTAAAATTCATGTGCCAAATTTTGGCTCATTCTCCTAAACTACCCATATCCATTTGTAAATTTCTTATTTCTTATTGCAGTTTACTGTACCACCTATTTTTGTGCCATTTGCAAATTCGGCTAGATTACTTTCTATCCCCGGATCTATGTCATTAAAATAGATTGCAAATAGTTGAGGCCTGAGGACTAAATCCTGTGGCACTCTACTAGTTATGTTTTGCCAAACAGAAAAAGATCCATTTATCCTGACACTCTAATTTCGGTTGGTTAGCCCATCCTCTATCTAATCTAACAAATTATTCCTAACCCCATGTGATCTTACCTTGTGTATTCACTTTTGTGTGGTACCTTTTCAAATGTATTCGAGAAGTTCAGATATTCTACATCACAGGATCCCCATTATTCATGTTGCTTGTTACTTAAAAGAACTCTAGCAAATGTGTCAAGCATGATTTACTCTTCATAAAACAATGCTGACTGTGTTGGATTTGTATTTTAATGTTCAAAATGTCTTGTTATTGCTTCCTTAATAATATATTCTAACAATTTCCCAATGACATATTGAACTAACTGACCTGTTGTTTCCAACTTTCTGCTTCCCTCCCTTTTTGAGTAAGAGTGTTATATTAATACTTTTCTAATCCATGGGTCCTTTCCCACTTCCATGGCATATTCTAACCAATACATCCACTATCTCTGCTGACACTTCCATTAAGACACTGGGATTGAGGCCATCAGGCTCTGAGGACTTGTCTACCTTCAATCCCAACAGTTTGCTCAATTCTTTTTGTCCTAGTTGCGATGATTATTCTAAGCTCCTACCTACTTATATCTTCTGCATTATCTGTCACTATTAGGATGATGCTGGTGTCTTCCACCATGAATACTGAAGGAAAATATTGATTTAATGACTCTGCCATTTCTGTGTTCCCTACTATTGACTCACCGGCCTAATACTCCAAGGGACCAACATTCACTATAGCTACTCTCTTCCCTTTGATATACTTTTAGAAGTTTTGCTATCCATTTTTTAGTCATTTGTGTTAGTTTTCTTCCATAATTTACCTTTGCTATTTTTTATGACTTTTTTAGTAACCCCTTGCTGAGCTTAAATGTTCCCCTGTCTTCCAGCTTTCTACTGGCCTTTTCAATGCCTTAGTTTTTGTCTTTATTATCTTTCTTTAAAGACAGAACAAGGGTAGGACTCCAGTTTCTCACTCTCCAAATGAGTTTTAAATTCTAGCATGCTGCGATCACTCTTCATTAGACGATCCTTTACTATGAGATTGTTAATTAATCCCACCTCATTGAACATTAGCAACTATCACATTTCAATTAAAACATTGTATTAGTCTGTACAGAGGTCTAATTAGAATGGTCTCTTGACTGAAAGAAAAGTGAATTTTATTACCTGCTCAGCATATGATAAAATAATTAAATTCAAAATCAAATACACACAAATAAGTGAATAAATTTCTTTTAAATGGCAATTCAGTTTGATATAGACAGGGTGATAAACACTACATGGTTTAAAAATCATTAACATCCTTGAGATCCTCGATTTTTAACCTGAGACCACAGTTGTTTATTCACTCATATCCCAGTAATGATGAAGTTTGTAAATATGTTTGATGTCTCGGTGAATAATTGTTTCTCCAATTGGAACTTCCACTGCTGTTGCCTTTCAGTGGGTTGAAAGATACACTGAGGTAAGAGAGAGAGAGACTTTCAGCTCTTGTTCCGAGTTCTTTTCTGCTTTTCTTTGCTCTGCTACTTGAAAACAGCTATCAAAATATGGTTTGCTTTTATATTCCCAAGTCTGGGTCCATTGTCTTTCTAAACTGGCTAACTGGCACGTGAGACTTGTATTTGTCAGTACTTGAAATCATCATACAAATGTGAGATAAACTCAGAGATATGAATTTCTTGTTGCTGACTTTGGTTTTTGGTGTCTAGTTTGATGGTTATCTATATGTCTGTAGATAAAAATAGACATTTCAATGCAGAGCTTTGTTTATTCGCCTTGGATCTCCAGGACGAGAATCAATCTATGGTCAAGCCATTTTAGTTCAGTGTTTATCCTTATTAAAATTCAATTTTGTCCTTAAATGGTCTCCACTGTAAGAGTTGGATAATGAAATACAATATGGTCCACTTTATTGCTATTGTAACAAAAGACAGATGAAAAAAAGGAGAGCACAGAAAATAGAAATAAATAGAAATATACTTATTAAACAGGATTTAAAGTATGTATTTTAAATTAACGCATTTCTCTTTTTGAGGATTGTAAAAATTGATATGCAACTTTTGGCATTATTAAAATTTTGATCACTGCATCAGATGAAACATGATAAACTTAAAATCTTATAACACTCACAATATAAAGTAAACATTTAATGACAGAGTGCTACATACCACCAGTGACCCAGCAGATACTCGGCACAGGAGAAACCACACTTAAATCGCATTTAAACTCTCACTAAAGACTACAACACCAACTTATATTTATAAAGCATCTTTAATATAATTAAATATCTCAAGGTGCATCACAGGACCATTATAAAAGAAAGCATGATACCAAGCCACAAAAGGATATATTTGCACATTGTTTGCTAAATGATGTAGAGCAAGTAACCAATGATCCAGGCTCTTCAAGCATAATCTGAAGTTGACTTGGATTGGAGTTGATGCGTGAACAGTCTTTGTTCTGATCGGAGTGCCTGGAGACAAACAGAAGACAAAAGAAATGACCAGACGGTGAAGAAGAGAGCCTGGCAGCATGTAAGAACTTCAGTTAACCTCATACCAATGTTAACCATCTGTGCCAATGGCAGAAGAGATTGTCACTGATGATTTGGCCTCTATAGCAATAACAGATGATACCCAGTCCTGAAGAGACATACGCCCTGGGTACAGTTCATCATCTTCTGAGATAGACAGGTGCCACATCCACATTATAGGAAGGACTTGATAGTGCTGGAGAGGGTACAGAAAAGATTTCCCAGGATTTTGACTGGCTGGAGAGTTTTAGTTATAAAGAGAGCTTGGATAGACTAAGATTGTTTTCCTTAGAGCAGAGGAGATTGAGAAGGAACATGACTGAAAAGTATAAAATTATAAGGCACATAGACAAGAATAAACTTTTTCTGGTTAGTGGAGAGATCAATGATGGGGACGTATTTAGGTAAGGTATAGGAAGTTTAAAGGAGATGTGAGGAAAAGATTTTTCACTCGAGGGAGATGGAAATCTATAACTCACTGCCATAAATGGCAGTAGAGGCAGAAACCCTCATAACGTTTAAGTATTTTGATGTGTGCTTGCGATGTCAAGGCAGATAAGAAAGTGCTGGAAAACGGAATTAGGATAGTTAGGTGGTTGTTTTTGACGGGTGTGGACATGATGGGCCAAAGGGCTTTTTTTCTGTCCAAGGATCTCTGTTCTTCTGTGCCTACTTATTCAATGGATTAACTTGGTTGCAGATTCACTCTGACTTTCCACCATATTAGATCATGAGTTGCTCCTGCAGTTACTCCTCTTTTCAGATTACTGCTGTGTGGCTTGCTGGTACCACGCACTTGTTGGCATATCTAAATCTAATTTGAGCCGCCTAAATTGCAACACTCTGAGATAAAATAGACTCACTTTTGTTTACTCCATCATATCCAGAATGTGAGCATCATGTCAATTGATCTAAATGGGATCAGATCTTAAGACAATAAATAAGTTTCTAATGGCCTGGATTGTGGTGTTTTCCATGTGATCTCCATGAAATGAGATAAAACAGCATCTTGGACGCTGGAGCTCAAGGCTTCCCTAGAAATATGTTGAGCATTCACAAAAGATATATGTAGGATTCCTCCAGTAGATGGTTGTGAGGGACTTCATTGCTGACAAACTTGTTAATATTATTGAACAGAATTGACTAGCAAATGCCCTCTTTGCAGGGTTCATTGCACTGATAATTTTTCGATAGTAATATTGTTTTGTAAGGAAACCCTGAAGTCAGTTACTTGTTCTTATTGAAGTTCACTGATTCATCTTCTATTCTCTCCTCACATTTACTGCTGAAAACCCTTGAGCTGAATTTACTTAGCTGGGACTTGGAGAGGTGGAATGAATGGAGGATATCATGCGGTTTCTGGTTCTTGGCTACTTCATTGTTTCTACGAATTCAGACTGCCTTTATAGAAAAATAGAATGAATAGTTTAGAATTTTATATCTATGACACCCCTTCAAATAGTATTTACAAGGTGCACTGAAGAAAAATGTGACCAAATGAGTTAACAAAATGGATACATTTTAATACCAATGAGCTCTGCTTGCAGGAAATGAAAGAATTCAAGCTCCAGACACACTCTGCAGGCTTACAAATATTGTCAAAAGACAGAATCAGTAAACAGTATGTGGAAGACATCCAGAATTATTTAATTGGAATGAAATTTGCTCTTATTGCAAAGTTTGTGCTATTGATCACCTTGCAATGCGGTGTGCGAGAGATATGTAGAATTTCTCCCGACATCATCTTGATTTCTGAAGATTTGGCCTTCAGAAAAGTGTTAAGCAAATCAAAAAGGCATAATTTACATAAAATGTGGTCTGACTTCACTGTCACAGTCCCATGCTCATTTCTGCTAACTTGAACATCTGTGCTCAATGTGCCAAAATACTGCCTCAGCATTGTTCTATTGTTAATGTCATGGGAGTTAAATTTCTTTTCAAGTGCTGATCACTAAAATTTGGCATAAAAATATCATTTGAGATAGGAAAAGTAACTAGAATTTAAAATTATATTTTGTGGTCCTTTCAATTTTTTCAATTCCTATATAACAATAGCATTGCATCTATGTCTTTATGTTCCTTTTAATATTATGCAGAATGACAACAGGTATGAGTTTTGAACTCTGATTTTAACTGAAGGTATGTTCTGATGTAGGGTTTGGATGATCGGAAGCTTCCATAACACAGCCAGCATACCTTAATTCCTGTGCCCTTAATGCCTAAGCTTCAGAAGGTACTCCTGGCTGGGCTTAAAATATAACAAGTTTCTGTTTGCACAGATGCTGCCAGACTTTTGACATCACTCAGTGGCTTGCAGGCATGGGCAAGATATTACTTGGTAGGAACTTGCTAGAAAGCAGTGAAGGGGTTCATCCCTGCATGGTACTAAGATAAATTGTGAAGACAGAGATGGGGTTTAGTGAGGATTCCACCTGGGCAGGGAGTTTTCTTCCTGGTTTGACATTGCTGCCATTGGCAGTTAAAGTTGCATCGCAGTCCCGATGGAGGCATTTAAGTATTAGTAAAGCTCGCACCAGCCTGTGATTGGAACCTGTCCTGTGACCAAAAGCTTTGTAGTTAACTCAGCATTGTGCAGTAGAGCCTCAGAATCCAAGTGGGAATCTTCTTTATATCTACATCTCCACTCTGTCCTGACTAGCTGAGCAGGATTCAAATCAGGAGCTAAGTACTGTATCTGAATGTTATAGTTTATTGATGCATGGCATGGCTGTAGGCCCACTCTTCTATATGAAATTTGTATTTTAGGAATTAGCAATATTATAATTAGCAATAATATAATATTGTATTTAGTAATGTGTAGTCAATATATCAAAGATAAAGTCAAAGTATAGTCAATGTTTAGCTATTTCATAACATCTTTAACATCATTTGCACTTGGATTCTAAGCCAAATCCAAAATTGTATTTTTGAAAGAGCACTTTTCCCCAAACAATGTTTCAAAACGACTTTTAAAATGTTGATTAAACGATTTTCCTTCATATATTTAAATTGATAACTGCTGAAAACAGTTGGACATAAAAAATAGTTTTAACCACCATATCTATGTCTGTTAACACAAGATTTCATGCAAAAGAACCAGCTCCATTTTAACAGTCACCCTGAATATCTGTAACTGTTATAAAGTAGAGATTGACCTTCCTCTGAAAACACCTAAAGAGGAGAACGCTGCTCTATAATCTGTAAAAGGAGTGTGAAAAGGGGTGTAACCTGTCCTTCAGCAACTTCTAGTGGTTAAATCAAATAAATCCCTGACACACACTTTACAATTAGCAAGTAACAATTTATTTATCTAACTCCAACAGTGAATTAAATATTAACAAACCAAACAAATCCCTTCTAATTACTAACTATTCCCAAATAATGCAAGATTCTAATGGTATGCTGTTTCAATAAATACAAGTCCTACGTATTTAACAAATCAATAGAACTTAGTCTCTCGAAATTACAGCTAAGTTATATCTTCCAGAATGTTCTGTGTTTTCTCCGTCAATTCTTCTGCCAGGAAGATTTGTGTGAATTCTTCTGTCAGGAATCTTAGCTAGGAGTGCCATGGTACTGTTGTGAATAGATGGTGCTTTCTCTAGGAGCTCAGAGCTGTTATCTCTACGAGATGGCAGTTAGCTCTGCTGATTTTCCAACAGCCCCCTTCTTTTACACCCCTGATGACATATCAATTTCTTACAATTGGATTGGTCCTAGGTTGTCAGAACCATCAGATTCAAATTTGATAGATTTTTGACATCTAAGTACCTGGTTCAAATTGATTGGCTTCATTCAAAAACCTATTGTCTCAATAAAACTGCTGCTTGGCCTGCGAACTGTACAGCCTTTTGATACGAATGTTTTAATTCGGGTGCTCTCTGTACTTGCAAACTTTCAAACTGCTCACAGACATCTCCAAGCATAGAAAAAGCGCAATCTTTTAAAGGGACCACACAATGTTTTCCCCCTAGCATTTTACAAACACCAATATTTTACAACCAAATTCTAATGATCTGCCTCCCAATCCACAAATACTCTACCCAACTTTGCAAAGTAACGGAGTGGGAACTTCTTTATTATGGTGATGATGTGTTTATTCTGGAGATGTGACCAGTTTTAGGGTGGGACATTTTTCGCCATGAGCTTTTTAAATAGTGTAACTCCTGCCACCTCCTGACATCACTGATACCTGAAGCAAGAACTCGGCTCCCACTTGATTAGTAGATGCATGTGCAGTGCCATTGACATTGCTATTATGTTTGCAGCAGGGCTTGCAGTTGCACTCGGATCATTGTCCCTCTCCTGTACTTCGCTTGCCACCCTGCTGCACTACTTGGCCTGCCACCCAGTTCTGGTGCTCAGCTCACTGCCCTGATTAGCTATCCACCCTGTTATGACCTTAACTTACTGCTCTGTTTTGCACTGTGGCCTGCTTTGGCAATGAGCTCACTATCCCAATGTGCTGCCCTACTTGGTTGTGTATAAACGAACATCCTGATATTAGGCTGGGAGAGTAAGATCACTCAACACATAAGAGTGTGATCATCAGAAAAACACATTTGAAAAACAACATATTTAATTGGCTTCTACAATTCTTAAAATAGTTTTGAATTGCTCGATATTATGAATGATCCTCATCTTTGGTGGGGAAAATTCCCTGCATTATCTCTGGCTGTGATGTCTCAAGACTGCCTGGGTGATGAGAGTGCCTGCTGTAGTTATGGTTGTAGCATTCTTGCCCTTTTAAAAATGAATGGAAACTACTACACTGAACAAAAATTGCACCTAAAATTCTCCAACCATTGTGTACGGATTTGATAGTTTTGGCTGATTAATGTCCATGAAACAAATGCAATTCAGCAGAAACTTCAAACCAAGTGCAAGTTTGATAACAAGATGTAGAGCTGGATGAACACAGCAGGCCAAGCAGCATCATAGGAGCAGGAAGGCTGACGTTTCAGGCCTAGACCCTTCTTCAGAAATGGGGGAGGGAAAGGGGGTTCTGAAATAAATAGGGAGAGAGGGGGAGGTGGATAGAGGAGAAGATAGGTGGAGAGGAAACAGACAGGTCAAAGAGGTGGGGATGGAGCCAGTGGTGAGTGTAGGTGGGGAGTTAGGGAGGGGATATTTTGAAAGTTTTGATAATTTTGTCACACAATCAATGGCAACAGTGAATATAAATTCGGGCTCAAACAAGCAAAAACATAAAGTGCCGGAGAAATTCGGCTGGTCTGGCAACAACTGTGGAGAGAAAAGTACAGAGTTAATGTTTTGAGTCCAGTGGCCCTTCGTCAGAACTGAAATAAATGCATAAAAACCATCTTTTCCTAGCTGCTTTCAGTTCTGAAGAAGGATCACTGCAACGTGCTTACACTGGAAACAGTTCAGAGAAAATTTACTCAGATGATTTCCGGGATAAAGAAGTTTTCTTACGAGAAAAGGTTGGGCAGGTTGGGCCCATACTTATGATACAAATGTGTAGATTTCTGAGGTGGTTTACATTGGATGTTGAGAGAATATTTCCCCTCCTGGGAGAATTTAGGTGATGTATTTTAAAATAAATAGGTCTCTCATTTAAGATGGAAATGAGGAAGATTTTTTTTCTCTAACTGTATCTCCAGATTTTCAAATAAGTGGATAACGTGATTATCTGGATTGTAGACCAGAAACTATGCATAGGCTGTTACACGGGGATCATTTATTTTTAATCATAGAACTGAATTTTGACTATGAATAGTCTAATAAATCCAAAATTGATTGAGTTCATGCACAACCTATTCTTGAAGGATTATGGAAGATGACTGCAAAACTGATTCGCAGCACACTTTCCCAAGTGACTGTAGCACAAATGGGATTGTTGTTACAGCACAGTAATTCTGATTTTATTAGTAACAGCCATGTGGGGTCTTCCTGAAATTCTATGGATTGATGTTCACTGTTGTGATCAGGTAAACAGTTGGAGAGGCAGTAAAAAGCTTTTGTTTTTATGTCCAATGTTTAAAGAAAAGATGAATGTTTCTTAAATATTTCATACCTCAAATTTTTTAGTATTCACTGAAATTACCACTGAAACCTAGGCCCGAAACGTCAGCCTTCCTGCTCCTCTGATGCTGCTTGGCCTGCTGTGTTCATCTAGCTCTACACCTTGTTATCACTGAAAACGACAAGCCTACCTTCAGTATTTATAGCATTTACGCAGTTACAGTTGGAGCTATGATATACTTCACTAGTGATGTCCATAATGCTCTTGCTGTTTAAAAAAAACTAACTGATGCCTTATTCTGGAAATATTTTATAACATGTTGGCTCATGGAACTGAGAATGTGATTGTTTTATTCAGCATTCTCATTTGCTGAGAAGTGGCGGCCCTTGCAGAATAATGGAATACTATGGAAAATCAACAAAACTAATGAGATAGAGTTAGTAATTTCATTGTGCAATGATATTCAAGAGATTTTGAGCTGAATTTTCCAGGTCCCTGGTTGGCAGGTTCGTTGTCAGAGGAACCAAGAAAATAAGAGCCATCTGCATCATATTAGAGTCGTGCCAAAGATGAGCTGGAAATCAAATCAACTACCTCGTCCGTGGAGGTGAGCAAACAGTTCTGCTTGTTAAGGCCCAATTAAGGATAATTCTGCAGATTTGCTGGCAGTCTGCCTGTGGGGTACCAGCTCAATGGAAGTGGCTTCTCTGCTGCCCCTCAGGCATCATTAGAATTGAGATTTCATAATAATGACTCATTGCTGGAGCTTTGATCTTGAAAGCTCACAACTGCGTCTGATCCCAATCCACTGGTAGGATATCCGGTCCATCACTTGACATGGAGGCCGAGATATTTTTGGTTGTGAAGATGCCTCTGTGTTGAGGCAGTCGTGATGATATAAAATACATAGTTCAATCTTCAAATTTCATTAACTAACTTAAAGGCCTTGGACTTCAGTTTGAAAGGAAACAAAAAGAAATAAAACCACAGTAGATTCTTTAGAATGAGCTCCAAGGTTACCTGACCTGAAAATAGCTATGCTGAACAAGAATTTGCAAAGGAATAGCTAAATAACATGACTGAAACTGCCTATCATATCCCGACAAGGTTGTCCAAGATATTAAAAATTATCACCTGGAATGTATAGCTCACAATGAGACTTCAAATATCTCTGGAGGATGAGATTTTTTGACTTCTGGAACAAATATGACAGTTGAAACAAATTTTGCAAAAAGGAGGACAAACACCCTCTCCTCCTCATCTCCTGTTAAAGTATGACATGAAACTCTGACTTTGGGCCATCTAAACAATTCATGTTAGTGATGGATTATTTGCATTGTGTGCTATTCAAGATCATTAAGTCCCCTTCAATCAGAAACTACAATTATAATCTTGTGCCTTTTTTTTTGCAACAGAAATTGGTAACATGTGGCAATGTCAAGGAGAAAGATTCCTTGCAGAATACAAAATCTCTCTCTCTCCCTTTTGAAGCAGTGTTCCTAATTCTGAAAAGTGAGAAAAATCTGACTGTGACTCAAGATCTTCTAAAACATGGAAATCTACTCCCTATGACTGCACCTAGGAAAAGAAACTGAACCAGCAGTGACACTCCTGCACCTGCATCTTAAGATCAACATCAAAATTTTCAATTCCTTCACCTGAGAGCTGTAAATTTTCTTTAACTCTGCATCCCTCACCCTGGACCTTGTTCTCTTTGCTTGCATGTTAGTGTCTGTGTATGTTGCAGAATTCAAGGCAGATTTCATCTTTTTTAATAGTGTTTATACTTCTTACAGAGTGGATTTACAAAGAAAATCCAGCTCCTTAATTTGAGATCCTTCAAGAGGGTGCCTGATTGCTTTTCAGAACTTTAGTGCATATTTAGGTATAAATAGAATTGGGGAAAAGACATAACTGTTTAAGGAAAAATATCCAAAACTCTTTGACGTCAACTTCAGGGGTGGAAATCACAGAATTTATTACCTCCTCCAAGCCCTGGGTTTGACTGTAACAAGGCCTCTTCAATCTTGCTTAGACAGTACACATCTCTGAGACAGCTAAAGATCCAGAGATGCCAGCATTTTGATTGGGCCTACAGCATGAAGAACCTTGATTACATTGTAAGTACCTCCAGAAGATTGCTGAGTTGATCTTGTTGCCGTTGAGTGCTCAAAATTGGATAAAGGATTAACTATCTGCACTATATTGACACTGTGGCATATTTGCTAGCAATGTGGATGCCTCTACCTTCGTCCTGGCACACTGGACCTGCCTTGGTAGAAAGACCTGAGGACGGTTCAGGATAGGAGGGGTGTGTTCGGTTGATGCCGGATGGAGTTGTGCCCTATACTGCTGGAAATGGACATAATTAGCCATGAGGGTGGCTGACTGCTGTGGGAGGTCTTTGTGCCTGTTGAATCATGGCATTTTAGGCACCTTTAGCCCTGAGCAAAAGGTGCTAAAAGTGTTTTTACCAGTGGCATCCAATTACCAGAAATAAACCAATAGAAATATTACTTTGCATAATTTATCATGTGATCAGCAGGCTGAAACTATTTCTCCGAGCGTCTTATCTCTCCAGTGCAAATAAATTCATGAAACAGATAGTTCACAGTCACCCTTTGCCCTTCCATCCAAACCTATAGCTCCTTTTTAAACATACCATCTCATTCCGCTCCACCCAGACTACTAGACCCTTATGCCCTAATGGGGTGATGGCCTACTGGTATTATCGCTGGACTGTTAATCCAGAAATCCAGATAATGTTCTGGGGACCCAAGTTCGAATCCCGCCCTGGAAGCTGGTGGAATTTGAACTCCATAAATATCTGGAATTAAGAGTCTAATGATGACTATGAATCCATTGTCGATTGTTGCAAAAGCCCATCTGGTTCAAGGGAAGAAAACTACCATCCTTACCTGGTCTGGCCTACATGTGACTCCAGACCCACAGCAATGTGGTCAACTCTGAACTAGGGATGGGCAATAAATGCTGCCTAGCCAGCAACGCCCTCATCCTGTGAATGAATTAAAAAAAAGTCCATGTTAACTCACCCAGTATCCACCACAGACAGGCCTCAGGAAGCAATTTGAAATTCAGTGAAATAAGTTTCTAAGAATCTGCCACAGTCTTCACTATATTAAACATACTCCCATTCTTCTGGTCCGTTCAAGCCCTATAATTCTCAAGCAGTCAGTCTGTTATATAAGCAACAAGCTTTTATTTAAGCTCATATTAAAGACAACTAATCTTTTACTTACCTCTTCGAATCGTCAACCAAACTGTGAACTGAGCCCCACCTACTGGGATAATAGTGGCTTGTGGAAAGCAGCCGACCATTCATGAGATAACAAGGTGTAGAGCTGGATGAACACAGCAGGCCAAGCAGTATCAGAGGACCAGGAAAGCTGACGTTTCAGTACATTTTCTGAAGAAGGGTCTAGGCCCGAAACGTCAGCTTTCCTGCTCCTCTGATGCTGCTTGGCCTGCTGTGTTCATCCAGCTCCACACCTTGTTATCTCAGATTCTCCAGCATCGGCAGTTCCTACTATCTCAGCCAACCATTCATAACAGCATAACAATAACCCTTGGGAAACATCAACAAACATCAAGTGTAGTTGCTAAACTTTTTTTTCAGCTCTCAATGACTCAGGCAGCCTCTTTTAAACAAAGTTTTCAGAATTTAAAATATATCATGACAGTTCCATAGACCTTGACACAATTCAAGAGGATTTACATCAACTCTAAAAATTTGTAAACTCCATACTGTGTGTTAAAGCTATTACAATAGCCAAAATGGGGTGCGTTTGAACACAGCAATGAATGCATTTGGGCTTGCTAAGTTCAGTTTTCCTGGAATCTAGTTCCTCTCTCTTTCACTATGAGCAAAATTTTGATCTGCCACAAATGGGATTGGGATTGGAGCTTTCAGATCTTGATCTAATCTGTCATTTTGGTAGCTTTATAGATGAAAAGTTTAGCTTAGATTTATCAAATTTGTTTTGTAAAAAGCTAGATGCTTAAAAATTAAAATATAGTTTCAGTGATCTAAGTTTATGAAGATTATGAGTCCTTAGCCACAGAATTTGAAAGGAAATACTGTAGTTTGTTCAATTTATGCATGGAGGAAAAACAGCAGTATGAATCTTTTCATTCATGCATTACATTGAACAGTCTTTTGACTATTTCAAAACACTTAGAACCTTGGTAATGTGTAGTCAGTTTCTACAGTATTGAATTTCAAATCAATATGATCATTCTCAGTAGTTTACATACATATAGGCTTTTCAGTTGAAAGTTGGACATCATAATGACAACTTTCTAAATAAATTATGTGCAAATATTATTGATTTTGAATATCAAGCACTTCATGGCTTGGGTTCAATAAATTGGCTAACTTCTTGGGAAGCTTCATTTGGCAGAGAGCTTGACGCCAACATACCCAGAATGGAATATTTCTTCTTGGTCTGAACCTCTTGTATAAAGTTTTAATTATGTCTGCTTTAAAAATGAGTAGGTTTCAAAGAATAGATAAATCGAGCACCAAGAATTGAAAAGATGTCAGATCGAAGAATGGAAGGTAATGGAGGAGGAGTAGAGATATTTAACAAAACAACAAATTAAATTTAGATTTGCAATACATGCAAGGCCAGGTGAGGCTTTCAGTTTTGATTGATCACAATGACTTTGAAAGAGGGATCATCTAAATTTTTATGACCTTAATAGACAAAATAATAGATGTTCACCATGATGGACAGTCTCTACACCATGGCAAATGTTTTATTGCATAAGTAAAAGTGTAATCAGGCTGGGATATTGCATGTACACATTTGAAGGAGGCAGAGGTTGTTTCAGTTATGCGCTGCCTTCACTAAAATGGCGTCTGTGTAATGGGGAAACTGGAGTGTGCACATTAGACCAGTGAAGAAAATGTCTGCTCTATGTGATTTTGTTAAAATCCCCATAAAGGCGAACCAAGCCGTCACACTTTACAATCGGTACGACTGATGCTGCCCATTCTGCAAACTGCACTGGTTTGATGATTCTTTCACTTTCCAGCCTTCTGATTTCTGCCTGTACCTTTGTTTGTGAAGCAAATGGCACTGGGCGAGTCTTGCAGAATCACAGAATTTCTTCCTGGTCAACATGAAAGGAGGCCTTGGCTCCTTTGATAGTCGCTAACCTTCCTGGGTATTTAATTAGAACTTCACTCATTCTTTAATTGAGAAACATTGAGCCAGTCAAGGTGAATCTTTCTCAACCAATTCCAATCCAACAAGCTTGGGCCTGAGCCTTTCACTACAATCAGTGGTAACTGCACCAACTGCTTCTCATAGGAGACTGGAACCGATGTTGTTTCTTTAATCTGTAACAGTTATTTGTTCTCATATCTGGCAAATGTCTTGCGCAAACATAAGGGTCAGAGTCGAGAGTGAATCTTGCTAAAGACTGGTTCCGCGACCACCTGATACAGCTGTGCCAGTATCGACCTCCATTAGAACCGGGTGACCATTTAACCAGACATTCTGCTCCTATGATGCTGCTTGGCCTGCTGTGTTCATCCAGCCCTGCACCTTGTTGTCTCGGATTCTCCAGCATCTGCAGTTCCTACTATCTCTGATTCAATTTATTTTGAATAGTTCTGATTTGGATGTTATTCAGCAATTTAACTGATCCAAACCACATGTTGGTGGATTTTCCAGGGTGTGCACTCTCCTGGATGCCGGCCTATGAGTTCTCTTACTGAAGTCAGGCCTCGTAGGACTCCTTTACCTTCTCGACAGCAGCAACTACAATGGCTTGCCAGCCTAAATCCTGAAGAACATTTTAGCCATTTGGCTGAGGCTTGGCTTGGTTTTAGAGTTTTGCTGTGGGCTAACCTAAGGTCCCTTTGCTCAGCATATACCCGGCGTGAGGCTCGGTGATTGCCTACATTCAAATGGTTTTCCCCAAACTCAGTCAGATAGGTAAGCATGTTCACTTCCATCAGGATACCCTCCAGCTCATATGCTCCACTCGTTGTATTTTCTAATGACAAAGCCAGTTGTAGTGCTGTTTGAAGTCCAGTTGGGCTTCAGCTAGTAAGTATATATGCATCGTTATGCCATTAATCCCAAATACCAAACTGTGTCTCAGCATTAACCCAAAATTACATGGCTCTGCCAGTCATCTTAATCTTGTCAAAATTCATGATTCGGATTCCCCTAGTTCTTGAAGAGCTGAATAAAACTGATAGTGTCTTAGAATTATAGGGGGGTTGTTGGGGTTGTAATATTCCTTAACTAAATCTGTCAACTCTTGAAAGATTTTAGTAT
Organism: Rhincodon typus; assembly: GCF_021869965.1. NCBI lineage: Eukaryota > Metazoa > Chordata > Chondrichthyes > Orectolobiformes > Rhincodontidae > Rhincodon > Rhincodon typus. Next base: position 50,650,302 of record NC_063339.1, on the reverse strand, counting down.
CTGGTGCCTCAGGAAAAGGTAGGCTCCTAATGACCAAAAATGCTATGGGTCCGCAGGGCGTCAGAAGGATTACTCATTGCTTTTCATCTATCTTAATGTCACTTGCCAAGAAAAAGTAACACATTTTTTTCCCACATACTGTGCTCAGTCTTTGACAGCAGGATTGAACGAGTCAAGCTTCCCAAATAAAAGCATGATGCCAGAAATGCTTACTCCAACTCAAAGATGACTGTTGCGAGCAAATTTTCTTCAGGACCATACTGTTTTCTCTCATCGCTACTGAAATAACTGCACAGAAGCTGGTATCCCAGCGAGTCACCCTTTATTTATATGTGCACAGTACATGGGTTCTGACCAGCTAGCTCAGCGTCAGTCCCGAGAATCAGGAAGCTTTCTGAATATCCTGTTTATATCTATCAGCCAGGGCTCACAGATTGGCTCAGGTTAACAACCCCAATCAAGGACATCATGGTCAATGAGATCCGCCTGGCCCTCATTCCAATCACTGCAGCAGGTAAATGGGTTTATTGTAGCTTGGTGTTTGTTTATCAGCCTAGATATGGGAGGCTAGAGGGCCTGGTTCTTATGCTGTATTACTCTATTGTAGGATTTCTGCTGCTTGACTGCTTTCCCAACCTATCATTTTCACAGCAGAGTGCCAATTGAGTGAGCAGTTTATTGGACAGCTTCAAGAGCTTAGAATATAGAAAGGTTTGTTTTCATAAGGGATTAGTTGAAGGAATTTCAATGTATTAATCTATTTTTAATAATGAGGGTATTCATAGTCAATTTCATTAATAAACACAGAAATTTATTTCACATTAGCATGGCTCCTGAGTCTGCAGATAATGGATACAAGATACTTTGGGGATGGGTGGGCATGTAGGTTTTCAGAGGAGTATGGGGATCATGGAGGGGAGTATGGGACACTGGGTGGTAGTAGGGGCTATTAAGGAACATAAATTTGAGCTGTGTCACTTATTAGGGGTTATGAAGGTCCCTGGTGAATGAATACATAAAATGGAGTAGCATGGAGGGTGGGGAGAGCCATGTGGCATTGATACAGGGCATTACAAAAATGAAGTATGAGGAGTAATGGGGATTAGGTAGAAGGGATATATTGGCAAAGAGGATATAGGGTGTGCATTGAGGTGGGTACAGGACATAAGGTGGCATGGATTTCTATCAATGGGCATAGGGCTTGTGTGTTTAAGGGAGTACTTAGAAGGTACGGGGGCCACAGTACTATTCTGGTTTCATTCTATTTTCATTAATCTCCCACAATGTGCTAGTTCAAGGAGGCAGCCAATGCTTCTACTCCATAATCACCAACCCCATAACCCAGGAATCACAACACCCCGGAGTGGAAATACAACCTTCCAGACCATTCTTTCCTGGGTTGGGTTTATGGAGCTGGAAATGTCCTTTCTCTGTACTCCAGACCTGTGAGCAGAAATCAGGGTGAAATACTTTAACATATCCCTTATGGTACCATTCTGCACGTGAGAATTATAGATGGTGACCTTGTTAAAAGTCAGACAAGATATATGATTCCTTCACCTACAGCATCTTCAATGTGTTTGTTCATTATTTGCTGAGTGACTAAATTTTACTGTGTAGACAAAAAATGATTTTATGTAACAACATCTTTTCTTTATATGGCATTTTTAAAATAATAAAACAGCCCATGGTGCTTCACAGGAGCATTAATAATCAAAGTCTGCTACCCAGTCAGATAAAGAACTTCTATGGAAGATGACCAATAATTGGTCAAAGGCAGAAGTTTTATGGGGCACCAGCATTTTGGAATGTTGCAAAGCTGGAGGAGATTCTAAAGATATCAAGGGATGAAACCATTAGAGGGATTTGAAAATGAGGATGAGAATTTTAAAACTAAGGTATTGCTTCAATCTGCATATTGAAGCAGCAAGAGGGTGAAATGTCTTATGAGCTTTGTTGCTGGTAGGTCTTTCTGATATATATGCGATGGCTGTAGAATAAAATGATATGGAGGTTCCGGTGTCGGATTGGGGTGGACAAGATCAGAAATCACACGACGCTAGTTTACAGTCCAACAGGTTTATTTAAAAACACAAGTTTTCGGAGTCCTGCTCTTTCTGCAGGTTTTAGTGAGAATTTGGGGATTTACATTTACATATTAATCAATGAAAACCTTCTAACTGATTAAAAATTTAACAACGTTTTAGGTTTGTTTAGTAGTCCAGCAGTTCGAAAGATTTGGACCTGAATGTTCGTCGATAAACAAACAGGTAAACCAGAATACCTATAGGGGATGAGGGTGAATAAAATGAGGATCACACAAAGAGCCCTTTTGAGTGGCTTAGAAGGTTACATATGCATTTAGATTGCTGACATGGGAATCTAAGATAGATCATAAAAGGTAAGGCCCATGAATAGGTTACAAAATTGATTATAGAGTGTGCAGTTAAATACTTAGTAATATACTGACAGAAATACTGCATTGGTACCCTTTATTGTTGTAATATCACATAGTATTGTGAAAGAAACAGCTTTTAAGTCAACCAGTGTTAGAAAGCTAGGAAAACAAATTTAAGAGAAGATTCCACTTTATAAAAATAGGTTTCTGATATTGTTAAATCACACATGAAGATGTGACCATCTGGTGAAGCTGCACCATAACTTCTCTTTATATTGAAAGCATTCTGAATTGTGCCAATAGCAGTGTAATTCAAGGGAATTAAACATTATGAATTATGGCTCATAATTATTTTTAGAAGTGCAGTTATTAGCAGTGACAAGCAGGATTCAGAATGCTCGTTTGCATAATTATTCTCATTAATTTCTAGCTCATTTCACTCTTTTTGACGTGAATGCATTGATTATACTTCTTTTTTTTGTTAGTAAATACAATTCCCTTTCCAGATTGTCTGTACTGACTGGACAATGATAGTGTAACAAAAGTTGCTTACTCAGAAGGAACAGGAAAACAGTAACAATCCAGAAATACTCGGAAATGTTGGCTGTACTGGTCCTCTATTTTGAAGTATACAAGAAGAATCAGACCATTGTGTCTCATTCATTAATTTTACTTGGAATTGCTCACATTTATGTGAATTTATACACGAACACATTATTAAACACAGTGCGAACGATTTTCTCCAGTTTCTATCAGTATCTTCATTTTTGAGATTAATCTCATCTGTTCAAAATATTTTATCTCTCTATGATTATACATTCTTAAGATCATTCTGAAAAACAAAAGATAAGATTTAAAGTTGATAGATGTTTATCTAATTGGTAGTACAGATGGCATGAAAAATCATTTTCTAATGTCTTATTTATAGGCAGTTTCATTTCGGAAATAAACATTGCCAGCAATCTTAACCTGATCAACATGTTCAGATTCAGATTGGCTACCTCCCACATGATTTCGCTTTTGACTGATATTAATGGAAAGTACAATTACACCAGGTATAGCAACTGATCAATCAAATCACTTCAATTCACAGATTTGTTTAAAATTACTGCTGATCACATCATGCTTTCAATTTGGGAGAAAGCCAAAAATGAAAGTAATTCCTCTTGCCTGGACTAATAATTAATACCTTTATCGTGTAAAATAGTATCCATATAAATGATATTTGTTTATTGCAAACAGGGCAGTTGCATGATTCATTTGAACACACATTCTTTGAAAACATTGCTGCCCTAGTGGCCCCATTTTCCAGCCCTTGAATGACATAGGCATTGACAAGACAGTTGGGAAAATATGGCAGGATCGGAAAAATTAGATTCTTGGCAATGAGAAAATAAAATCTGATTTTTCACCTAAGATTTGAGGGGTGAAATGAGAATCTTGCTAATGATTGGTGAGGGGTCTATTTGCACATGTTTCATCTCTCTAGTGTCAGTTATATGCAGTTTCCTATTTTCCCACGCATTGGAGAGAAACTAGATGGAGACTATTTCTGACAGGAAAGTCAGAGCAGTAGCTTGGGGATCCAGCCCATTGCTTGCTCCTCTGGCTTCCGTCTTGGACTGCAGTTGCCAACTTCTTAGGGCATGCTTCATGAGCAGTGACCATCTGAACGCTCTGTCCATAAAGGTTGGCATTAGACATGCACCGCACTGCAGAAGGAGTTCATTAGTGGTCACCACCACCCTGATTTTGATGGGGGTGGGATATCACAGCATGATGATTGGCATGACTGACCTGCAGGACCAGGGCTCAGGATAACTCTGGGCAATGAAGAATATGCATTACCAATTTGGGTGGGAATGTGCAGAAGCTCAGAACCGATGGGGTCAACATGGAATGTAAAGAGAAAAGGAGTATTGAAGGTTTGGGCAGTGCCACTCAAACACCAGACTAACCCTGCGAAACGTGAACTGGGCTGCCTTTTATCCTCGTCTGAATTGCAAATGTGCAATCGAAATGGTAATTTATTGTGACCACACCTAGTTTGGGGCAATCAAATTTCTTTCTGTCTGAGCATAAGGGCTCCCTTTATAAACAATGTGAGTCCTTTCAGGGTAATTGCATTAATCAGCACTTCTACAGTCCAGATTGAAGATATATCATACCATCGATCATAAATCATTTATCCAACATGTAAAACACATGCAGTGACTGTCTGTGTGGAATACAATCAGTACAAATTCATCATAATTGCCTTACACTTCTTCAGCTTTGCAGAAGGTCACTTGTCCCAAAACATTAACTCAGCTTTCTCTCCACAGATACTGCCTGACCTGCTGAGTTTCTCCAGCAATTTATGTTTTTCTGCCACAGTCTCATAAGCTGTAGATGAGCATGGAACTGACCTCCTCTCATCTTGAAATTTAAGTATTCAGTAATATATACATATGGGGTACTACCTATCTTGGGTGATGTGAGATGGTGATGGTGGGGGAGGGAGTTGGTGGTAATGTTTAGTAATCCTAGCACTTACAACATCCTACTGTACTTGTGCAGCAAAGCTTGTGCTTCATACATAAGAATAAGATCCGTTATATCAAGATTCATGAAGAGGCAATCAATGGCTCTCCTTGTTTGAGTCCTTCATATCCCACTGAATGCAGGACTACGCTAAACTATCATTTGTATGTGATGTGAGTGCTGACTGCTTACATTATTAAGAACTTGCTGTGTTCCGTGTACTCCCTACACAGGCATCAAAACCCATGAATCAACCGTTATCTTCTTGAACAGGCTTGAGGAAGCTATATGGCCTATTAGTTCTCATAACTCTAATTTTCTTAAAAAAAAGTGGCATTAAATCCAAGTAATAACTTGATCATTTGCATTAATCACCTCTGATGCACACTGGACAATTTCCATGTTTGAGATTGGAACATAAAGCAATGGATTACGGAAGCGTTCCTCATCTGGCTACTGAGACCTAATAAAAGGCGATTGACCTGGAATGTTAGCTCTCTTTCATTCTTCACAGAACCTGCCTGATCTGCTGAGCAGTTCTGTTTCATTTTGCTTTTTCCCATCTATCTGTGGTACTATTGAAGCATACATACCAAACTTCACTGTGTTCAGAATCTAATTCATCAGAAATATTCAGAGATGTGTCAAAATTCACTCCACAGTAATTTAGAAATATTGATCCACATTCCCTTTAAGCTTCCCTGTGTAAGACATAAATGGGTTGCTATGCACTGATTCATAGCACAAAGTTTTATTTAAGAAAGAACTTTATAAACTAACGACCAGCATGAACTTGTTTCATTTTTTGTTGTAATTGAACAGAGATATGTCAATATTCCTTAAGGAAAAGAATCATTATTATAAATAAAAACTGCATCAGAATAGTATATGCACCATTTAAGATTCATTCAGGATTACAGCCATATAGTATTTTAGGATTACAACCATAAACCTGTGCTTCCACTTTATGAATGTGGTTTGAATATCCTGGATTTTGACACCACTTTTGTTTCATACTTGAACCAGAATTTTACCAACTAGGTGTTGGGGGCTTTGTGCCTCATAACATCAGCTGGAGTTTCAATTTTCATTTATCATTTGGCTTTGACATACCTATTGCTATAGATGCCTGCTTTATTTCCAATTCACTTTTAAATAAATATTGTCTATAATGGATTTTATGTTCTCTCCACAAGTTGGTTCCCATGTGGGGTACTGAAATCAGTATTGATCCACATTGCTAGATTTCTATGTAATGGTGTCTGAAAATTGCACTGTGGGAGTGTTTAAGGATCAATGGAGCTATATTTTAGTTCTCCTTTACCTCATGTAGGATGTCCTTTGAGATATATTTTGTTCATTGACTGTACTTTCTTTGGTTTGTTGCCTTGTTTTCCTTTGTTGTTACACACCTGCAAAGTGGCATCTTTTATTGTTGTAGTAGCAAATTTTTAATTCATTATTCATTCTTGTTGCATAAGCAACGTACAAATATTTTCCGTGACAGCCTTTAGCTTGCTTTATTTTCTGGATTTTCTTTGACAACAGTTAATAATGTGGTTAGTTTCTTAAGTTCAACAATGTTCTTATGAAATAGATAAATACAGGATGAAGTATCATGTGGCAGAGCAGAGTTTATTACATTATAAAAGACTGTATGATTTGGGTTACCAAAATCACAGGCACCCTACATCCAGCTACTATTGACACAACCTGTGCAGCATACCAAGTTGGTAAGGGCAGTAATGCAACTGATCTGAATGACAACAGAAGCTTTCACAGTGGTCAAATTGCGATGACAAGCAGTCTCTCAGCCTGATATGTTTCTTATTTTGCCAATTTTGAATAGGCAGGTCCAGCTAGCACTGTGCCGTATGGACTCCCAGCAGGACACGCATGAAGCTGTTTGAGGTTCCCCATAAATATTACTTAAAGGTAAAGTGCTCCCAAACTGAAGCTGAAGTAGGGAGGCCCACTATCGCAAACATGATAAACCACTGCTGTCCCTCTGAAAACCCATGTTTGGCTTCCTGGTGGCTGCATCAGCCTGATACTTGGGCCCTCCATTCAGCAAGCTACGAAGCCATTCAACTATTCAATGATGAGGAATGTCAAAACAATCCTGTCCTCATCCAACATCAACCTGCAGGTACTGAAGTGACTATCAGTTGTATTCAGTTGTCAACACTGAAACCCATTTCAGATATTGCTATTCAACGTATTCCATAATAACAGTGATAGCTGTTAACTACACTGCAGTAAAATCTAAGCCATGTATTAAACAGTTCAATTCCCAAGAAATAGTAGCAAGAATATTTGGTTAATACTGCTGCCTCACAGCACTAGCGACCCATGTTTGAATCCATCTTCGGGCGACTATCTGTGTGGAGTTTGCATATTCTCCCCGTGTCTGCGTGGGCTCTTCCAGGTGCTCTGATTTCCTCCCCCACAGTCCCAAAGAGGTTAGGTGGATTGGCCATGCTAAATTGCCCATAGTGTCCAGGGATGTGTAGGCTAGGTGGGTTAGCCATGTGAAATGCTGATAAATGAGACTAGATTATGTTAGGATATCTGGTCAGCATGGATGAATTGGACTCTGCTCAAGTGTATCCTAGGAAGTTAGGGAAGATTTTGCTGGGCCCCTAGCAGAGAAATTTGAATCATCGACAGCCATGGGTAAGGTGCTGGAAGATTGGAGAGTGGCTAATATTGTACCATTATTTAAGAAAAACTGCAAGAAAAAGTCAGGAAACTACAGACTGGCAAGCCAAATGATAGTGTTGGATAAGTTGTTGGAGGGGACTCTGAGAGACAGGATCTACATGCATTTGAAAAGGCAAGGACTGATTAGAGATAGTCAGCATCACTTTGTGTGTGGGAAATTGTGTTTCACAAATTTGGTTGAGTTTTTGGAAGAGGTGACCAAAAAGATAGAAGGCAAAGCAGTAGATGTTGTCTACATTGATTTTAGCAAGGCCTTTGACAATGTTCCACATGTTCAACTGGTTATCAAGGATAGATCACATGGGATCCAGAGAGAGCTAGCCAATTGGATACAAAATTAACTGCATGGTAGGAGTCAGAGAATGGTGGTAGAAAGTTGTTTTTTTAGACTTAAGGCCTTAAGTGTTGGGCTGCAAGGTTCGGGGTTGGGTCCATTGTTTCTCTTCATTTATATAACAATTTAGGTAAGAATATAGCAGGCATGGTTAGTAAATTTGCAGATGACACCAAAACTGGTGATGTAGTGGACAGTGAAGAAGATTATCTAAGAGTACAATGGGATCTTGATCAACTGGACCAGTGGGCCAAAGGATGACACTGAAGTTTAATTCAAATAAATGTGAATTGTTGCATTTTGCTAACTCAAACCAGGGCAGGAATTTATATAATTAATGGTAGGGCCCTGGGAAGTACTGTTGAACAGAGAGACTTAGAAATGCAGGTACATAGTTGCTCAAAAGTGGTGTCACAAGTGCACAGGTTGGTGAAGCAGGCATTTGGCACACTTGCCTTCATTAGTCAGAGCATTGAGTATGAGTAGTGACATATGTTCAAGACATTGGTAAGGGCACTTTTGGAGTATTGCATACAATTCTGGTCGGTCCTGCTATAGGAATGATGTTATTAAACTGGTAAGGGTGCAAAAAAGATTTTGAAGGATGTTGTTGAGGCTAGAACATTTTAGTTTTAAGGAGAGGCTGTATAGGCTGAGACTTTTCTCCCTGGAGTGTAGGAGGCTGTGGGGTGACTTTATAGAGTTTTATAAAATCGTGAAGGGTGTAGTTAAGGTGAATAGCCAAGGTCTTTTCCCTCGAGTAGGGAGTCCAAAACTAGGTTGAAGGTGAGCGAGAAATGATTTAAAAGGGTCCTGAGGGGCAACCTTTTCACTCAGAGGATGGTGTGTATATGGAACGAACAGCCAGAGGAAATGACAGAGGCGAGTACAATTACAACATTTAAAAGACATAGATAGAAATGGTTTAGAGATATATGGGCTAAGTACAGGCAAATGGGACTAGTTCTGTTTAGGAAAACTGGTCAGTATGGACGAGTTGGACTGAAGGGCCAATTCTATGTTGAGAAACATTGATGTAAGTTATCTACCTCATTAATTTGATCACACAAACACACAATTTCCAGTTAATAGCTCTTAGCACCATCATCAGAGAGCTTTGTATCTAAAAGGCTACTTCTGTATTTGGAGAAAATGGACAGGCTAAACTCTAAGAAATGATGCAATGTGTATATGTATGTTGCTTAGGATGGTTTAATTTAAAAATAGGGTGTTAGTGTGACAAGTGTGAAACAAGTAATGCTCTTTTGTTCAGCATTTGATTATGTATGTCTGTTGATTGCTTGCTGTGTGTGTTTAATTAAGCCTGGGTGTGGGATCTGAGAAAAGAAGACAAAATGTAGATGAACAGTTGGAAGCAGAAGAACAGACATTTTAAAGCATTGAATAAAACTTCATATCATCTCTGCTTATCTCCAAGGCTCAAAACACAATGGTGCCCAGCTCTTTTACCACATCTCCTATGTTACAATACAGACTACTCTACAAGAGTATTCTGTTGGCTGCAAAGTGTTTTGAGATATCCAATAGTTGATAACATCGCTATACAAATTTCTACTTTATTATTTACTTCTTTCAGTGGTGTTTTGAGTCATAAGTATGGGTTAAACAACCTTGAGACTAGCCCTTCAAGAAACACTGAAGAAGTTGAAGATTTCTTTCATCAATGCCACCAAGCTCCAGGGATCTTTTTGCTTCAGTGGTCCTGCTCTCCTGTTAAGTTGGTTTCACTTCAGCATGTTGACCAAGGTCAACATTTCTATATGCTTTCTGTGAATAATACAGCACTGCCAACAGAAAAAATCACTGCTGAACAGATAGACTTCAGGGATATTGATATTGTGCTGGTTATGTTTCTGAAATCGCTTCAAACACTAAAAATATACACCCTCTGAGCTCTTAATGCGCTGATTCTACTCTGTGCTTTACTAGCTTGCAATGCCCCTAAGGATGTACATTTTATAATAAAATATTAATAAATGCTATGGAGGTTGTAAGCTTTGTGGTTTGTACTCTTACCTCTATGACTGTGCTTCACTTTAGCTTTGCTTGCCTTTAATTTGATTTTTTTTAACACTACGTACAGAAATCTATTTATCAGATTCAAAGCCTTGAAGGCAAGCACCAAAGCTGTGAACGTTTCTAACTATTGCTGAATCCATAATGAATGGTGAAGATGAGAAATCCCTCTGGAGATGGACGTCTGTAATGTAGTCTGGAAGGCTGTGAAGGAATGTTATCTTAGCGTTACATCGCTCAATCAAATGGCATAATGTCAAGGTACATAATTTTAACCATGAATGTCCAGGCAACTAATGTAGATATCATTCTTCAAACAACACGTTTATTTAAGCTGCCCGCTGGGACCTGAAATAACCTTTTTTAAGGGCCAAGCACCTGAATTGTAGGTAAGGTCATTTTTAAGAACATTTGTCACCACAGTGTGTCAGAAATTGGTCTGGAGTGCTTTTGAAGGTGCTGCGGTGAGTTTGTGGGTTACTGGAGGGTGTTGCTACATCCCTTGTGGTAAGTCAGAACAGCAGACGACCTTTCCACGTAATAACTTCAACAGGTAAGGGGACAGCAGTGGCAGTATCTCTGTGTTTGCAGAATGACAGGAGGATGGTAAAATCTGTTGGAAGGACAAAAGTTCTGCCAATTTCAAGTTGGATTTCTCCATGTTCCTTGACAGTGACAGGAGGCCTCCATCTGGCCAGTCAATACACTCAGAATATTGGTGTGTATGCCTATCAGTATTCTCTTGTGTACTAACAGATTGAATACTCATTTGAACGCTCCACAGCAGAACACTTCTTGCTGTCTGGCGAATGGATAAATAAGCCGTCCTTTTTACTGGTTTGGTTGCAGCCTCTGATGACTCACCATGTGCTTATCCCAAATCTATAATAGATACAAAGGTAAATACAGTGCCTAAACCTGAGCTGATGTTAGTAGAAGAGAAATAAAGCAGGAGCCACACCATCAGCATCAATGCTTTTCATGATGTCAGACTTCAAGGGCTTCATCACAGTCAGCTCCATAGTGCTGAGATCCAACTCGTCTGTAGATCTGAGGTGATGCAGAGAGTTTTGTCCCTCTCTGTCTCTGATCTGCTGTCTTGCATTGCGTGACACCCTGAAATGGATAGAACAAAATGCCAACAGTTGTGTAGACAATGTTAGTGTGTTATGAATGCCATAGTTAAATAGCTGGAGGTATTTGGAGACAGTGAGAGGTGGATGTGAGGAAGACAGCATTGATAGGTATGAGAGGGTGATGAGAATATCTTCATTTAGAGGTAATCCCTGACTTCCAGGGACAGCTGCTAGCTGTGTGATGAGGTGTAGTGCATTGAGAAGCATCACAGGTTGGTGATGTAGTAGACGGAAAATATATGAAAATGTACTGCCCGAGATTGATCAATAGACTTCTCATGAAAACCCTGTCGTGTCTTCAAGACAGATGCCTGGAAGTAACCTCCTATTCATCTATTCCTTCTCCCTGAGACCTCTTGGCTCCTGTGGAACCATGATATCTCTCCTCCTGCCCATCTGTATTATGAATAGCTTGAGTGCTACATCTGCCATTTTGGAACCACTCTAGGCCCTGGTGTTTCAGATTTCATGTTTTAAATTTGCTGTTTTCCTTTTAGAAGGGATAAACTGTTTTTAAAAACTGAATACTAGCTGCACCATGTGCTGTTAAAACAATGTTGTTTGGCCCCTTTCTGAGCACAAAGGTATTGGTAAGCAAAAATTCTGGATTAAATACTTCTCTAGACCATCAGCAGGAAAAGCACAGTTTCCATGACGGTGAAATTGATGCAAGTCCTTGTTTGGAATTGATTAATTTAATTAATGTTAAATTATGCATCGTGAGTTATTTAATAAGATGCCGCATATTACAATAATCCATTCTTAATTCTTATTTGACCAAGAAAATTATTTTCTGATTTTTAACCTTTTGGCTGATTTCATATTTGCGCCTTGTTTAGTTGAGTGACCTAAGAGGTTGATTTGAAGTTTTCTGCATTGCAGATGGTTATGAATCTCCATCAAACAATGACAGCTGATCAAAATATTACAGATGATACCTTTCATACCTGTTTGCACCATACGTTTCTATGTCTGAATGTGTGGAAACACGGCTAGCATTCAAGAACTAATGTTAACCATGTCCTTACAACTGGCTCATTTGTGACATTGTTTGTTCCCACGTGAAGCTCTGACTATCCCATTTGTTCAGGGATTCATGCGAACATCTCCTTTTGACAGATATTGGTAAAATTGTTTTCACAAAGAGATTTCGTTTCTTTAGAGAGCAGAAGCAGTACTTGTTTCCCCAAAAGTCATAACTGAACAGGAATAATATTTGAGTTGTTAGAATTTTTGGCAAGGAAGTGGTGAAATTAGCACGCAGCACACATCCTCTGAATTTTTTTTATGATTGACTTCAATTGAAAAGAAAATTTGAGAGTGCATTATGGCCTGTTTTCCATTATTAATCAAGACACATTTCACCCCTCCCTCCCTGTTCAGTCTTACAGTAGATCTCCCGGTCAATACTAACAAAGGAACACACAGATAACATTTACTTCATTTGTTGCTACAACAAATGTTTCAGCGATGAGAAAACCCAATCGTAGAAGGTTTTGCTGAGCCGTTAATGTTTAACAGTTCAGGAGATGCAGTGGGAAAATGGTTCAATAATGGCAGAGCCATATTTAAAGGTTACAGCATGTGTACGTGTCCAAAGATAGTTACCTGGGTTTCAGCAAACAAAATATTTGGCAATATGATGGTAAGTCATGAAAGGGTCAAGAAAGGTGTTATGAATGTGGGCATTGGCAGCAACCTAAATGTCCTTGTGGGTAGTTCAGGAGAACTGCTAGACCTTCTGGCACAGCATGAGACATTTTCTTTTAAACCACCTTGGAAAGGCCTTTTCTCTGGTTTGACAACTTCTTCTGTGTGAAGTTTTCTTGGTTTACACCCCAATAGTAGTTTATTAAAGTAACTTTGGTGTCCTATTTATAATTTGGCCATAACTTACATCAAAATCATAGTGGTTATGATAATTGTGGGACACTAAAAGTATGGAATATGAACCAGTTTTATTGTAATTGTTGTATGAACAATATTCACCAGTCAGAGGAAACTTAAATTCCCTTCCAAAAGTATATCCATTTACACAAATAGCAATCTTCATAGAAAACCATGACAATCTCTACAAAATAAACAAATGATATTACGAATTACAAAAAAAATCTGGCTGCATTTCTAAGACTTACTGTTTAGACCTGTAAGTTGTGTAGATATTTTGCAAATGCTAATTTCTGTACTCTACTTGAGTTTAAAAATTATTTGGTCAGTGTGGGCTGACTAGAGAAAAGTAATTTGGTTTCAAAGACAACAAGGTGCAGGGCTGGATGAACACAGCAGGCCAAGCAGCATCATAGGAGCAGAGAGGCTGACGTTTCGGGCCTAGACCCTTCATCAGAAACTTGTTCAACCAACTTGACTTGTTTCAAGTAAGATATGTTAAACTTGACTTGCTAATTGTATCTAAGATGATGTAGCACAATTTGTCAAAACTTGTCAAAATCTTTCTGGCATTCAATGAACATTTTATTATCCTTTAGTTTGGTTTTCCTCATTGAGATCTCAGAAACATAAAACAATATGAAAAAACTTGCTCTTTTTTATGTTTAATTAACTTCTATCTCTCCTTTTACACTCAATAATATTTTCTATAATATTTTTGGTTAGTTTTTGAAGTGAAAGTGCTTATATTTTATGAAGATAATTTTTCTGACTTTGCATCAGGGATTTATTTGGCTGCACAAATTTAGCCATGATATAGTTAGGAATTTCCTAAAATTTCCCTCAGAAAACAAAATTATGCAGATACTGCTTGTGAATTATTTAAACAAAACAATTACCTCATATTTCTTTGACATTTTTACTAGACCACAAAAACGGGCATCCAAACAAATGGTTAAACTAAATACACATTCTCCACCTCATTTATTGTACTGTTGCTGGCTGTGCATTTGGCCATCTGAGTCCTGTGCTGTGGACTTCTTTTAGCCTTTCCAACTTACTTGCCACAATTATGCACTTTACTAACCTCTACTGGAATTCATTTCATTACAGTATCCAAGTTGCATTTTCATGAACTGCATCATTTTCAACATTAAATTTTTTTTTCTAAATTACTTCAAGATCCCTAATTACTTTAGGTGTCAAAATTAAGTGAGAAGTGCAACATCTGATTGCCATGAACATCAATCACTGAGAAGGAACCAAGGCACTTGTCAGCAAAGTCCCAACTCCATATTACAACTTCATCTCTTCCCAGGTTTAACTAATTTGGAAAGCAAACTGAAAGATTGTTGACAGTCTGAGTTTTTCTGCTAATAATATAACCAATTTTCGACAAAGACTAGGTGTTTTAGATTTCTCAGAATAAAAAGCATACGTACAGTTAATTAAGCATGAATTTACATACCTCCCAGTATGGCTACCTTACATGCAATACTGAATAACATTCACCTTTTTATCTTTGTATCATTGCATCTTAATTGTTGGTGCATTCCTAGGTTTTTTTTCCTCTGTGTCCATTCCTGCAATTCTGTTACCCTCATTTTATATATAACTATTTTCCTTCCTTACCTTATCCCTATTGTTTAATATACCACATCGATCCATATTTAATCCTTTGTCCCTACTATTTTGAACTGCTGCAGTCCATGGGGTGTAGGTACAGTTACAGACCTGTTTGGAAGGGAGTTCCAGGATTTTGACCAAGCAACAGTGAAAAAAACAGTGACATAGATCAAAATCATGATAGCATGTTGCTTGGAGGTAAACTTGTAGGTGGAGGTGGTCCTATGCATATACTACTTTTATTGTTCTAGGTGATAGAAGTTGAAGGTTTAGAAGGTGCTATCAAAGGATCCTGGGTGAATTGCTTCAGTTCATCTTGTAGATGGTTACACACTACTACCACTGTATGACATTAGTAGAGGCAATGAATGTTGAAAGTGGTGAAGGGGATGTTAAGCAAAAGGGATGCTTGTTCTGGATGGTCTCACGCTTTGTGAATGATGTTGGAGCTGCCCTCATCCAGGCAATTGAGGAGTATTCCAGAACACTCCTGACTTTTGTCTTGTTGATGGTAGACTTGGTTTGAGGAGTTAGGAGGTAAGTTACTTACTGTAGAATTCCTAGCCTCTGATCTGCTGTTCTAGTCACTAGATTTGTGGAGTTAGTCCAGTTCAGTATGTGGTCAGTGGTAGCCCCTGGATATTGATAGTGGGGGAAGTCAGTGATGGTAATGCAAATGATGGTCAGATGGTCAGACGCTGTCTTGTTGGAGATGGTCATTGCCAGGCATATGTGTGGCATGAATGTTACTTGCAGCTTATCAGTTCAAGCCTGAATGTTGTCTAGGTTTTGTTACTTCAGCAATTGAGGAATCACAAATGGTGCTAAATATTGTGTAACCATTAACAAACATCCCTGCTTTTGATCTTATGATGAAGCTGGAAGTGGCAGGGACCAGAACATTATGCTGAATAACTCCTGCACCGATATCCTGGGACTGCGATGACTGACTCTCAACAATCATAATAATTCTCCTAATAGCTAGGTATGACTCCAAACAGTGGAGAGATTTTTCCTGATTCCCATTGATTTCAGTTTTGCTAGAGTTCCTTGATGCTATTCTTAATTGAATATTGCCTTCATGTCAAGAGCAGTTGTTCTCACCTTCCCCCTGGAATTCAGCTCCTTTGCCCATGTTTGGATCAAGGCTGTAATGAGGTCAGGAGCTGAGTGGCCCTGGTAGATCTAAGTGAGCATTAGTGAATACATTATTGCTGAACATATGCTGCTTGATAGAACTATCAATGACCTCTTCCATCACTTTTGTAAAACAATTATCTTCATGTAATTTGAAAAAGAATGAAAAAAATCATCACAATTTCAGAA
This sequence comes from Rhincodon typus, assembly GCF_021869965.1. NCBI lineage: Eukaryota > Metazoa > Chordata > Chondrichthyes > Orectolobiformes > Rhincodontidae > Rhincodon > Rhincodon typus. The sequence goes on along the minus strand of NC_063339.1, from coordinate 50,634,311 downwards.
TAAGGGAACAGTTTTACAGTTGTAATGATGAAATTCTACTGATGTTTGCAACATATTCAATAAATGTACCATTTTTTACTCAAGCAATTGCTCAGTAAAGTAAGTTTTTTTTTGTTATATTACTGTTGCATAGATCTGAAATAGTTAATGTTGGTGTCTGGCTTAATCTGCATCTCATCTGATGATACAATACAAGTCAGGAGAATGGTTTTGATCTCAAAGAGGATAGATGGGCCAACCGTATCTCCAATGTGTATGTAGTGAAAGTAACTTGTACTGCATTGCTCTCATATTGTAAACTATATCTATTAAGACATGCCATTTCTTTTTGTGGATTATTAGTGGTTGTTAATTTACTACTGGACACTAAAGAGTCCCAATTAAGGCAAAAGGAATGGTGGCAGCATCCACCTATGCACAAACTCCACATGGTGATCAGTGGTGTGTATCATTGTTAAAATCACAAGTTATAATCCAATCCAATGGACCCAGGCAAACAAATTTCCGGAACACAAAATGAGTTTACAGTTTTAAAGATTTTGCCACTTTAAGAAATTCTCATACAGGTGTTCATTAGCAACCAAGCAACCAACAGGAACTTGTAGAAAGACCACAAAAAAGAAACAACACTCCAGATGTTATTTCAGATATCGTAAGAGGTGTAGAAGAAGCAGAGTGATCTGGAGAGCTTTAAGAGTAGGTACCTTTGGCAGTTACAGATTCCATTAGCAAGCAATGATCAGTAAGAGCAATCGGCTAGGAAGCGAAAATATATGAACTCTGTCAGTAAAGTTGAAAATGGGAATTCAATAATGACAATGCCATCAAATGTCATGACCAGCGGTTCGATTCTTTCTTGCTGGTGATGACACTTGTGTGATATGATTGTTAAGTGCTACTTCGACTAAACCTGGATGTTGTCCAGCTAATGCTGCATATAGATGTGAGCTGTGTCAGTATCTGAGGAGTGGTGAATGGTGCTGAACATTGGACAATTATCAGATATTATCCCCACTTCTGACCTAATGATTGTTATATGATTGATATGTGCAAAATTTGTTGAAACATTACAGAGAGTACAAGAGTTAGATTTGCTGCTTGGGATCAAGTAAATAAAATGACATAATATACTTATTTATGTTTAGCTCCAAAATACTAGGAAAACTGCATAATTGAAAACTCTTTTCTGGTTCTTGCCTTTCACAGTTTTTATGTTCCTTTAGTTGTATAATCCCCTACTTCAGATTTGGAGACAGTGCTAGCTTTCTCTTTAACACAGCCCACACACAAATGAGAGATGAGCCAGTAATTAACACATAACCAGAAATATATAAACAAATTATGTAAACCCAATAGCTATATTTCTGTGAGATGCAATGGTTTTCATAATTTGCCAGAATTTTCCAGTCCCTGTATCATTGGAGACCAGAAGTGTGACTCGAGCAGTGCATCAGGACCCCATGGAAGTCCTAATGGACTGACTCCAGGAAGTTTGAACTTCAGGTGACAATTCCACTGCTCTGGATTAGGGTTGATGACTTTGGACACTTCTGATTTACTCAGTTGAATAGTTACTCTGGAAATGTGGAAACATAAAATTCCTAGTCTAACTGCTAGACAACTACAGAACTGACCCCCAACTCTCACCTCAGTCCACTAACTATCCACCCCATGCCCCCGAATGCCTCTCTGACATAACCTCACTATCATATCCAGTCTCTTATCAGTCACCTGTCACTTTACTCAGTTGTCAGCTGCCATTCACCCATTTATCTCCCCACCCAGCTCCGTTAACCACTCATGCATTCTATCCTACTTGCCTTTATACCTAACATTCACTCAGGTATTCACACAAATATACTGAGAAGCTTTGGACATTTAATCTCGTAACTTAGTAGAATGCAGCAGCTTGCGTTATCAAAAAGGAATGAAAGCTTTTACAAGGGTTCTCTTTGCTGGTATTTCTGCGTTTTCTGGCACTGAAGAAGTTTCGCCCAAAATCCCATTGGAAGGCTGCCTGGAAAAATGGGAAGAAGTTCGCGTCCTTCTACCTTACATCGCCTCATTCTCTCACTTATGTATTTGTTTTCTTTCAATGCATCTATGTCACTTGCCTTAACCACCCAATGAAGTACCAAGTTACACTCCCCAGAAAAGAATGCTTCTCATTGAATACTTTATTGGATACTTTACTGGTGGTTTTCTTATATTTCTATCCCCCGTCTGGGACTCTACCAGAAATGATGTTTATTTTTCTTAGAGAGATTGTAACTTGGCGGATGTTATTGACTATGAGATCTCTGATTGAGGTTGTTAACCTAGGCCAATCAGGTAGACCTGGCTGACAGATATAAACAGGGGATTCAGATTGTCCTCAGTTCAGGGATTGACTCCGAGCTGGCTAGTCACAGCCAGTGTACGGTGCACGTATAAATGAGGAGTGACTTGGTGACGGGATACCTGATTCTTCAAAACAGCCAGAAGGCCTGTCAGAAACCATGGGTTCAACCCCGTCTGTCTAGTGTCGAGGGAACCTCAGAGTCTGAGAGGGACGCAGCCTCGATACCATTACCGCAGGAAGAAGCAAAGGAGACTCTCCAGAGTCACTTCGGATGCAAGAGACGGGCTGCAGTCCAGAACACACCACCCATATCAACGTCTGAATGAGAGGAACCAGACCTGGGTCAAAAATGTCGTAGGAAAAACTACCTGAGAAGGACCAGGCTGACATCCCTGGAGTTTGCGTGAGGGGAAGGATGTAGTGATTGGAGCCAGGTGGATCCATTGATTATGAAATCCTTGGTTGAGGTTGTTAACCTGGGCCAATCAGGAATCCCTGGCTGACAGATAGAAACAGGTGATTCAGAATGTCCTCACTTCAGGGATTGACTCTGAGCTGGCTTGTCGCAGCCAGTGTACTGTGCACATATAAATAAAGGGAAACTTGGAGGTGAGATATTGGCCTCTGTGCAGTTATTTTAAAACTCTTTCAAACGCTTTCAGACTAGGATCATAATAAGTAGGAACAGTAGTAGGCCATTCAGTCCTTCGAGTCTGCTCCTCCATTCAGTGAGATCACGGCTAATCTCATAACCTTCAACTCTTCTCTGCTGCCTTTTCCCCACAACTCTTGATTTCCTCACTGATTAAAAATCTATCTCAGCATTGAATATACTTAATGACTTCAACAATCCTTTGCGGTAAAGAATTGTACGGATTCATCACCTCTGTGAGAAGAAATTCCTCCTAATCGCTCTCTTAAATATGTGACCGCTTACTCTGAGATTATGCTGTTTGATGCTAGACTCTCCCACAGGAGGAAACAACTTGTCCACATCTACTCCATCAAGTCCTCTAAACATTTTATATATTTCAAGTGGCATGCTGCTGAATCATTTGTCCAGACTTCAAGATTCCTCTCCCAGTAACATAACAAATACGCTATCGCCAGTACATATTCCAGCTGAAAGAAGCATGAAATGTGTCCATCATCACTGCAATGTCAGAAAAACATTGCAGCCGACTTGTGTGCACAAGATCCCACAAATGGCAATGTGACAATGACCAGTGATCTAGTTTTATGTTCCTGGTGCTCGATGGTATCCTGGACATCGGCTCTTTTTCAAAATAGTGCTATGGCATCTTTCACACAAGAAGGTAGATGGGATCATGGTCCAAATTCACATCCCAAAAAAGCACCTTTGTCTGTGCAACTTAGCATTGAACTGAAGCAGCAAGCGAGTTTATACATTGCAAACTCTGAGGTGGGACTTGAACCCACCACCTTCTGGTTCAGACAGGTCAACGCCATAGAGCACACTGGTGCCCTGAAAACCCCCATGGTGAAGGAAGGGTGAATCCACGAGGTCATAACCAGTCAGGGTGTGGCAGTAGGACAGATAATCATATGGTCCTCAACCTGATAACTTCTCAGACTTCTTTTGACTAACAATGGAGTCGAAGGATATCAGGGTGAAGTATCACTGTGGCACTGAGGCCACAATGTTCTTATTAAATGGTGGAGCTGGCTGAAAAAGACCATGATGTGGAGGTGCCATTATTGGACTGGAGTGTACAAGGTCAGAAATCAGACAACACCAGGTTATAGTCCAACAGGTTTATTTGAGATCACAAGCTTTCGGAGTGTTGCCCCTTTTGTCAGGTGAAGTGAGAGAGAAGCACACAGGCACAGAATTTATGGCAGAGAATCAATGGGCAGAGAGATCAAAAGATCATACAAGTGGGGTGAGTGGAGTGTTGACAGGTCGAATAATAGGTCTCTGCAGGTGATCAACAATGTTAGACTGTGTGAGTAAAGTGTCAACAGCTAAATAACAAGCAAAGGGATGACCTATAATCCAATTAAATGAGGCAGAAAGACAATTACAAAAAAATTAAAAATAATGATGCTGGAGACAAACAAAATAACTGGAATAACATAAAAGGTATAAGAGTCATATGCCACCACAGGGAACTCCATCGTCAACGTGTCTGACCACATCCTTCAACCAGACGAAATCAAAGTTCTCAGCCGAGGGCTCAATTTCTGTCCCACTACCAAAATTTACCTCATTGGTCTCATGGCAGACACAGAGGAATTCATCAGGCGAATGAGGCTCTGGGAATTCTTCCACAAAACCCAAGATGTCAGCAGCGAGCCCAATGAGACAACCAATGAACTAGAACAGTCGACAGGGAGATCTGCAGTGTATCGACCAAAGACGAAAGAGTTGAATTGGACCCCTCCAGAAGGCCGCTGCCCTCAGCTTGACACATATGCTGGAGCAGTCAATGCCAGAGTCGTCAGCAGCACTCACAAGATAGCGCAGAACATCACCCAGACGCAACGCAACGCCATCCGTGCTCTCAAGACCAAAAGCGACATTGTTATCAAACCACCAGACAAAGGAGGAGCCATTGTCGTACAGAATAGAATGGACTCCTGCAAAGAGGCATACTGACAACTGACCAACCTGGAACATTACGGACAACTACCTGCCCCTCCAACCAAAGAACACACCTGTTAACTCAACAGATTGATTAAGACCTTTGATCCAGGCCTCAAGAGATTCCTGTGCACTCTCATCTCATGTATTTCTCGCATAGAAGACTTCTGCTGCCTTCTGAAGATACACAAAGCCAACACACCCGGATAGCCAATCGTATCATGCAACAGGACCCTGGGTTAGAATGTCACTGGCTATGTTGAAGACATCTTGAAACCCATTGTACAGGGAACTGCAGACTTCTTACAGAAGCTCAGCACCCACAGACCAGTCGAATCAGGAACATTCCATGTCACCGTGCTACTCTACACCAGCCATCGCCACAATGATGGCATCGCTGCAACAGCCTCAGTACTCAACACCAACAACTGCCAATTTCCAGATGCCATCTTACAACTCATCCACTTTATCCTCAACCACAACGTCTTCACCTTTGACAACCAGTTCTTCATCCAGAGACATGGAACAGCCATGGGGACCAGATTTTCACCACAAATGCCAACATTTTGATGCACAAGTTTGAGCAAGACTTCTCTGCTGCACAAGACCTCCAACCAACACTATACACTCGATACATTGATAACATTTTCTTCCTTTGGACTCATGGCGAGGAATCACTGAAACAACTACACAGCAATATCAACAATATTCATCCCACCATCAGACATAACCATGGACTACTCTTCGGAATCAGTCTCATTCTTGGACACACACACCTCCATCAAGGACGGACACATCTGTACCTGCATGACTGCAAGCCCACAGATAACCTCACGATGCTGCAATTCTCTAGCTTCCACCCTAAACATATTAAAGAAGACACCCCCTACGGACCAGCCCTGTTCATACACAGGTTCTGCTCACATGAGGAGGAACCTGACAGACACCTAAATGCTCAACTCATCGATCGCCATTCCGACATGCCACAGCTAAAAACTGCAAAGACCTCCTCAGAAGACAGACACAGGATACAATCGATACAGTACCCTTTGTCGTCCAGTACTCCCCCAGAGCAGAAAAACTACATCATGCTCTTCACAGCCATCAACACGTCATCAATGATGACGGGCACCTCGCCATGATCATCCTCACACCTCCACTTCTCACCTTCAAACAACCGCCAAACATTAAACAGATCGTTGTTCGCAGCAAACTACCCAGCTTTCAGGACAACATCGACACAACACCATAATACCCTACCATGGCAACCGCTGCAAGACGTGCCAGACGTACCATCACACGTGGCAACACCACCCACCACATACATGGCAGATACTCATGTGACTCGGCCAAAATTGTCTACTTTATACGCTGCAGACAAGGATGCCCCAAGGCATGGTATAACGGTGAGGCCATGCAGATGCTATGACAATGGATGAATGGACACTGCGCAACAATTGCAAGACAGAGATGTTCTCTCCCAGTTGGGGAACACTTCCCCAGTCAAGGACATTCAGCTTCCAATCTTTGGTTAAGTGTGCTCCAAGGCAGCCTTTGAGATGCACAACAACGCAAAATCACTGAACAGAAACTGATAGGCAAGTTCCGTACCCACGAAGAAGGCCTCAACCCTGATCTCGGGTTCATTTCACTCTACGTGTGATCCCACCACACTGTGCTGTATCTATAAAATCTTCCTTACTGTCCTGTTTTGACCCATCACCTTGATAACTTTTTATGAATTCTCTACCTTCATTAGTTTGTACAGTTTTGGTTACTTATTACTTTGGTTAGACTCTTATCCATATTATGTTATTCTAGTCATTTTGTTTGTCTCCAGCACCACATTTTTTTTTGTAAATACAACTCTGCTTCATTTAATTGGATTATAGGTCACCCCTTCGCTAGTTATTTAGCTGGTGACACTTTACTCACAGTCTAACACTCTTGATCACCTGCAGAGACCTATTATTTGGCCTGTTGACACTTCACTCACACCATTTGTATGATCTCTTGATCTCTCTGCCCATTGATTCTCTGCCTATAAATTCAGTGCCTGTGTGCTTCTCTCTCAATTCACCTGACGAAGGGGCGACACTCCGAAATCTTGTGATTTCAACTAAGCCTGTTGGACTATAACCTGGTGTTGTCTGATTTCTGACCTCAGAAAGGCCAGCAGCCTATTCATTATCCTAACTCAAATATTTACACATTTTTTAGGAAAAAAAGAGTCTTTCATCTTTCCTGAAAGTTTTAACCTCTCAGACCTGATTCCATCCTTGTAAATATCTTTTGTATTAGACCCAGTTCAGTTGTTAGCGGTTTGTCAGGTGTGCAGTCCAAACCTTTTGCTTAAGCTCTACATAAGCTTCCTCCTTTCCTGTATCAAAACGTCCTACTGTTTCCTTCTATCATGCCTATCTACTTTGCTCAGTGCATCAACAATTTTTTTTGTAATATTGTAAGGGAGACATCGAACATATTTGTATGATGTGTAAGTGAAATTAATCATTTTGATTAAAACGTGCCTAATGCAATGAAAATTATTTGTAAGTTGTTCTGATGTTGATTGTTAGAGGGATTGATGAACTTGCATTCTATTCAATAAACTGTGATATATAGTATAATTTACACCTTGCATTCTTTACTTATCATAGAATCATAGAATCCCTACAGTGTGGAAACAGGCCCTTCGGCCCAACAAGTCCACACTGAACCTCAGAGCATCCCACCCAGACCCATCCCCCTTATAGCTGGTAATGATAATAAATGATAATAATTTCCACTTTTAACAAGACTTTATTGATCCCAATAGGACCATTTCTTGGAATTTGTCACCAGACTAGAAAATAAAAGGAAAGACATAAGAAAATGGAGAACTTCAAAGGAACAAGAGGGAGGTTAAATGAAATGACAATAAAAAAAAACAAAAATAAAGGAAAATAGGATGGAAGAGTAGTGGAAAATAAATAACCACTGAGTCACTTTTATCTTCTATTTTAGGATATGAACTTTATTAACAACAAATTTATACTTATTTCAGAATGGAACTTCTATTGGTCTGAGTATTTTTTATAAAAAATGGTTGATATTGATGATTTGTAGAATTTACCCTAATTGCCCTAAGTTGGTGTAATTTTTGTTTTAGATGCAAAGCAACACTAAACATAGCATTCAGACTTTAAATGCACATTCATTTAGTATTGAGCAATGTATACCTTATATGAGGCAACACTTTTGTCAGCATAGATAGATTTTTAAAGCAATTGCATTGCTATTCATACATAATCTTATGTTATTAAATGTATCACGACATAAGACTTTTTTTTCAAAATTACAATGAGTTATGTATTTGTTTTACAAGTTACTTTGTTTTTTGTACTTTGTTAAAAAAGAAATGTAGTTTCTATGTTAAAATTTAGCCTGTACCCTATCTGAAAACAAACTCATAAGGCTCAATTATACAAGCTGCCTGATACTATTCCCCTCCAACCTCCTTCCAGCTAAAAGATCTGGGAAGAAATTGCTGAAAAGAATTGGCCATTAATGGCCTGGAGGTGAGACTCTTGTTGTTCTAGATCAGGAAGTCCCACCTCCAAGGAATGCCAGACAGTCAGAGGCTGGCAGTTCTCCAGCTATTCAAAAAAGAAGTGTGCATGTGTTCATGGATAGAATTTGGAAATGTGTTTATGGGTCTCACTGGAAGCTAAGTTGGTAGGACCTGTGGAGGTGGTGTTGAGAGGATGGGTTGATTGGGGTTTGAGAGACTATTGAGAGAAAACCTGCCTGGATGACCTCTCAAAAGTGTCTCAAGGTTGTAATACTGTGCCCCATTAAATAAGGTCCACCTGCTGCAGATTAGGGTAGCCTTGGATGCTTTTTGGAGGGCTGGTGTGTACTTGATTAGCCAAATGGCCTGATCCACACTGTGGGGATTCTGGTAACAGAAAGTCTCAATAAGCTGTTTCTGTGGTATACATAGACTTTCAGAAGGTGTTTGATACAATGCCACACTACAGACTTGTGAGGAAACTTATACGTCATGATACAAAAGGGGCAGTAGCAAATGTAGATGAAAAATGATTGAGTGATAGGAAGCAGAGTAATGGTCAATTAATTTTTTTGTGCGGGAAGATTGATAATAAGTTCCTCAGGGATTGGTAATAGGATATTTGCTTTTCCTGTTTTATATATATATATAAAATATACACACTAATGATTTTGATTTTCAGTTCAGGGGAAATTTCGAAGTTTGCTGGTGAAGTAAAATGTAGAAGAATTGTAAACTGTGAGGAGGAACAGTGTAGAACACTGAAAGGTCATTGACAAATTGGTGGAGTGGGCAGGTAGATGACAGATGTGGTTCAATGCAGAAAAGTGAGAGGTGATGCACTTTAGTAGGAAGAATACAAAACAAAATAGGGAGTACAATTCTAAAGAGGCACAGAGGGACCTGAGTGAATATGTGAACAGATCATTGAAGGTAGCAGTATAAGTGGAGAGCAATTAATAAAGCATACACTGTTCTCAGCTTTATTAATAGCGGCATAAATTACAACAGCAAGGAGGTGATGTTGAATTTGTATTATATACTTGATAGATCTCAGCGGGGTTATGGTGTACAGTTGTGGGCACCACATTATAGGAGAGAGAGCAGAAGTGATTGACAAGGATAGTTTATCATTCCTGAATCTATGAGGATAGATTGAAGAAGTTAGGTCAATTTTCCTCAAAGAAAGGCCACTGGACCCAAAATATTAACCCTGCTTTCTCTATACAGATACTGACGGACCTGCTGAGTTTTTCCAGCAATTTCTGTTTTTGTTTAAGGCTGAGAGAAAATTTGATAAAGGTTTTCAAATTTATGAGCAGGCTGGATAGAGTTGATGAGGAGAAGCTGTTCCTACTTGTAAAATAACAAAAGAACTAGTGGGCATAGATTTAAAGTAATGTGGTAAAGAAACAGGGATAATGTGAGGAAATCTTTTTTACACACTTTGAGTTGTTATAGTGTGGAGTATATTCCATGGAAATGTGGTGGAAGAGGTTTAATTGAAGCATTTAAGAGGGCATTAGATGATTATTTGAAAAACATAGTGTGCAGGAGTATGGGGAAGAAACAGTAGATTGGCAGTAGGTAATGATGCTCATTTTAAGGGATGATGCAGGCATGATGGGGTAAATGGGCTCCTTCTGTGCAATAAGAATTCTGTGATTCTGAGATTCTTTCAGTGGTACAGGCTATCCTTAAGCGGTATCAGAAATACCTAGTTTCCCATTCCCCAAACAGACAATAGTTAATGAACAACACAAGTAGCCTGACAGCATGTTGGAATCATTTTAATGAGTTCCCAGGACAAATTTATCATGTTGCCTATAACCACATGGTCAGGTACAAACAGCATGAACATCATCCCTTAGCTGATCCAATTTCTTGACTGATTTTTGCTTTTTGAAAAAAAGCCAGAGAATATGTCATGAAATACTAATATTGCACAGCATTGAATAGATACAAAAAGAAAAAAAAAATCTTTGAGCTAATTTTATTTTAACTTGATCTTTATTTCTTGGGAAATAGCATTCTTTTTTGTGCCAGCATGTGGTGTGGTGTGCCAATGGCTAGGCCAGCATTTGTTGCTGATTTCTAATTGCTATAAGCATTTCAGAATGTGGTGATGATCAAACTGTTTTATTAAATCTCATGCTCAGTATGTCAGTAAGAGAACGCTCCTCATAACACCACTGTGCCAAAGACCTAAATATCTCATATTCCGTTGTACCAGGGAATCACTTGACACCTGACATGTTACTGGAAATATGCTCCTCTTTTAAACCTAACAGTGTCAACTGAGACACTTGTTGTGACTTGGAGACAGATAGCCAAACCAAATTAGCCTTTCTACCTCTTTATTCAAAATACAGCAAAATCAAACCATCAAAAATCCTAAAATAATCACTCAAATGGCTCCTGACCGGATTTTTGAATAACGAATCTCAGACTTTGCGAACAATTAATTTCCAGACACTAGAGTTGTGTCTCAATCAAAAGACATAACTATTTGCTAAATATTACAATAAATTTAGCAGAAAGAAAATTAAACAATACAGTAAGCTGATTAATGCCTGTGCTTTAAACCTGAATCTCTAATTTAATTTAAATTAATCTTTAAACACTTTAATCTGTGCCCTAGCTAGGAATGGATTAGAATATCCAATGACTTGTAAGTACATTTGAGGCATGCCAAATATATTAGCCCTTCCATTCACATGGTATTCCATTCACTCCTTAGATTAAAGTAGCAACAGTTAGGGAAATCACATTCTTGTGATAGATTACTTCCCTAAATTTCTTTTAGTTCAACAATCTAGCAACAGAAGAAGCATGATTACTGTTGACATGATGAGCACAACTTTCAGTTTGCGGTATATCAGAGTGGATGGTATGTCAACCAATCTCAATTTACAGAAAATCATTTCAAAACATATGTATTAAGTAGAGAGTGACCTATGTCACCTCATCATCCACTATCTGTGCTCAAATGCTCCAGCACAACTTGTAGTGCATGCTAATAAATTAATGTTCGTATGGTTGTGAGCAACAAAGCAAGCTATTTTCATAAAGTTGCTGCCTTTCATGCAACACCAATAGTCAAAGTATTACCATCTACACCTCTACTTATTCTCGAAAGGAATTGTGATTGATTTTATGCAACAATGAGTTCTCTGCCCATTCCCAGATACAGGACATTCTTTTTCAAAGACAGAAAAGATTGAAATAAACAATGGTAAGCAAGCAAGCAAAGAATTATCAAAATGGCACACTGTTGTGGGTGCTATTTAGTGTGCCTACTGTACTGGTCCTTCTAGGTAGTGGAGTTTCTGGTTTTCAACTAAAGCTTGTTACTTTACTGTAATACATTGTGGAGATTGTACGCAAAACTGACTCAGCCTCTTTCCAATAAACTACTGACTTTCAATTTCTCATCCTGATCCTTGTGTTTGTTAATGTTATTAAGTGTTCCCTCTTTTCAGGTACTTGCCCTCTCTCCAAATCTACCATCAATACTTGCCTTCTCAAAGAAAAGAAATGACCTTTGATTCCACAGTGCTTAAAAAGTGGTAGTGTTACACAATGAGTAAAGGTAATAGACTTTTTAAAAATCTGCTAATATTGGCTCGCAGAGTAGTCTTCACTCTGTTCACAGTTGCCTTTTTCAGTTCTACTAGTAACTGATTAAATATATATTCAATGTACACTGGAATTATGCTATTATTCTGTCATAGCAAAGTAACATTACATTACATTTTATTATATTGTATTCAGGTTAATTTTTGTTTCCATTGCGTATTCCATTATCTAATTCCAACAGTGATTCGACCATACTGAATACATTCTAACGATACTTTCCAATCAAACTATAATTGCAATTGTTTTTCAGCTTGATTGCTTGTTTTTACTTAAATTGATTTAGTGTTATAATTAAATACATTCACCAATTTAGCCAAAAATTGCTTTTGCTCGATGCAACTAGTATTTGTTTTTTAAAAAAAATATTAACTGCATGTTGCAGATTCTACTCTTAATCTTTGAAGAGCTAATTATTCATAATGAAACTTAATTATAAATGCTGTGGTTAAAATTATATGATAACATGATCTTTTCTGCTTAGCTCCATTTTTAAGCATTGATAATATTCATTTCTGGTAGTTGTTTTCTATATTTTTGATTTTGATTTCGAATGCTATTCACTGAAAAGATACATTCACTAATTATCTCAAACAAAAATATTTTCTCTGTTTGAATTAAATCATCGGGCCTCTTGCCATCTTTGTGGAGACACATTAGCAAGAAGGCATGACTGGGAAAAAATTCCTGACAAAGATGCATTAAGCCAATAGCCCGAATCTTGGCCAGAGGTGTGTCAGAATCTGCATAAATTACCTGTCTGTCAGCAGTGGGTAGCTAATCTGTATCTATATAGACTGATTGGGCCACCCATTCTGATCGTACCTAGTTCCAATATTAGTCATTATCATTAAGGGCTTTGCCTCATTCAGGTGCTGTCCCTATTTCCTAATCTACCACCATCACTCTTTTCCTTGTAACGACAACACTACTACATCTGCAAATTAACATGCCAACTCCAATCTCATTGCAACCTCTAAAGTCCTTGAAAATGTTGTCAGCTCCAATATCCTAAAAATAAAACCCTACCACAGTATGAAAAGACTCTTATCAAACTCTCCATTACATCCAATGTGATAATGACGAATTTTCTCTCCTTAACCTTCTTAACTTGTCTACACCCTTTGACATAATTAACCACATCATCTTCATCCAAAACCATTGTTGTCAATTTTCAACTTGTCCCATTCTTAACTAACTGTAGCCAGATTATCACAAGCAATCGTTTCTTTCTGCTCCCACTTGATCGTTACGTATGGTATTCCCCAAGAATCTATCATTCCCACCCATCATTAGCAAATCATTAGCAAAACAGCATTAATTTTTTCACTTATACTGTCTGTCCATGCTGGCTTGGAATGTGGAACCTTTTCTTTTGAACCTCTATTACATGGAAACAGGCCCTTCAGCCCATCAGGTCCTCACCGACCATCTGAAGAGCATCTCACCCAGACCCACTCCGACCTACCCCATCCCTGTAATCCTGTATTTCCCATGGCTACCCCACCTAGCCTGTGCACCCCTGGACACTACGGGCAATTTAGCATGGCCAATCTACCTGAATATCTTTGGACTGTGGGAGGAAACCAGAGCACCTGGAGAAAACCCACGTAGAAATGGGGCAAATGCATAAACCCCACACAGACAATCACCTGAGGGTGGAGTCAAACCTGGGTCCCTGGAGCTGTGAGGCAGCAGTGCTAATCACTGAGCCACCGTGCTGCCTACTTTTGGTCCCAGACATTCCGATACCACTGTGGCAACACCATTCTGCAAGAGAAACAGCACAAATCTCTCCTAAAGGCACAGTTACATCGTTACACAGTACAATGTGAATGAATGGAATTTGATACACTTCAGAATGAAAAGCGGAAAGGCAGAGTATTATTTAAATGGTGATATATTGGGAAATGTGGATGTGCAAAGGTATCTGTGTTCTTGTGCTCTGATCAATGAAAGTAAACAGCAGGTGCAGCAAGGTAATAGGAAAACAAATGGTATGTTGGCCTTCATCGCAAGAGAATTGAGTTCAGAAGTAGGGATGTCTTACTACAATTATACAGGGCCATACCTGGAGTACTGTATGAAGTTTTGGTCTCCCTAATCAAGAGAAGATATACTTGCCATCGAAGGAGTGCAGTGAAGGTTCAATAGTCTGATACTGCAGATGGCAGATCTGCCATAAGAGGAAAGATTGAAAAAACAAAAAAGATTAAAGAAGGATTCTGGGTAATCCAAGATGGAGGACGGGAAAAAGTTGTGGTGGTAAGAGCTGCTCTTTTTGGAGGTATTTTCAGTATTGGAGCTGATTTCCTCGAATTCCAGGAGCAGTAATTACTGTTTTGTAAGCTGTTGCATTGTTTTGGAAATTTGGGGAAAAAAACGATCAAAACAACAGCACTTTAAAAAAGGAGGAAGGGAGACAAAGGCAGTGATCACATGGGGTGTGTTTCAAGTGGAGAAAGAGACCTATACTGCAGTATGACCCAGCAGAGAATCTGCACAGTTACTGCCTTTGATATTTGTTAAATGTATCTCTGGACCTTGAGTTCATTCTAAGAAAAATAAACAAACAGCAAAATTCACAGCTGACCTTGGAGAAAACCCTGTGTGGTGGAGGAGGTCACAGCAGGAGAGCAGTTAAGTGGCTAGGTTTAATGTGTAATCTTACTTGTTTTTGTCAATCTACAATAGTGAGTAGAGTGGGTTCTTTTTGAATGTTTTTATTGAGGTCTGTGTCTTGATTAAACTTTAAAAGCATAAAAATGTAGGTCATAAGCTAGCCTGGATCAATGTTTTTAGAGCAGTAAGACTGTGATATTTTCTAGGTCTGTAGATTGTTCAGGTGCAAAGATGGCCTTCAGTAGAATGATGTGCTCTTCCTGTTGGATGTGGGCGATTAGGGAGAGTTTCCATGTTACTGATGATTATGTCTGCAGGAAGCATGCTTGGTTGTGAATCCTATTGGATCGCATGGATTGGTTGGAGTGGCAGTTAGAGGCAATGAAGAATTTACAGGAGCTAGGGGTTGTGATGGATGGTAGTTGCAGGGAGAGAGATAAACCAAAGATACAGTCAGGTAGACAGGTGACCTCCAGGAAATGTAGGGGAGGGAGGCAGGTAGTGCAGGAGTCTCTTGTGGCTATCCCCATCTCAAACAAGTATGCTGTTTTGGAAAATGTAGAATGTGATGGACTCTCAGGCGAATGGAGCACTGACAGAGATTGGCTCTAATGTAACGAGGGGTGTGTCAGATTCCAAGTGGTTGATAGTGATAGGGGACTCTTTAGTCAGAGGCACAAACAGACATTTCTGCAGCTCACAGCAAGACATCAGAATGGTGTGTTGCCTCCCTTGTGCCAGGTCAAGGATATGTCAGAGAGGGTGCAAAATATTCTCAAAATGGGGAGGGACCAAGAGGAGATCATTGTACACATTGGAACTAATGGCATGGGAAAAGAAAAAAGATGAGATTCTGAAGAGGGAATGTCGGAGGTTAGGCAGGAATTTAAAAAGTAGGTCCTCAAGGGCAGTAAAATTTGGATTATTCCCGGTTCCATGAGCTAGTGAGGGTAGGAATAGAAGGATAGAGCAGATGAATGCATGGCTGAGGAGCTGGTGCAGGGGAGAAGGATTCACATTTTTGGATCGTTGGAGTGTCTTCTGGGTAAAAGTGACCTATATAAGAAGGATAGATTGCACCTGAATTGAAAGGACACTAATATACTGCCAGGAAGATTTGCTCGTGCTGCTCAGGAGGATTTAAACCAATAAGGGGACAATGTGGGACCCAGGGAGATAGTGAGGAAAGAGATCAGTCTGAGACTGGTAGAGTTGCGAAAAGGAGTAAGTCAAATAGGCAGTGCAGGCAGGAACAAAGCTGAGAATGAGGTAGGTCTGTTAAATTAAACTGCACTTAATTCAATGCAAAAGGCCCAATAATTAAGGCAGATGAACTCAGGGCATGGTTGGGAACATGGGACTGGATATCATAGCAATTTCAGAGATGTGGCTCAGGGATGGACAGGACTGGCAGCTTAATGCTATAGAAGGATAGAAACGGGAGCAAGAGAAGAGGGGGAGTGGCGTTTTTGATTAGCAATAACGTTACGGCTGTATATATGGAGGATACTCCTGGGAATACATCCAGGGAAGTTAATTGAGTGAAACTGAGATATAAGAAAGGGATGACCATCCTTGTACTATAGACCCCCCCACCAGTAGTCAGCGGGAAATTTGAAGGATGTCTCAGATATCTGTAAGAATAATAAGGTGGTTATGGTGAGGAATTTTGCTTTCCAAACATAGACTGGGACTGCAGTTGTGTTAAGGGCTTGGATGAAGAGGAATTTATGTAAATAGAAGAAAATTTTCTGATTCAGTATGTGGATATACCTACCAGAGAAGGTGCGAAACTTGACGACCATTGGGAAATAAGGCAGGGCAGGTGACTGAGGTGTCGGGGGGGAGCACTTTGTGGTCAGTGACCATGATCCTATTACTTTTAAAGTAGTGATGGAGAAGGATAGACCAGATCTAAAAGTTAAAGTCCTAAATTTGAGGAAGGCCAATTTTGATGACATTAGGCAAGAAATTTCAAAAGTTGATTGGGGATGGATACTCACAGGTGAAGGTATGACTGGAAAATGGGAAGCCTTCAAATGAGATAATGAGAGTCCAGAGACAGTATGTTCCTGTCAGGGTGAAGACCATGGCTGGTAGCTGTAGGGAATGCTGGATGACTAGCGAAATTGAGGTTTTCGTTAAGAATAAGAAGGAAGCATATGTCAGGTATAGACAGCAGAGATTGAGCGAATCGCTAGAGGAGTATAAAGGTAGTAGGAGTATACTTAAGAGGGAAATCAGGAGAGCAAAAAAGGAACGTGAGATAGCCTTAGCAAATAGGGTGAGGGAGAATCCAAAGGGATTCTACAAATGCATTAAGGACAAAAGGTAACTAGGGAGAGAATAGGGCCCCTTAAAGATCAGCAAGGCATGTCTATGTGTGGAACCACAGGAGATGGGGGAGAAACTAAACGAGTATTTTGCATCAGTGTTTAATATGGAGAAGGATATGGAAGATAGAGAACACGGGGAAATAAATAACAACATCATGAAAAATGCCCATATTACAGAGAGGAGGTGCTGAATGTCTTAAAACGCATAAATCCCTAGGACCTGATCAGGTGTACAGTAGAATACAGTGGGAAGCTACGGAAGTGATTGCTGGGCACCTTGCTCAGATATTTGTATCATCGATAGCAACAGGTGAGATGCTGGAAGACTGGAGGTTGGTTAATTTGGTGCCATTATTTGAGGAAGGTGCTAAGGAAAAGCCAGGGAATTGTAGACTGGTGAGACTGATATCAGTGGTGGGCAAGTTGTTGGAGGAAATCCTGAGGGAGAGGATTGACTTGTATTTGGAAAGGCAAGGAGTGATTAGGAATAGTCAACATGGGCTTTGTGATTGAATCTTTTGAAGAAGTAACGAAGAAGATTGATGAGGGCAGAGCAGTGGATGTGATCTATATGGATTTCAGTAAAGCACTCGACAAGGTAGACTGGTTTGCAAGGTTAGATCACATGGAATACAGGGAGAACTATCCATTTGCATACAGAACTGGCTTGAAGGTAGAAGACAGAGGATGATGGTGGAGGCCTGTGACTAGCAGTGTGCCACAAAGATCGGTGCTGAGTCCCCCGCTTTTTGTCATTTATATAAATGATTTGAATGTGAGCATAGGAGGTATTGTTAGTAAGTTTGCAGATCATACAAAATTGGAGGTGTAGTGGACATCAAAGAAGAATACCTCCCAGTACAATCGAATCTTAATCAGTTGGGCCAATGGGCTGAGGAATAGCAGATGGAGTTTAGTTGAGATAACTGTGAGGTATAACATTTTGGGAAGGCAAATCAGGGCAGGACTTATACACTTAATGATAAGGTCCTGGGAAGTGTTGCTGAACAAAGAGACCTTGGAGTGCAGGTTCATAGTTACTTGAAAGTGGAGTTGCAGGGAGGTAGGATAGTGAAGAAGGTGTTTGGTATGCTTGCCTTTATTGGTCAGTGTATTGAATATTGAAGTTGGGAGGACATGTTGCGGCTGTACAAGACATTGTTTAGGCCACTTTTGGAATATTGTGTGCAATTCTGTTCTCCCTGCTATAGGAAGTATGCTGTGAAACTTGAAAGGATTCAGAAAAGACTTACAAGGATGTTACCAGGGTTGAAGGGTTTGAGCCAAAGCGAGAGCCTGAATAGGCTGGGGCTATTTTCCCTGCAGCGTTGGAAGCTGAGGGGTGACTTTATAGAGGTTTATAAAATCATGAGGGACATGGATAGGGCAGATAGATAAGGTATTTTCCCAGGAGTGGGGGACTCCAAAACTAGAGGACATAGTTTTAAGGTAAGAGGGGAAAGATTTTAAAGTGATCTAAGGGGTAAATTTTTCACATGGCAGATGGTGTATGGATGGAATGAGCTGCCAGAGGAAGTGGTGGAGGCTGGTACAGTTACAACATTTAAAAGGCATCTGGATGGGTACATGAATAGGAACAGTTCAGAGGGATATGAGCCAAATGCTGGGAAATAGAACTAGATGTATTTAGGATATCTGGTCGGCATGGATGAGTTGGACCGAAGGGTCTGTTTCCTTGCTGTATATCTCAATGATTCTATAGCAATATAGCACAGAAATAAGTCCTTTGGCACTCTAAGCCTGTGCCGACACATTTTGCCCTTCTATAATAAAACTGTCTTCACTTACATAGAACATAGAACATAGAGCATAGAACTGTACAGCACAGTATTGGCCCTTCGGCCCACAATGTTGTGCTGAACTTTTACCCTAATCCTAAGATCTATCTAACCTCCACCTCTACCTTATACTATCATCCATATGCCTATGTAATAGTTGCTTAAATGCCCCTAATGAGGCCGACTCCACTACCCTCTCCGGCAATGCATTCCACGCCCCTACCACTCTCTGAGTAAAGAACCTACCTCTGACGTCTCCCCTTATCTACCTCCACTCACTTTAAAACTATGCCCCCTCATAATAGCTACCTCCACCCTAGGAAAAAGTCTCTGGCTGTCTACTGTATCTATACCTCTGATCATTTTGTACAGTCCCCTCTATTCCCTTCCTATTCATGTATTCATCTAGGTGCTTCTTGAACGCTGCTGTTGTGTCTACGTCCATCACTTCCTTTGGCAGCATGTTCCAGGCACACACCACCCTTTTGTATGAAAAACATGCCTCGCACATCTCTTTAAACACCCGCACCTTGAACCTGTGGCCTCTAGTAATTGACTTCTCCATCTTGGGAAAAGGCCTCATATTTTTCACTCTATCCATGCCATTCATTATTTTATAAACTTCTATTAAGTTGTCCTTCAACCTCCTTTCTTCCAGCAAAAACAGACCCAGTCTATCTGACCTTTTTCATAGCTAAAGTCCCCCATTCCAGGCAACATCCTGGTAAACATTTTCTGTACCCTCTCCAAAGCATCCACATCCTTTTGGTAATGTGGTGACCAGAACTGTATGCAATATTACAAGTGTGACCTAATTAAAGTTCTATTGGAGATAGTAGGAACTGCAGTTGCTGGAGAATCTGAGACAACAAGGTGCAGAGCTGGATGAACACAACAGGCTAAACAGCATCGTAGGATTTCTGATGAAGGGTCTAGGCCCAAAACGTCAGCCTTCCTGCTCCTACGATGCTGCTTGGCCTGCTGTGTTCATCCAGCTCTGCACCTTGTTGTCTAAAGTTCTATTGGTTTGGTTCAACTGGGCCCATATTCACCAGAGTTTAGAAAAATGAGACTGGATCTAAAGTCATAGAGTCATATAGCACAGAAACAGGCCCAACTCATACATGCCAACCAGGTTTTCCTAAACTGAACCAGTCCCATTTGCCTGCATTTGGCCTATGTCCCTCTGAACCTTTCCTAATCAATTATCTGTCTAATTCTGATTGAAAGATAGTCTGTTCTGCTCTGTTAGATCTTCATAAGTGCAGGGAGAATGTTTCCTCTGGCTGGAGTCACAGTATCAGGATATGGGTTATGCAGTTTAGGTCTGTGATTATTAAACATTTCTTCAAAGGGCGGTCAGCCTGTAGAATTTGCTACCACTGAAGGCTGTGGAGACTGATGACTGAGTTCATCATGAAAAAGATTTAAAAATTTCAAATATTAAATGCATCAAGGGATATGGAGAGAAAGACGGAATGTGGTGTTGAGATAGAGGATCAGCCATGATCATATTGAACAACAAGCAGGTCCCAAGGGCCTAATTACCTATTTCTGCTCCTAGTTTCTATGTTGCTCTGTTTCTAACAGCACTGAAGATGTCTCTACACCACAAGAACTACAGCAGTTCATGATAATGGTTCACCACCACATTCTCCAGGGCAATAAATGCTAACATATACAGGGACACCCAAATGCAATGAATGAATAAAAAAAAGAAAACAAACTAATGCTCTCTTACAGATATAGCTTTAGTGCTGAGAGCCCATACTGGCTAATAATGGGTTTCAGTGTCAGGCACATTCAATTTGCTTGTGTTGCAATGTAGAACAGAGGAACATCTAATGGAGATGCTATAGGGTATGTACAGTCATGCAAGGATAGGGAGTCCACCCACCAGAGCCATGGGTTCTGCCAAATCTCTTGTATATGAGCATATTAATTTCTCCCAGGAGAGATTGGTGACCATCTGGGGAACCAGATCAACGTAATTGCTCAGTGGCTGATGGGAATATGTCCTTACCTGCATACCATCTGTTTGGCCATGAGTTATGTGCATTGGTGCCCCTCCATCTCCAGTAGACAGTGAGCAGGTTCCCATTGTACACTGAGAGGGAGGAGAAACTGCAGTTCGGCATACATGAGAGCTCCTTTCAAGATGCTCCAATGTGGACAGAGCTCCTCAACCCCTCTGGCAGTGATTTGACTGCCTCTAGTATACACTTGTGCAAGAGCCCCTCAGCTTGTCAGGGCCCTGTGGGCCTCAGGAAGGTATAAGGTGGCTGCCAGGATCACCTGATTCCAAGGGGTATTGTCTTTAATAGCCTGTAACTAAACTGCAAATGTTTGGTGAATCACTTGGCATTGCACTTCTGTAGGTTCTTCTCCAATCAAGTTCCGTTGTTCCCACCACACTCCCAATCCCAATCTGCCTAAACCTCCTCTAATCACATTGCATTTTTTTCCAGAGCTTTGCCTGCAGCTGCTTGAGATCTGGCAGTTGGAGGTTTAACACTTGGCTTTGCCCACCCCTTTTTAAAGTCGGTGCTGTGTGTGGCCTATTTAGGAAATTCCAAATAACTGGAATATTGACTTTGATTTACCTGTTCTTCAGGATGAAGGCAGCTTGTGGCTATCTCACTATATGTGGCACTGGGCTTGGAGGTGCCGGTTGATGGACACCGCAAAGTGATATGCCTGATCACAAGTAGGGAAGATAGACCTGTGGAACATCTGTACCAGTCTGCTCAGGTACGTCATGCCTAATGGAAGCAGTAGTGAATGCAATTGCCACAAACCTACTCAACTGCATCGCCAGTGCTCCGGCTTCTGGTGCTGGTCCTGGCCTGCCTGCTCAGGCCCCTCTTCCACATCCTCCTCATTTGAAGAAAAGGTGAGTTTTTGCCACATTCTTGGGTATAACATCTTATTCCTCTGAAGCACCAGGTTGTGATGAATAATGATTCCTGGAATGCTCACTGGGTCATTTTCAGAATGGTCCTCCTGAGTGTTGCAGATGACAGGATTGCATCTTCAGTAGGTCTATTGTCTGTTCAGTGGTGGCCCAGGTTGACCTGTGGCGCCCCCTGACACTGGGGCCCATTTATGGAGATATGGAAATGGCTCAAACAACTGCAGCAGCTGGGGGTGCTTATAGGCATCATGAATTGCTTCCCGAGAAATGTGGGTATACACCTGTAGGCTGGACTTTCGTTGATTGCTGGCCAGCTGAATGTTTATGGAGTGGATATTCTTCCTGTTGGTGAAGCTTTCAAGCTTGATCACTGAGGTTTGATGGCCACATGTCAGTACTTTATTACACCCTGTACTAGTGGAAGGCCAGTAATGGCGACAAAGACTGGCAATCTGAGTAAATGTGATACAAAAACGGAAGTTGCTGGAAAAGCTTCTCAGGTCTGGCAGCATCTGTGAAGAAAAATCAGAGTTAGCGTTTTGGGTCTGGTGACCCTACCTCAGAACTAGTTTCTGACCTGAAGCATTAACACTGATTTTTCTTCATGGAAACTGCCAGACCTGCTGAGCTTTTCCAGCAACTTCTGCTTTTGTACCCAACTTTGGATGTCACCCTCGTCACTCAGAGCTGCCCCTCGCTGCACTGTCCAGCTGTTGACCGTCATCTTCCCGGGGCTGCTTTTCCCCTGTTACAGCTCTGCTCCTCAGCGCCACCTGCCTCCTGCACAGGTTGCCACTCAACATTTGTAAGCTGTCCTAATACATTCGCTGGCCTTCTGTCTTCTTTCAGTGGAAGTTTGGATTGTAATAGAAGGCAGTCGCAGAAGGACAGACTTCCCCTCAGAGACTGAGACCTCAATTGGAAAATGCCACTTGTGAATGGTCCGGGTTTTGATGGCATGTGACTTCTGTATGCCACATGATAAATTCAGAGAGCAGTTTTTAATTCCATACAGAGGTATGCTAATTGATGAAATGTTCTTGTTAATAATCTCAATTCTTTTCAGCTTCCTTCAAACAGTTTTGCTGCTAAGCTATCTGCTGCCCATAACTCGACCCTTAATTCATGGCATCTGATAGGATCAATGACCAGCCCCCTTCCCACCTCCCCAGTTTCACCAAAAGTCCCAAATACCAGAAAACAAATTCAGTTCCTGCTGTTGCAGTAGAGAATTGTGTGTATAGTTTGAGTGACTAGATAAAAGTACGTGTAACATTTACTCATGAAACAGAAATAATCAGGACTATCAATCTGAGAAATTTCCCAGTTTTATTCATTGTGAAATCAAGTTTTTAAACAAACTACAGTTAAACAAGTATGAACATCTATATATCCATTTGTATTTATTACCATAGCACCTTCTAAACATGCAACTTCTTGAACTAGAAAGACAGGGCAAGTTCTCCTCCAAAACGCACACCATCTCGAAGTGGAACTGTATCGCCATTCCCTCACTTTCATGGGATTAAAGTCCAAGAGCCCACGATGTGGCGTGTAAACAGTTCAACACTATAACACACTGCAAGCTTTTCAAGGGCAATAATGAATGGGCAACAGATGCTGATCTTGTACACATCCCATGAACAAATAAAAAAGTAATGTTTTGGTAATTGTTTATGAGCAACAAGTGATTAGTTTGTATGATTTGTTGAAAACTTATTTTATCGATAAATAGCTCATTCCACTGTGCCATACATTTGTGAAATATTTACGATTATCACAAGCTTCTCATTGAAGAAATCAGCATAGTAACAGTTCTTTTTAAAATTCCTCATAGACATTTATCTAATTCTAGAATGTTTCCGTATAGGATGCTATTAATGACTGATTCTAACATCTATGAATGAATAATAGACTCCAGCCTTTTAGGAATTTTAAAGTTTAAAGTTTTTAAAAAGATTTTAAAAATCCAGAGTCCAAACTGATTTAGTTACACCGAGTGAGGCATTATCATTTGGTTTAAAATTTGTTTTCCACATGACATAAAAGATTGCTTTTCAGAATGGAATATAGTTTTACCAGAACAGTGGGTGGGAGCACACTCAGATTTGAGACTATCAACTTGAGATTTTCTCACAAATGTAAAACATCAAGTCTCCAGCTGAGCAATTCTACAGAGTATGAGAAGGTTGATTATCATATCAATCCTGCAGGAACACTCCAACTGATGTTATAAAGTTTTTTTTATAAATCATTGGCAGTAAAAATCGACTTAAACTATCAGCCTAAACTCCAATCCTCCAACTGTTCAGAATTGTTTTCTCTCCTACTTCTGCTCTTCTGACTGTTGAATATTTCCTGCAACCAAAATGTATAAAATAATGAATAGTCCATTTTCTTCTTCCCTACTGAAAGGTTAGTAATTTATGGAGTGTGAAAATTTATCCATGGAAGTTATATGGTCATTTTGTAGAGCAGTCAAAAAATCTAATGTTCTCAATTTGCATCTTGTATTGGCTGCACCCTTCAGCTATTGGCTCTGGTAGTAAACATTTCTTGCAGCAGGTGGCCAAACAAGATAAAACTGCAGAATTTTGTTAAAGTAGTCATCACTTTCTCTCGGCCTTGGCGTCTATCAGTGCTCTAACTCAGGCCAATAGAATACACAATCAAATTTGCCACTTTTACATGTGACGGGTATAAAAAACTCTCGGATGCAAATAAAGCAAAATGATCCATGCAAGTAAGGTGACATTATGGTTCTGAAAATTTTAAAGTATTTTCCAGACATTTCCCTTCACACTGGTTGGAGGCTGGCAAAATACCATGGATTCAGTTCTGCTCAGTTGAGGCCCACAGAAGATAGATGGCATATTTGGTCATCTAAACTAGGCTTATTTAGAGTCTAATACAATGGCCTCTTTAATATGATCACTTTGTAGACTTTGAGCTGGATTTTCCCAGTCTTACTTGGACAGAAGGTCAACATTCAAATTCCTACTGACAGGTTAAAGTCAAGTTCTCAGAAATTTTCAGGCAGGTCGGCCTTCCTGAGTATTTGTTTACACCTCAGGGTGTAGGAGTTATATCCATGGTCATAATCCTGTTCAGCAAAAGCAAGAAAAATGGTGTGTGAAAAAAAGAATTCAGCCTTACATATGAGGTGTGGACCTGGAGGGGTAGACATCTACCTGGAAGCTTAGCTGAGTTAAAGTGGTCTGGGTCCTTCATAACCAAATGGTTCTTTGCTCAAATGGCTACAGTCTCTGGATGCAGGCTGTCTGAGCTACACAGCTTATGAAAAGCACTATTGATAACCAGATTAAATGCTGTCATTGTCAGGTTGTAGTTTTAAGGGATTCAGATCTACCAGCCTGGTGTGCCAGAAGGATCTTGAGGCATAGCGGTAGGAATTGGGAGGCAGAGAGTGATAGTGACAGGGCAAGGGGCATAAGAAAGGGAGTGAGTTGCATTATGGGAGTGGGGAACACAACAGGATCATGAGGTGTACAACTGAGGTTGAAGGAGCAGGTGAGTTGAGAAAGAGGAAATGTGAGGCTAAGGGTGAGTCTGGACAGTTGGATAGGTGTGGGCTCGGGGAAAAATTAGGAAGGTCAAGTGAACTTGTGAATTGAGCCACAATGAAAGGGGGGGATTGAAACACAACACATTAGGTGTCAGGAGGCAAGAAGACCACCTACAATGTATAGAGAAATAGTATAGGTTAAAGGAGAGTATTCAGGGTGAAGGATTTGAAAGAAAAATGCATGTGACCCATTATTCTGTTCAGGCTCATGAAAAAATTAATTGCCTCATTGAGAATGTGCAGAGAAAATGGGCAGGGCTTGAGATTCATTTGTACATCTTCCTGTACAATGCCGAAAGTGAAAAAGAATCAAAATAGTAACCAAAAACAAAAGCTTGCGCTAACACTCAGTTAAGGCCTCTATGCTGAAATGAAGCACTCACTGCAGCATAAAAGCAATAGGCTCCAGCCATATATGGCACTGACATCCCAACCATATGCAGAGCTGAAGGACAACTCCCCCTCAGTAATACCAGCGGTGGATGGTTTAATAAACATGATCCAAACAGGCTCTGGTATCTGAAACTTATGGACATAGTATTAAAAGTGCTATTCATTCCAAGGGGCTATGTCATAGGGAGGTGATGAAGGTCACCAAGAGTCCAAGTGGGCTATATACCACATGTATGGAATGCACTGTAATGCTCAACGCCACAAATTCCTTGTAGATTCCTGAATAAGGAAGTGGGCAAACAGTCATATGCCATGCAAACTGGGCCTCACCGTGCTGATGTGGCTTCAGAGCAAAACTTCGCTCGGGATAGGAGCAATTCAAAAAGGGTGCAAAAGTTAGGTTGGCATGGGCCAGTTCTCAGAAGGAAAACAAATATCTCTGTTCTGTAATTTGTTCACAGTTTCATACTTTGCCTGCAAAATGTTAGGCCAGCTGAATCCCCGACTGCACTGGCTTTGCAGCATCTTCAATGGAGAAGTTGAAAGAATGCAGACACTAATAGCACCAGGGATCTCAGGCTCAGAAGGCTCCAGCTACGGAGAATTGAACAGAACCTATAGAGGTGAATCAGGGTCTTCAGCACAGTGGAGCAGTGTACCACAACAGGAGTAATGGAAGGCAATGCAACTCCCTGATGGTGAGTCAAAAGCATTGAAACATGACTAGGAATGCCACCAACAATATCTACCACTTCCTGTAGGAAGATCCACAGCTTGGGGGGAGGTACAGTGCCTGTGGAACAGAAGATGACAGCAGGATTGGACTTCCCTGCTTTCCTGCCACTTGAAGATGTCCTCCTGTTGCCAGCGCCACTCAGGAGGAGCACTCTGATACTTACTGGACAGGGTCTCGAGGATAGTGATTGTTTGCTGTGCCCTACGTAACCTAACTCAATGAGAAGGTGACCAAGTACAAGAGAGGGTGACAGACCATTCACGTGTCTCATCAGATATGGAAGAAGAGTAGCCCTATGGTGATGCTGAAGGGGATGACCCTAATGATGCTGCCGCATAGATAGCCCAGGGCCATAGTGAGATGTGGCAGACAGGCTCAAGAGAACCTAATAGCTGCTGGATTTGAGGTAAAATAATTTTAAACTAATACAAACGGACACTCAGAGCTTGGAGCCAACAATGGCTGAGAAGTGTTCCATGCCTGAAGGGAATGTTTGATTTCTGATATTTTGATGTTTAGCTCCACTGTTTCACATTCAGTTTAAATTATTTTATTAGCTTTGTTCCAATGATCTTGTACTCAGCCTTCAGGACAGTGTATCAGGATGGATAGATGCAGGAAAACATGGAGGCTGCACATACATTCCTCAAACATGTGTGCAAGTAGCATTTACCTATCATAGAAATGTGGAGGTCCTATGGACTGACTCCCTGAATTGCTACGCCTAACTTATAGTCTTAACTGAGGTGCTGTTCCTCTCAAAGGACAGCAGAGAATGACAGTCCCAGTGCTCCGGGCACAATTCAATATGATGCACATGTGAGCAGCTATAGTAATCAGTCCCCTTCAAGGTGGGCTAAAAAATGAACAAAATCATTCAGAAGCCTTATCAGATAGAAGGAGGTCATGTTCATGTAATATAAAGTGCTAATTGTGTGAATAGTGTTTGGTTCTCCGTAGCATTGACACGCGTGCACACAAATTGATTTCAATGCTCTTTCTTTTCCTACTGCTCCATTTGGGTGCTACCTCAACAGCCACAGCAAGACTTGGGAAACCTGTTGACTACTTTGCTGGGTTGCCTCAGCTAGGTTTAGTGGGCAATGTCTGGTGGTCCAGGGCCTAGAAGCCTCTGGCCACCTGGGGTTCTTCAGCACAGGTCCAAGTGGAACCTCCTCTTCCTGATCTGCTGGAGATAATTGAATCTCCAGAGGGCAGTGGAAAGGAAGGGCACCCCTGGCTGTGGCCTGAGATGCCAATCATTGGTACCTGATGGTTGTCCCTCTTCAGTAACACGACTGAAGGGCACCTCCTTTGCTTGTTGATGTAGTGAAGCACCTGAAGCAATGAAGACATCAGAGTGCCCAACAGGAATCTAAATTTTGGAACCTCTCCTGAAAGATTAGTTCCAAAATGTATGAATTTATTTCTTTTTGAGGGGGGTGGGGGGGGTGGGGTGGTGGTGGTGGGTGGCGAGTGGTGGGGCTGGTGGTGTGTTTGTCTCTCTTTGATAGCCATGGTGGAAATGTCCAGTACTTAATGTTTGTGAATCCAGTCTTCCTGAGACTGTACGAGGTTGTGATGGATCTCTTCATAATCACTTCACCCTCATGCCAGGACTGATTTGTTGGTTCTCCCGCCTCCAGCTTGGGGTGATGGGAGGTTGTTGAAATTTAAGCAGTTTGTCTTCGCTCAGTGAAAATTGCAACAGTTCCATTCAGTTGCAAGTTTGACAATTAAGACATTCATGACAATTAAGATATTCATTTCAAGGAACTAATTAAATTTGAATGCTGTCACAGTGCTGAATAGAACTGAACTTCAACAACATCACAAAGATACGCTCAATTTCCCAAGATAGCACTTGCGTTTCTCCTTTCTTAGAAAAGTTAATACAATTTTCCCTAAAGACCAGATTGCTAAATTTAGGGCAAGTTTTATTCTATAGACTGAAGCTGCAAGGGATTTGAATGAAACACGAGAATTTATACTTTATCAGTGACCTTTAGCAGTTTGACTTGAAGCTAAAAACATTCCAGAAATCTGTAGGTTATTGTGATTAGCTTTCTATTATAAAAAAAGTGGTGGCAGCATAATTATTACACTTATGAGTGAGCGCATGCAGTTATTTGATAAAATAAATCTGACGAAAACATTAAAAAGCTTTGAGTCACTTTGAGTGTAATGGAAAGTTTATCATTGTTTCCAAGCAATGACCTTGATCCTGATTGCATCATCCAATCAGTAAATTTGGGAACCAGCTCATGGTATCTAAAAAGAACCATTGGCAAGCTGATTTTGTTCTTTTTTGAACAGGACTATGAGTTGCTTTTAGCATCATTTTTATCTCCTGTGGAGATAATGTGGGAATTAAAATATTGTAAGTTCATGAAAAATTGCGACATACTCTGTGTCAAAGTAAATCTTGAATTCTACATGGATGTTTGCTGTAGTCCAGGGTACAATGAGGCTTAGAACATAGAATATAGAACATTACAGCGCAGTACAGGCCCTTCGGCCCTCGATGTTGCGCCACCCTGTGATACCAATCTGAAGCCCATCTAACCTAAACTATTCCATAATCATCCATATGTTTATCCAATGACCATTTAAATGCCCTAAAGTTGGCGAGTCTACTACTTTTGCAGGCAGGGCATTCCACGCCCTTACTACTCTCTGAGTAAAGAACCTACCTCTGACATCTGTCCTATATCTATCACCCCTCAATTTAAAGCTATGTCCCCTCGTGCTAGCCATCAGAATCGAGGAAAAAGGCTCCCACTGTCCACCCTATCTAATCCTCTGATCATCTTGAATGTCTCTATTAAGTCACCTCTTAACCTTCTTCTCTCTAACGAAAACAGCCTCAAGTCCCTCAGCCTTTCCTCATAAGACCTTCCCGCCATACCAGGCAACATCCTGGTAAATCTCCTCTGCACCCTTTCCAATGCTTCCACATCCTTCCTATAATGTGGTGACCACAACTGTACGCAATACTCCAAGTGCGGCCGCACCAGAGTTTTGTACAGCTGCAACATGACCTCACGGCTCCGAAACTCAATCCCTCTACCAATAAAACCTAACATACCGTACGCCTTCTTAACAACGCTATCAACCTGGGTGGCAACTTTCAGTGATCTATGCACATGGACACCGAGATCTCTCTGCTCATCCACACTGCCAAGAATCTTACCATTAGCCCAGTACTCTGTATTCCTGTTACTCCTTCCAAAGTGAATACCTCACACTTTTCTGCATTAAACTCCATTTTCCACCTCTCAGCCCAGCTCTGCAGCTTATCGATGTCCCTCTGTAACCTGCAACATCCTTCCGCACTATTCACAACTTCACCGACTTTGGTGTCATCTGCAAATTTACTAACCTGTCCTTCTACGCCCTCATCCAGGTCATTTATTAAAATGACAAACAGCAGTGGCCCCAAAACAGATCCTTGAGGTACACCACTAGTAACTGAACTCTAGGATGAACATTTCCCATCAACTACCACCCTCTGTCTTCTTACAGCTAGCCAATTTCTGATCCAAACCGCTAAATCACCCTCAATCCCATGCCTCCGTATTTTCTGCAATAGCCTACCGTGGGGAACCTTATCAAACGCTTTACTGAAATCCATCTGTTTGGTCACCCTCTCAAAGAACTCAATAAGGTTTGTGAGGCACGACCTACCCTTCACAAAACCGTGTTGACTATCCCTAATCAAATTATTCCTTTCTAGATGATTATAAATCCTATCTCTTATAATCCTTTCCAACACTTTACCCACAACCGAAGTAAGGCTCACTGGTCTATAATTACCAGGGTTGTCTCTACTCCCATTCTTGAACAAGGGGACAACATTTGCTAGTCTCCAGTCTTCTGGCACTATTCCTGAAGACAATGACGACATAAAGATCAAAGCCAAAGGCTCTGCAATCTCCTCTCTAGCATCCCAGAGAATCCTAGGATAAATCCCATCTGGCCCAGGGGACTTATCTATTTTCACACCTTCCAGAATTGCTAACACCTCCTCCTTATGAACCTCAATCCCGTCTAGTCTAATAGACTGTATCTCAGTATTCTCCTCGACAACATTGTCTTTTTCCTACGTGAACACTGACGAAAAATATTCATTTAGTGCCTCTCCTATCTCTTCGGACTCCACGCACAACTTCCCACTACTATCCTTGACCGGCCCTAATCTTACTCTAGTCATTCTTTTATTCCTGACATACCTATAGAAAGCTTTAGGATTTTCCTTGATCCTACCTGCTAAAGACTTCTCATGTCCCCTCCTGGCTCTTCTTAGCTCTCTCTTTAGGTCCTTCCTGGCTAACTTGTAACTCTCAACCGCCCTAACTGAGCCTTCACGCCTCAACTCTACATAAGCCTCCTTCTTCCTCTTGACGAGATTCAACTTCTTTAGTAAACCACGGTTCCCTCGCTCGACCACTTCCTCCCTGCCTGACAGGTACATACTTCTCAAGGACACGCAGTAGCTGTTCCTTGAACAAGCTCCACATTTCAATTGTGCCCAGCCCCTGCAGTTTCCTTCTCCATCCTATGCATCCTAAATATTGCCTAATCGCCTCATAATTGCCTTTCCCCCAGCTATAACTCTTGCCCTGTGGTATATACCTATCCCTTTCCATCGCTAAAGTAAACGTAACCGAATTGTGGTCACTATCACCAAAGTGCTCACCTACCTCCAAATCTAACACCTAGCCTGGTTCATTACCCAGTACCAAATCCAATGTGGCCTCGCCTCTTGTTGGCCTATCTACATACTGTGTCAGGAAACCTTCCTGCAAACATTGGACATTGTAGTTATCATTTACAGTGAATTTTTAAAAAAAAACTGTAAATATTATTGTACAATTTTTTTTAAGGAAAATACATTTATTGCAACTTCAAGGAAGTTGAGGAATGAATTGAGTTCCGTCGGCAGGTACTAAGAAAGGTGATGTGGCTGTAGTACCTGGTTTGCTTCAGGACGTGATCGAGCAGTTTCAAGGCCAAAGAGATTATGAGAGAGTTGCAGTGGGAGAGAGATCCCCTGAGGTTTTTCCGTGGTTCCGTAGGCACATTTCTGAAGAAGGGTCTAGGCCCAAAACGTCAGCCTTCCTGCTCCTCTGATGCTGCTTGGCCTGCTGTGTTCATCCAGCTCTATACCTTGTTATCTCAGATTCTCCAGCATCTGCAGTTCCTACTATCTCTGAATGAATTGAGTTATCAGCTTTGATTAGTAATCCACTTGTTTCTAAATCAGAAGGCCATGAAGTAAAGTGCTCCCTGTGACTTGACTCCCGCAGTCCAGGGCAGGCTAGGCTTTCAGTGCAATATTGACAGAGTTATATTGTCCCTTCATCACAGACAGTGCCCATAGGCTCACAACCAGAGGAGGAACCACATGCAGATGCCTCAAAAGTTTCCACTCAGGACACTGCAGATGTGGCCGCGTCCTCTACCTCCATCTTGTCTGACATCTACTCCAGGAAGTTGAAGCCATGGAGGGTAAACTTGCCTCAGGCAAGAAACTCCTTGACATATCTGACCATTCCAGACACAAATGCCCTGAGGTCACCTGACCAAACTTCCAGAGCAATGGGGGCTCTATTGATGAGTGGGCTCCCTCCACCTCAGTTACAGAACTGAGGAGTACACTGAGACATAGTGGAGGGAGAGGAGGAGAAAATGTATTAAAGCAATTTAGTGGCTTGATATCAGATCATCAGAGACGAGATCTATGACTTAGTGCACATCAGAACCTTGTGAAAGTCCTTCCACACTAAACCATGTAGAATTTACAGTGGAAGTTTAACCTTCTGCTACGAAATTCCCCACTGCCCACAACTCTCTCAGTATGTCTCTGACTCTGAATTCAAGTCTGAGACTTCAGGTAGTTCCTCATTACTCATAAGTATAAAACCTGTATGACGATCAGGTTAACTACACAACTCATTTCTCCAATGATCCTAACCCCAATCATCCAACTACACTCAGTGGTCCATTGAACACCCCTTTTCTCATCCGACGGCACCAGCTCCACTGATCTTACTTGACTACATCCAACTATCCCTTGATTGTCTAACCGTCTCCTGGCATGAGCCAACTATCATTCCCAACCAGGAGACTGATCAGTGGCACAGGGAATTCAATTTGGATAAGTGTGTGGTGATGCACATAAACAAGACTGGATTTAGGGATTTTGTTATTCTATTGGTGTGGACTTGATGGACACACTATAGGGATTCTAAGATGAGGGAATACATAACTGGTAGGACCATGGGAAGCATGGAGAACCAGAGGGACCTTGGTGTGCATATCCATTGGTTTCTTAAGATAGCAGAACAGGAAGATAAAATAGTTAAGAAAGCATATCGGATACTTGCCTTTAATAGCTGAGAGATGCAGTTTAAGAGCAGGGAAGTGATGCTGGAATTGTTTAAAGTGTTGGTTTGGCCACAAAGACAGTATTGTGTGCAGTTCTGAAATCCACATTGTAGGAGTTATGTGATTGGACTTAAGAGGGTACAGAGGAGATTTACCAGGATGTTGCCTCAGCTAGAGAGTTTTAGTTATGAAGAGAGATTGGACAGACTGGGATTATTTTCCTTGGAACAGAGGAGATTGAGAGATATAAAATTATGAGATTTGAAGAAAGTTTTTCCCTTGGTGAAGGGATCAATGACTGGGGGCATAGATTTAAGGAAAGGGAAGGGAGGTTTAAAGGAGATGTGAGGGAAAACATTTTCACCTAGAGGGTGGTGGGAATCTGGAACTCGCTGCCTGTAAGGGTGATAGAGGCAGGCGCCTTTGTAACATTTAAAAAGTATCAGGTATACATTGGCCCATTCTCAGATCTAATGCACAGTTCTCATCGTTGCCTGACCAATTGATTAGCACGAGCATAATGCTTTTATTCCATTGTGAAAACAACAAGTGAATGTGTGTGGTTGTGGGTGGTCAAGATCAATATTTTGGCTTTCAGTTGAAAGAGTAGCAAGGACATGGGTAACAAATGCCAAGTGTTTTATTTTCAGACCAATGTGCTTCATTTCATCTGTGTTGTTAAATAGATTGGAAAATTAGCGATAATGGTTTTATATCTGCACTTGAGGGATACTGACTGCTTTCATAACTGATTTAGGTAAGGTAATAGATAAATAAGTACTTTTAAAAGTACTTGGCAAGATAATTTCGAGAATGATATGTCTACAGAGTCAGTTTGGGTTGAGGTCAGGAACAAGAAAGGAGCAGTCACTTTGTTGGGGGTTTTTTTACAGACCCCCTAATAGTTGCAGAGAAGTGGAAGAGCGGATTGGGAGGCAGATATTGGAAAGGTGCAGAAGTCACAGGGTTGTAGTCATGGGTGACTTCAACTTTCCAAATATTGATTGGAAACTTTTTAGTCGTAATAGTTTAGATGGAGCGGATTTTGTCCAGTGTGTTCATGAAGGATTCCTGACACAGTATGTAGATAGACCAACACGAGGAGAGGCCACTTTGGATTTTTTTTGGTACTTGGCAATGAGCCGGGCTAAGTGTTAGACCTGTTGATAGGAGAGCATTTTGGCGGAAGTGATCGTAACTCTATTACTTTTACAATAGTCATGGAAAAGGATAGGTACATGCAGCAGGGTAAGGTTTATAATTGAGGGAAGGGTAATTATAATTCGGTTAGGCAAGAACTGGGAACATAAATTGGGAACAGATGCTGTCAGGGAAGAGCGCTATTGAAATGTGGAGATTGTTTAAGGAATGTATACTGCGTGTGCTCGATATGTTTGTCCCTCGCAGGCAGAGATGATGCAGTCGAGTGAGGGAGCCTTGGTTCTCAAGAGAGGTTGAACGACTGGTTAACAGGAAGAAGGCTTACATAAGGTTTAGGAAACAAGGATCAGAAAAGGCTCTAGAGGGACACAAGTTAGCCAGGAAGGAGCTGAAGAAAGGACTTAGGAGAGCTATAAGGGGGCATGAGAAAACCTTGGCAAATAGGATCAAGGAAAACTCCAAGGCTTTTTACACGTACGTGAGGAATAAGAGAATGACCAGAGAAAGGGTAGGGCCGATCAAGAATTGTAAAGGGAATTTGTGTACGGAGCCTAAAGAGATAGGAGAGGTCCTTAATGAATACTTTCCTTCAGTATTCACAACTGAGAGGGACCTACTTGTAGGGGAGGACAGTGTGAAAAATGCTGGTAGGCTAGAGGAGGTGGAAATTAGTGAGGAAGATGTACTAGGAATTTTGAGGAACTTGAAGACAGATAAGTCCCTCAGGCCTGATGGGATTTATCCAAGACTTCAATGGGAAGCGAGGGAAAAGATCGCAGGGCCTTTGGCGATGATCTTTTCGTCCTCACTGTCCAAGGGTATAGTGCCAGAAGATTGGAGAGTGGCAAACATCATTCCCTTGTTCAAAAAAGGGAATAGGGATAACCCCAGAAATTACAGGTCAGTTAGTCTTACTTCAAGTGGGCAAATTATTGGAAAGGGCTCTGAGAGATAGGATTTATGATCACTTGGATAGGCTTAGTTTGATTTGTGATAGTCAACATGGATTTGTGAGGGGTAGATCATGCCTCACAAACCTTTTTGAATTCTTTGAAGAGGTGACCAAACACATGGATGAAGGTGGAGCAGTGGATGTGGTATACATGGATTTAAGTAAGGCGTTTGATTACTTTCCCCATGGTAGGCTGATGCAGAATGTAAGGAGGCACGGGATAGGGAGAAATGTGGCAGATTGGATTCAGAATTGGCTGACCCTCAGAAGACAAAGGGTGGTAGTGGACGGAAAATATTTAACATGGTGCTCAGTTACGAATGGTGTACCACAAGGATCTGTTCTGGGTCCTCTTCTATTTTGTAAATGATTTGGATGTAGGAGTGGAAGGGTGGATTAGTAAGTTTGCGGACGATACGAAGGTGGGTCAAGTTGTGGATAGTGCGTAGGGCTGTTCTAGGTTACAAAGGGACATTGGTAGGATGCAGAGCTGGGCTGAGAAATGGCAGATGGAGTTTAACCCTGAAAAGTGTGAGGTGATTCATTTTGGAAGGACAAATTTGAAAGCAGAATACAGGGTTAATGGAAAGATTCTTGGCAGTGTGGAGGAGCAGAGGGATCTCAGGTTTCATGTCCACAGTTCCCTGAAAGCTGCCACCCGGGTGGATAGAGTTGTTAAGAAGGCACATGGTGTGTTAGCCTTCATTAATAGAGGGATTGAGTTCAAGAGCTGTGAAGTTATGCTCCAGCTATACAAAAGCCTGTTTCAGCCACATCTGGAGTATTGTGTCCAGTTCTGGTCGCCTCATTACAGGAAAGATGTGGAAGCATTGGAAACGGTGCAGAGGAGATTTACCAGGATGTTGCCTGGAATGGAGGGAAGGTCTTACAAAGAAAGGTTGAGAGAGCTAGGGCTTTTCTCTTTAGAATGACGAAGGATGAGAGGTGACTTGATACAGGTGTACAAAATGATCAGAGGTATAGATAGAGTGGATAGCCAGAGACTTTTTCCTAGGGTGGAGGTAGCTATTATGAGGGGGCATAGTTTTAAAGTGAGTGGAGGTAGATATAGGGGGGACGTCAGAGGTAGGTTCTTTACTCAGAGTAGTAGGGGTGTGGAATGCATTGCTGGAGAGGGTAGTGGAATCGGCCTCATTTGGGGCATTTAAGTGGCTATTAGATAGGCATATGGATGATAGTATAAGGTAGGGGTGGAGGTTAGCTAGACCTTAGGATTAGGGTAAAGTTCGGCACAACATCGTGGGCCGAAGGGCCTGTACTGTGCTGTACAGTTCTTTGTTCTATGTTCTATAATTAAACTTTGTGACTTGTATTTATGAATTGCTTGATAGAAGTAAATGAAGGCATTGATTATTTATCTGGTGTCAAAATGCTTTTTAGCTCTTAAGGCAGAGTCTACATTTCGTAAACAAATATTTTGACTTTGTGAAACAACAATGTGTTTGCATGATACAAAGTCAGCATGTATATGAACAATTAGAATGGATACTTAAATACTTTAGATGTTGAAATTGCAGAATAAGTAATCAGATTCTTAGAAGATTCATTTTAACAGGAGCCTTATCCCGATATAAATTGGCTTTATATATATTAACTTAATTATCCTTTATTGCTTACAATAAATCGAGTAGTCATCCATTGTTAGTAGCGTCAATAATCTGACTTTTACAGAAATATTCCATCACCTAAATGACTGTTTGGCAGTTTTTGCATGATAATGTCTTGTACACTGATGGTTACAGGGTTATGGGCCCTTTAGAAACAAAATTGAATATTTTTCACCTATGCCATTCAATTCTGGCATTTCATCACCATCACAAATCTCCTCTAAATCTAATCAGTTCTTGTGGTGAGAGGTCTGTGATGTGCAACCTGTTACAGGGCCAAGGGCAAACAAGGTTCAATACTTAGAGTGCATTGACTGACACTGGTGTTGTCAATAAATCCTTTCTACTTAAGATATGCCGCTGTATCAAACAATGCATATCAAGTAGGTTACTGTGCAATGTGGAGATACTTTTATCAATCTGACACAGCTCTGCATTATCTTGCTTCGAATTTAGAAACAATATGAAATATTCCCCCACTGAAAGTTATCACCAAAACTCAATAGTTTGAGAAAAATCTGAAAGTTACATTTAAAAAGTTGCTAAATTCTTTAAATTGGCTATCTCGGCTTATTTTTCTGCAAAGCAAATTGGATATGTAAATACGTTGCATGTTTGTACCTTACCTTTTCTGTCTTGAGAAGATGTAAAGCGCAAATTGAAATTGATGCCAACTTTTGCATTTGTTATCTTCATAAGCACTTTAATATTTTCCTTACTATTTTTCTTTTCCCTGAAAATGGGAGCAAGTTTGTAATCTGTTCACTGGTGTTTGACTCGGCCGTGTATGAGATGCGTCATATGCATCACTGACCCCTTCACATTTGCTCAATCTTCATCCCTCTGAGAAAATGCTGAGTTCAGCTTATCTTTTTATTTACTATAACTCACAGCTGAGATTAGGAATTCACCTTTGAGAAGGGAAGGCAAATCCTTGTTGTCTCCATCCTTGGAATATTTCACTGTATTAAAGATGCTAGCATGATGCAATTGCATATTACTTGGAATTCTAACATTTTGAGCAGCACCCTTATTGTTGTCAATGATAGAATATAAATATCTGTATTCTGTAAGTCTGTTAAATTGATATACACCTTTATATTTATAAATCTATATCGACTGTGATACAATGGAGAGTCACAATGTGAAAAAGTGAAGGAAGAAATAATGAAACACGTTTGAAAGTGATTAGGTTCTTACACCCGGATCAATTGCAGTGCAATTAGGAGGCTCAGCTACAGTGTCAGCATGACCACACCGTTTGTTAGATCTTAGTAACATAAGTAGTTTCAAGTGGTTTCTGAAGAATTTTCCATGTGACACCATTTGAAACAGATTAAAACATTTAATGCAACATTGACTGGGGTTCAGCTTGAAGCAGTAGTGTCAATGTAAATTATTTCTGTCGGCAATCATTTTGATGTTTTCTCAGATGGATTTTCACACCACATCCTGTCACAGTGAAATCATGCACCTTAAGAAACCAAACATCAATTTGCGCAATTTGCAAAACTCTTTTTTTTTAGAAAAGTTCAATTTCCCATAGTTAGCTATGTTAGATCTGGTGAGTCAGTGTTAAAGGCTTAAAAATGCTTACTCAATTGTTTGAAACCAAAATGATAGAATAAATAAGCAACATTTATGCACATAATATAATTGTGAATAAAATAATATATTCACTGAATACATAAATGGACAAGACTGCAAGTATCTGACAGGTCAAGTAGCATCTTTGGAGAAAAAGAATTTGTCAGTTCAAGACTGAAGACTTAATCTTGGGACCAATTTTGGTTAAATTGTGAATGAGTCAGAAGTCTTCAAAGGAGAGTGACAGATATTTATAGATTGAATTCTGATTTCTGGACCCATTAAATCCAAACATTCCAAAACTACTTTCAAATAGACTGGACAGTTATTGTTTGTTTTCATCTCTCTGCACCAGAAAAATAGATTGGCAACAAGCTGTTGGGGCTCTTCCTGCAACACTAAATAAGACTGCACAGCAATTCTTCAAGAAGCTTTTTAGGGCAGGATCATGTTTCAAATCTGTTGTCCTCCTCTTATCCTCTTGTTTTCTAGTTTCAGACTCTTGCACTTATAGCGTGCAATACTGCATTAGTGATTGTACTGTACATTTTTCAGCTTTGTATTGATATTCTTGGAATTTCAGCAGTTGCTTAAGTCACTAGTCACATTTCTTGTTGTAGCTTACCCAATCTCATTTCACTCTTGGCTGTAAATTTGCTGTTTATCATCAAGTCAAGCTGCATGAAATTATTCAATGGCTCCATCTTAATGTTTCAATCTTGACTTTACCATTGCCTATTAGAGCTACAGAGCGATCATAGAGATAACAAGCTTGAGAAATATTGAACAGTATTTTGAATTGCATACTTCAAATTAATATTGTCTTGGAAAGTATTCATTGATGTCTAAAGTCCTGGGATAGATACAACAATGGTATGCAGATTCAACAAGAACTTGCATTTATATAGCATCTCTAGTATTGTAAAAAATAGTCTACACACTTCACAGGAGCATCATCAAGATCTGACATTGAGCCCCGTAAGGAAATATTATGGTAGCTGATCAAAAACATGGTTTTTAAATAGTAGCATAAATAAGAAAAACGGTGGAGAAGGGAAGTATAAGCCAAATTTCTTTGCTTACATGTTCAGCAGCTAAAAGTATGGTCATTGATGGTGGAGTGATTAAAATTAGTAATGCACAAAAGCGAAAATTAGGGACGTGCAGATATCTCAGAGGGTTGTAAGGTCAAAAGAGTTTACAAGATTGGGCAGGGAAATGCCATAAAGTGATTTGACAACAAAGATGGATATTTTAAAACCAGGCAGAAATGTAGATTAGCAATCACAGGGGTGATGGGTGAATGGGATTTGATGTGAATTATGTCACATCAGCAACAATGCTAGTACTAGTACCAATGAACTTCCAATATTTTATTGACACATATCATAACCTACTCTATCTAACTCCATTAATATTTTATTTCACTGATTAAATGTTATGTTCTGTTGTAAATCTGCTGTACAACAATCTTGAGTTCTGTTACATCATTTTCGATCAACCTGTACAACTGAAAACCTATAAGTGCCAAGGAATCTACAATTAGTTTAATCAAAGGATTGATAATACATTAATATCACTATGTAACTTTATGGTTATCACAATTACTTGATCCATCTTGAAGACTTCTTACTTTTTTAATTCAGTAAAGTTTAACGTCCTTAAGCAGTGACTAAAATCCATTAGTTGCAAAAATAAAGCATTTGAAGTTGAAGTATAAAGGACGTTTTTTTTCTAAGATTCCTTGATGCAGCAAAATTGTAAAAAAGTGTTTTTTTTTAGAAGTATTTCTGATCTAACTACTCCTGGTACACAGGAAATACCCCATGTGGTGGTAGAAGTGTAATGTGTGCCAGTGGATAACTGCCAAGTAAAATTTAAGGAACTTAATCTGTCAATCATTGTGTAACCAGGGAGTTGAAACCTTGAAGAAAGAAATCTTGAACATGAGTACAATAGCTAGAAGGAAGTCTTTTGATAGTGAAAAATTATATCTGCCAGTCAGCATAAACTAGGGAATTAGACTTTTGGATGAGAAATGAGGTTGGTAAGTCCATGACTAAGATGGTATTTGTTAAAAGAAAGCAAACTGATTTGATACTGTTGAGCTAAGAAATGTGACCATGGATGGAAACGAATGTGGCCTGTCATTGTGACACTGAATTGGGGATTTTGAAAGAAAAATGTGGCGATTGCCAGTGCAACACTGTAAGCTTTATAAGCAGCAATTGTGATTATTTCTAGATACAAAACGGCACAATGTAACTTCAGTTTAAGTTGTCTATGTGCATAACAGTAGATGTTTCTTTCAGCAAAAGAGTGAAGGCGAGCAAATTGTTATTGTAGTTCAGTAAGATCAGTCATTGCAACTGATTTTAATTCAAGATGGATATGAACGTAAGAACAGATGAACTGAATCTGGCTTTCCTAGAGATCTGGAAGATTGCTGAAAGAAAAGTCAAGGGACTTTGTGCTCTTGCATAAAATGGGTGATGGAAGACAATGGATCAATATAAATTTCTCCTCATGTTTTATTGCATTTCACATATATGGTTGTAATTTACCTATTCCTGAAAGGATTGAAATGTAAATCAGATGACTAAAAAAAAAGGCCACTAAGTTGAGTGGCCCAAAATCCCACCTCCATTTTTGTCCAATGACAATTTGTGCAGAATGGGAATATGTGCAAGCAGAAACCCCGCCTAAGCATGTTAAAGGCCCCATTGAAAATCCCAGTTCTCAGAGGATCATATTCTTCATGCAGACTGTCAGGCTGATCAATCTATCTGTCTCTCCCAGTGAGAGTAGGTGGAATCAGTGGAGTCTTCAAAATCTCTTCTGAAGTCTCTGATCTGTTTGACATCTACCTGCACATTTTGGAAAGTTTTGGAGGCATTGATTTCATTTGATATATTGTAGTCACATGTACCTAAATACGGTGAAAAGTTTTGTTTTGCAAGCAGTACAGACAGCCAGCATGCTTGGGCATTGTCTATTACACCAACCTATTCACAATATCACTTGTACAATAGGAAAGGATGCCTCAGCAAATGCGACTTGCACCATGATGCATGGAAACAATGGAGGCATCGCAATAGCGCTGTTATGTGTTGCAGTACCAAACACTGACAGCTTGTGGTTCGGTAGAGTACTTCCAATCTTCCTATTTGTTCTGTTAACAGTAGTAGATGATGAACCATGAGTGAGTCTTAACAACAAGCACTTGTCTTATCAACAAAATGTAGTTTACTAAAGGATAACAATTGGTGCAATTTACATTGATTAGTTGGGCATACTTAGAAAGGCTACCAGGAGCCAGGGATGATATGCCTGTCTCCATTGAAACCTTGTGATGGACTGCTTCTATTCCACTCAAAGACTGTGTGGTATCATCAGATTGGGCAGACATTAATGCACCTGCAACATCGCTCTTTCTGAAACATGAACTTATCCAAAATTCATGGTCAAGCGTTACATGACACCAGATTACAGTCTGACAGGTTTACTTGAAATCACAAGCTTTCAAAGTGCTGCTCTTCCGCATGCTTGTCATTTCAAACAAACCTGTTCGTTTATAACCTGGTATCATGTGACTTTTGACATTGTCCACCCAAGTCCAACACCGGCACCTCCGCATCACAAAATTCATGGTCTGTGGAGAAGACTGTCTAGGCTTTAGGAGAGCATAGCCACAAACCCAGAGCTGAGGAGGAGAAAATCAGACTACTCCATATGAACCTAATAAAAAATTATGAATCAGAAGATGCAGACTGACAAAAAATGTCAAAGTGTTAATGGCAGAGCAAAATTAGGCTCATGTACATATAGAAATTGTGCGGACAATATGAGGTCCCCACCTACAAACAGTTAAATACTTAATTTATTAATGGAAATGAAGAGCCTACAAACAAAAATGAATAAGCAAAATAAAGAATTATTGGTCAAGGTGCAGCTGAAAATGCAACAGAAGGGAATAGAAAAAAATTGAGAAACAGAGAATGCATAGAAAATAGGAGCAGCAGTAAGTTATTCAGCCCTTCACACCTGCTCCATCATTTAACATCATCATGACTGATCATCCAACTCAGTACCCCGTTCTTGCTTTCTTCCCATATCCTTTAATCCCTTTAGGCCAAAAAATTAAATCTAACTCCTTCTTGAAAACATTAAACGAATTGTCCTATACTGCTTTCTGTGGCAGTGAATTCCACAGGCTCACAACTCTCTGAATGAAAAAATTTCACCTCATTTCAGTCCTAAATGGCTTATCACATATCTTTAAAACTGTGATTCCTGTTTCTGGACTTGCAAGTCATTGAGGATGTGCATCAGGAAAATGAAATCAACCTGAGTGGCTACACAATTGTATGGAGCTTAAAGCTTAAGTGTTGTATAATGATCTATCCAGTGGTAAAACAGTGTGGAATATTGCATATATCTTGAAGATCAAGGATTACCAAGTTAGGGCTCTCTCAATATGCACACTATTCTGACTTGGACATGCAATTTGCATTAATAGATTAATATACCACAATTCCATGTCCAAGACCTAGACATTACAAATATGAGTCACTAGTGTGGATGTTAATCTATCTCATAAGGCAATCACTTATGAAAATTGAGAGTCCAACTCTAAAACAAATGAATTAAACATTAAGGTATCTTTTCTAGCAGAAAAAGTTACAATCTATTTCCTATACTTTTAGAGTGACTAGAATCCTCCAATCATCTTGATTATGAGACTTTCATTGCTTTACGTTTAAGGTGTAAAATAGTGCACAATTATCCAGAATTTCATTGAAGCATAAGTAAAATAAAAATGAAATAAGTCATAAAAACCAGAAACATTCAATAAAGCCTTTCATTAGATACTCAATCTAATTTTATGTCCAGACTGCCAATATATGCTTGATGTTCCTTGATAATGTACAGACAGATACATGTTGTAGCTTGGAGCTTGAATTACAATCAAAAGTTTTATTTTAGAAGAATCAAAAGTATTCCAAAGGAAATAAACATATGCAAAACAAAAAAATTAAGAAGGCAGAAGATACACTGTACTAGAACATAATAAAAGTGAGTATGGTCAAAGTGATTTTAAAAGCATCCCTGGACATGTGATAATATGATATCTTCATCTGTTATGATCCCAGATAATGTTGTTACTGGACTGGTCAGATTCCAGATTGGAACCTGACTTGATAGATCATATTTTGTTCTTTTTTTTTCATTGTAACACATTGATATTTCACTGAAACACAAGCATGCAATGCTGCAGGTTTTGTTTGAATATTAAAACTGAAGTGTGTTATGCAAAGGAAATTATGATAACATAGAAGGAAACAAATTATTTACTTATAATACATATTTAATGATTTGATAGACTTGGTAAAACTATAATCCATTAATGCCAAAGGCTATCCCTTTCAATACGCACAACTGGAGAAATTTTACTTCTCTATCACACCTACAGAGCTCCGTTAAACTGTGGCTTCAAGTCCCAGCCTTGAGAATTTGATAGGCTCTTCCTGGAGACTTCATATAACTGTACTTAAAATTTACTCAGCTCCCAATAACTCTCTTACAGTTTTAATGAAATGCCTCTTGTCTGGAACTTCTGGTGAACACTTTACACTGCAGTAATGAGAAAGGCCATAGTGATTTTAGAAGTATCCCTGGGCAATTGGTAATACATATGTCATAAATGTATCTTCACCTGTTATGATCCCAGATAATGGTGACAATGGCCTATTGATATTATCGCTGGACTGCTAATCCATTGACCCAGATAACGTTCTGGGGACCTGGGTTCGAATCCCACCATGGCAGATGTTGGAATTTGAATTCAATAAATATCTGGAATTAAGAGTTTAATGATGACCATGAATCCATTGCTGATTGTCAGGAAAAACCCAACTGGTTCACTAATGTCCTTTAGGGAAGAAAACTGCCATCCTTACCTGGTCTGGCTTACATGTGACTCCAGACCCACAACAATGTTGTTAACTTTGAGCTGCCCTCTGGGCTATTAGAGGTGGGCACTAAATGCTGATCTAGCCAGCGATGTCCTCATCTCATGAATGAATAAAGTAAAATCTTTCTCAGAAACAATTGCTTTACACATCCATTTCATCCAAGATTTCATCAGAACTGCCAAACTCAAACTAAACGAGTTTACACAGATATTGGTAGTTTCCCTAATCCCTCATTTGCAATTGTTTACTTTACTTGTAAAATTCTCCTGTTGTAAACAAAAATTCATTACTCTCCAGGAAGTAT
Organism: Rhincodon typus; assembly: GCF_021869965.1. NCBI lineage: Eukaryota > Metazoa > Chordata > Chondrichthyes > Orectolobiformes > Rhincodontidae > Rhincodon > Rhincodon typus. Next base: position 50,589,796 of record NC_063339.1, on the reverse strand, counting down.
TTCTCTCACACCGTGTTTTAAAAGAAATCATCATGGCTACAAAAATACTTACAAGTTAATCATTAAACCCCTTGAGACAGTTAGCAAACCCATATGGCATTAGTTCAAATTCAAAAATCTGAACTCAAAAATACATAGGGTTCAAATATATATAAATCACATACCTTATATTATAAATTTTAGAACTCACATCCATTAAACATTATGTTTGCAATGCATCTGAACTTAATAATGAATTATTCAATCTGATTAATCATGGCAGAAAACAGTTCAAAGAATAGATATGACAGTTTCCTGGATTCACTAAACTTGAATGTCCCATGGACAAAACATCCTTATCTTAATTATTCGCGACATAATAGTAAACTTTACACACATCACTATCTTTAGTGAGATCAGAACTTCCATTGGCAGAGACTTAATTTTTGCACTTGACAGTGATGAATTACATTACAGCTAGTTTCCAATTTTTCTGTGTACTGGACACAGGGTCCATTTGCTAAAGATCTGTAAAAGAAATGGGCCAGCAAACGTAGAAGTGAGCTGGTTAACAAGGAGGTGCATGAATGATATTTCTGCCCAATGTTACTGTGTTTTATTGCTGGCAGGAATGAAACCAGCCAGAAACTAGCCTTATCTAGACTATTCCTGTGGACATTGTTTGTTTACTTTCTTCCACTGATAATGCTACGATTACAGTGTGATGGCCTGGAGCCCTGTCCTCAGTGGCGAACGTGCTTGGCATATAAAACAATTGTTCCTTTCTCTTCTCTTTTTTGAAGCCTAACTGCTAACTTCCAACCCTGTTAACTGCTTAAAGTATTCTAACTTGTGGCAAATAAAATAGGAATTGCATCATTACTCAAATTATAGCTTTCAACTTTCCTTACTGCTTGGGGATTGAGGGCTCAGATGTTAATGGTTTGTTAATTATATTATCAAGATTAAGGATACAGAGGTGAATAACACAGATTAATTAAATACCGAGAGCACATAAAAAGAAATATTTTCTCCAAGCCATTTCAGTCCACAAGTAGACGTTTTCTGTAAAGGCTATTGCTGCTGGGTACTCTTCATTTCATCACCCTCATCAAGCATTGGAACACACCATGTCTGTCAAATGTGCTGGCCAGAGATGGATTGGTCGCATGGTTGGAGGCTGTCTATTTATCCCCTTTATCATTCAGCATTTAGTGTGAAGGGTGCTTCATGCAGCAGTACCATGCAGTAAGTGATGAAGATACTTCACAGTCTCCCAGGCTGCCTATATTTTCTCTCGTCTTGTGGATTCCATGCTCCACATAAACACTAATCGTACCAGATTGCAGCCTATTATGTGAGGGGGTTGTTGCTCCTCCTTTGTCTATATTCTGTCTAGGGCCTTTCTAATTATCAGTAGTAGAAGATAGATCATTGGTAACTCTACATGAAACAGGCAATTATCTCACAATATGTTTTATTGCATGATAACAAGAAGTGTAAGTTACAGGTTAGGCACAATTACTCTGTATTCTCAGGATCTGTATGGAATACACCTGCTTCCTAAGAAGGCTGAAGTAGGAAACCAGCTCCAGCCAAAGATTCTGTGACATCATCAGATTAGATGAAGCTCAATGCAGTTTAACATTAACTCTTTTAGAACCACTACCTTATGAAACATGGTCTTCTCTTGCTCCTACTTTTTACATTCCTACAAACTTAATCTGTAGATCAAGAGGGTTTAAGAAAAAAGCAAATAAATTTAATCTGGAAGATTTGAGGAAGGCAAGCAAATCAAGGGAATGCACATTAAATTTGTATGATAATGAGTACGGTAAAAGAACAGAGGGATCATGTGGTGCATGTCCGCAGACTGAGCATGTTGACAAATCAGGTATGTATGTATGTCAGTTAAAAGGCATCAACAATACTGTTGCAAAGGAATAGAATATAAGAACAGCAAGTTGTGCTAGAATGCACAACGTGCCAGTTAGGCCACAGATGGAATTCTGTGTACAGTTCTGATCAATGCATTACAGAAAGGATGCAATCTCACAGACAGGGAATAAAGGAGATTTATGAAGACGTTGCCAGGATTTGAGCATTTTAGCTATAATGAAAGATTGGATAGGAGTTGTTTTCCTCACAGAAGGGTTGAAAGGATATTTAATTGACATAGCTAAAATGATAAGGAGCTGTGATAGAGTAGTTAGGAAGAAACTAGTTCCATTAAGAAGAGTGGTCTATAAACAGGAAGCATTAATTTAAAATAATTCATAAAACAATTCAAGAGGAGTTGAATTCTTTCAGCCAGGTACTGGGGACAGAACTCAAGGCCTGAAACAGAGGAGATGAAGAAATCCTTATTGCATTTAAAAAAAATACTTCATTATGCACTGAAATGGCCTCCTTCTGAGCAAATCTGAGTGATTTTATGAGAAAAGCATGCATTACGAAGCTTTTATCTTATTTGGTACTGTCTTGAATCCCATCTGTAGGAGTGAGCAAAAATGCCTGTCATTTAGAAGACTGGACCAAAACCCCTGCATTTTTAAGAGAATTTTTAAAACAAAAAGAAAGGCAGCTGGGCTATGCTATGGATTACACAATCACAGGGATAGCTGTCTGGAACCATGGTTCAGTTAGAATCCTATTCATGCCTTCGCCCTAAAGGAAGGATGAACCAGCCCTAAGATAACAACTTCAGACATCTTGGATAAAGATAACACAGTGTGGAGCTGGAGGAACACAGCAGGCCAGGCAGCATCAGAGGAGCAGGAAAGCTGACGTTTTGGGTTGGGACCCTTTTTTCTGAAAAAGGGTACCGAACCGAAACATCAGCTTTCCTGCT
>NC_063339.1:50546526-50581966 GCF_021869965.1 Rhincodon typus | reverse complement strand
AGCAGGAAAGCTGATGTTTCGGTTCGGTACCCTTTTTCAGAAAAAAGGGTCCCAACCCAAAACGTCAGCTTTCCTGCTCCTCTGATGCTGCCTGGCCTGCTGTGTTCCTCCAGCTCCACACTGTGTTATCTCTGACTCCAGCATTGGCAGTTCATACTATCTCTTCAGACATCTTGGACTCTTCAGGGATATCAAGGCATTCAACTTCAATTAATATTCATTTGCAGAAATACTGGACATTCCACTTAACCAAAACACATTTACACCTACTCTAAACTATCAGGAAGCCAATTCAGCACAAAGGGGACAACAGAAACACAATGGAGAACACATTTGCGAGGTGATAATGGAGCTTGTATAACTGTCTGTATAACTGCTGGCTTTGATCTGGGAGAGAGAGAGAGCCATCCCCACAGCCACCAACAGAAGAGGGATCCCAGACAGCTACTCTCCCCAAGAACTATCTGCACAGCTATCTCACTGAAATTTCCCGACACAGGCCTGTCCCTTACCAGGGGAACCAACGGCAACCAGACACGACCAGCAGATCTGACAACTGACGACCTGCAAAAACCACCAACCTGACTGACAAGGCCTCAGACACATCCTGAAGGTGAAAACCGGCTCATAAAACCACCACAAAGTAAAAAAAAAACTCAAGTTCCCAAACCAGACTGAATACCGTCTGAAGTCTTCAGCGAAGCACTGGCTACAGCAAGTGGCAACAGCCAGCTGTATTTCAAAATTGTGTTTATCCCCACTGGTGAGCCTATTTCTTCGAGACCCAAAGTACCCAAGCTAGCTAGCAGGGAGGGGAAGGTGGGTTGGTGGCAGTGCAGGGAATGCCAAGGTCAGGAATTCTGATTAAAGTGTCTGTGTTTGAAACTACTCATAGTAATTAGCCCGTCTAAGTTAATAACTGATAGTGTCAGTTTCACTGTTTTGAATTTGCCTATTTAACTCGTATTTTATTCACCTTTGTTTTATTTCTCTGTTTATCACTTTTGCCTTTTTTTATTTCTTGTGATATACTCACCTTTGCATTTAATAAACACAGAGATTCTTTGCCCTGAATCACCTGTCCACTGCCTTCTTCATTTCACATTCCTAAATTAAGTCCAGTGTCAGAACAAGGGATCTGGGGGTGATTCAAACCACCTAAAGATCAACAGATTATTGATCGCGAACCAGAATCCCTACACTTCTTGCTCTAAATTGAATAGAATCCTGAGAAAAAATAGTAAACTATTTGCCCTGGGTTAGAAAATGTGTGTTTGAAATTTCTTAACTGACATTAGTAACCACATTCTTTTTTTAAAAAAGTTGTAGGTGGAGGTGGGGGAATGTTGATCTTTTAAAGTAAAACCCTTTCTATTTCAATAATTTCATGTTCGATTCCAATGAAAGGGCCCATATTTTGTCCCAATAATGTGTCACAGCCCCAAACTCTGAATAGAGAGCATTCTTTAATGCATCAAAGTAGCACATCTTCCCCTTCCTACTTCAGATACCCTTGACCACCTCACTTGGAGGAACCAATTAAAGCTGTGTATGAGAGATAGTAGGAACTGCAGATGCTGGAAAATCTGAGGTAACAAGGTGTAGAGCTGGATGAACACAGCAGGCCAAGCAGCATCAAAGGAGCAGGAAGGCTGACGTTTCGGGCCTAGACCCTTCATCAGAAATGGGGGACGGGGTTCTGAAATAAATAGGGAGAGAGGGGGAGGCGGATAGAAGATGGATAGAGGAGAAGATAGGTGGAGAGGAAACAGACAGGGATGGAGCCAGTAAAGGTGAGTGTAGGTGGGGAGGTAGGGAGAAGATAGGTCAGTCCAGGGAGGACGGACAGGTCAAGGGGGCGGGATGAGGTTAGTAGGTAGGAAATGGGGGTGCGGCTTGAGGTGGGAGGAGGGGAGAGGTGGGAGGAAGAACAGGTTAGGGAGGCAGGGACGAGCTGGGCTGGTTTTGGGATGTGGTAGGGGGAGGGGAGATTTTGAAGCTTGTGAAATCCACATTGATACCATTGGGCTGCAGGGTTCCCAAGCGGAATATGAGTTGCTGTTCTTGCAACCTTCGGGTGGCATCATTGTGGCACTGCAGGAGGCCCAGGATGGACATGTCATCTGAGGAATGGGAGGAGGAGTTGAAATGGTTCACGACTGGGAGGTGCAGTTGTTTATTGCGAACTGAGTGTAGGTGTTCTGCAAAGCGGTCCCCAAGCCTCTGCTTGGCTTCCCCGATATAGAGGAGACCACAACGGGTACAGCGGATGCAGTATACCACATTAGCAGATGTGCAGGTGAACATCTGCTTGATGTGGAAAGTCTTCTTGGGGCCTGGGATGGGGGTGAGGGAGGAGGTATGGGGGCAGGTGTAGCACTTCCTGCGGTTGCAGGGAAAAGTGCCGGGTGTGGTGGAGCTGGAGGGGAGTGTGGAGCGGACAAGGGAGTCACGGAGAGAGTGGTCCCTCCGGAAAGCAGATAAGGGTGGGGAGGGAAAAATGTCTTTGGTGGTGGGGTCGGATTGCAGATGGCGGAAGTGTCGAAGGATGATGCGTTGGATCCGGAGGTTGGTGGGGTGGTACGTGAGGATGAGGGGGATTCTTTTTTGGTTGTTATTGCGGGGACGCGGTGTGAGGGATGAGTTGCGGGAAATGCAGGAGATACGGTCGAGGGCGTTCTCGACCACTGAGGGGGGGAAGTTGCGGTCCTTGAAAAACGAGGACATCTGAGATGTATGGGAGTGGAATGCGTCATCCTGGGAGCAGATGTGGCGGAGATGAAGGAATTGGGAATAGGGGATGGCATTTTTGCAGGAAGGTGGGTGGGAGGAGGTGTATTCTAGGTAGCTGTGTGAGTCGGTGGGCTTGAAGTGGATATCGGTTTCTAGGTGGTTGCCCGAGATGGAGACAGAGAGGTCCAGGAAGGTGAGAGAGGTGTTAGAGATGGTCCAGGTGAACTTATGGTTGGGGTGGTAGGTGTTGGTGAAGTGGATGAACTGTTCGAGCTCCTCGTGGGAGCTTGAGGCGGCGCCGATACAGTCATCAATGTAATGGAGGAAGAGGTGGGGTTTTGGGCCAGTGTAGCTATGGAAGAGGGATTGTTCCACGTAACCTACAAAGAGGCAGGCATAGCTTGGGCCCATGCGGGTACCCATGGCCACCCCCTTTGTCTGTAGGAAGTGGGAGGAATTGAAAGAGAAGTTGTTGAGGGTGAGGACGAGTTCAGCTAAGCTGTGTACGTTCATTTCACAAATGATCTTTGCAGCCAATAAGCAGAGGAGACTGTCACTGTATTACTATGAATGCATTCAAACACTCAAACAGGTCTTAGCCATTGTTAGATCAAGTTCTACCTTTTTCTTTTCTATGAAAGCATATGCAGTATAATGTAGCACAATATTTTTGATAATGTTATAAAATTATCCTTTGCAATTTTCAGCATCCTACTATAGTATTATTTAATGTTATCTTTAAAAGCAATAAAAATCATGTATGATGGCTGGCACAGTCTGTAATGAACAGTCACAATTAACCCATGTTGCATCTGTGACTCTGTTGCAGACAACATTATTTGATAGTCATAAATTAAGAATTTCAGCTAATTGACTGAGAATTGTTCCTAAATTCAATGAAATGGGGAAAAAACTGACAAGTTCAGTTATTACAAACTGCCAGCACAACTTATAAATGCTATATCATTGAAATTCTGCATTGTCTGTTGTGAGTTTGACCTGAAATAAGGTGTGTATTTTGAAAAAGGGATTGCAATTCTGAGACTAGTCATGTGGATGTAATGACAAGTGAATCTGTCAGTATGCAGCTCAAGATTAAATGTCTCATGACTGGAATGTCTCCACTGATCTTTGAAATCTATTCAACATCTCCCGTCATAAGTCAAGAAATTGAAGATAACTGCTGAAGATTTCATGATAAGTGTACACAAGGTGGTAATTTCACTGTAACGGAGTGTCATTCTTTTCTGTTTATTATCTCTATATATCATTCTATGTTGATATTATTACAAACTAGTGTTGCAGTGGAGGGCCATTGGATCTCATTGCAATTTTCTTGACTTAGAATCATAGTATGATACAGTACAGAAGTGGGAAAGGCTATTCAGTTCTTCATGCTTGTGCATGATTTTTGATAGAGTGATTAATTCATCTCACTTTCTTCTTTCCAAGTAGCTCAGAATTGTTTTCCAGATTGGTGTTTATCCCTTTTGATGTTACCATTGAATCTGCTTCGACTAACGTTTTCACTAATGCATTCCAGGTCACACCAACTCATTGAACAATAAGATGCTTCCTCACTTTGCTCTTTTTACCTTCCTGTATATTGCCTTATATTTGTATCCTCTGATTGCCTCCTTATGCCATTTGAAGCAGTATCTCTTTACTTACTCCATCAAAATCATTCATGATTCTGAACAAGTTTATCAAATCCTTCTGAAATTTCTGTGCTCTTAAAAAAACGAACAATCTTCTTTCGGCCCTCCCCAGTCTCCTTTCATTCCTGGCAATATTCTAGTAAACCTCCATTGCACTCTTCCAAACCTGGACATTCTTACTAAAGTGTGGAGCAAAATTTTGTCTATGGCCTAACCAATGTTTTATAAGGAAAGGATGATAAAATTGACATCTCTCCAAAAAATCCAGCACAGCTTCCTTCCGTTATAGGAGGGGTTGGAGTGTTGAGATTATGTTATTTAAGGTTCTTAGTCAAACATAAGAACATAAGAACTAGGAGCAGGAGTAGGCCATCCGGCCCCTCGAGCCTGCCCCACCATTTCATAAGATCATTGCTGATCTTTTTGAGACTCAGCTCCACTTACCCGCCCGCTCACCATAACCCTTAATTCCTTTACTGTTCAAAAATTTATCTAGCCTTGCCTTAAAAACCTTCAGCGAGGTAGCTTCAACCGCTTCACTGGGCAGGGAATTCCACAGATTCACAACCCTTTGAGTGAAGAAGTTCCTCCTGACCTCAGTCTTACATCTGCTTCCCTTTATTTTGAGGCGATGCCCTCTAGTCCTAGTTTCACCTGCTAGCGGAAACAACCTCCCTGCCTCCACCTCATCTATTCCCTTCAAAATCTTATATGTTTCTATAAGATCTCCCATCATTCTTCTGAATTCCAACGAGTATAAGCCCAGTCTACTCAGTCTCTCCTCATAATCCAACCTTCTCAACTCTGGAATCAACCGAGTGAATCTCCTCTGCACCCCCTCCAGTGCTAGTATATCTCTTCTCAAGTAAGGAGACCAAAACTGCACACAGTACTCCAGGTGTGGCCTCACCAGGACCTTATACAGCTGCAGCATAGCCTCCCTGTTTTTAAACTCCATCCCTCTAGCAATGGCAGACAAAATTCCATTTGCCTTTTTAATTACCTGCTGCACCTGCAATCCTACTTTTAGCGATTCATGCACAAGGACACCAAGTCCCTCTGCACAGCAGCGTGCTGCAATTTTTTACCATTTAAAACATAGTCCATTTTGCTGTTATTCCTACCAAAATGGATGACCTCACACTTATCAACATTGTACTCCATCTGCCAAACCTTTGCCCACTCACTTAGACTATCTATATCCCTCTGCAATCTTCTGCACACTTTGCTCTACCACTCACCTTAGTGTCATCTGCAAATTCTGACCCACCACATTTAGTCTCAACTCCAAATTATCTATGTAACAATTGATCAGACTGAAACAAGCAGAGACAACATTGGAGAAACTCAGCAGCTTTGGCATCATGTGTGAAGAGAGAAACAGAGTTAACATTCCAAGTCCAACATGACTCTTCTTAAAAAACAGAAACGATTAACAAATTTAAGCATCATAAATCCACTGCAGAAGAAGATTAAGTTCAGTAAAGCATTTCAGAGGCAAGAGGAAAACAATAATTAAAATTTGGGTTGAATTCAATTTTAGAGAAGGCTTAAATATACCTCATTATCAGGAAATAAAAGTGGAAATCATCCCAAGAAGGTGAGAATCCTCCATTTTGATTCCTAAATCCAGGAAGATTATGCTGATATTTCAGGGAAAAAAAAAGTCTGAAAACTTTGAAGCATTTAAAAGAATTTCAAAAGCTTTATTAGAAGAACTATGTTACAATACAGAATTCTAGGACATTTCACAATTTTTAAATTGCAAGAGCCATAATTGGTGCCATGTGATCAGAATTCATAAGATACAAAATTTTAAGATTTTTAAATATCATTCCTTGTTACATCTATTATAGTCCAAATGTCATCATGTTGGAAACAAAGACCAGGAAAAATTATAGACAAATCTAGAGATGAGATGAATAATCTTACTACAGAAGGGCAGCAGAACACATTAACTTCTCAAGTACAAACATTCTAAACAGACACATGACTACCCAACACAAAACAGGCAAAGTATCAGATACTAAGGGTGGAATCTTATAGGGGTCTGAGTGACATGGGCAGGGATGAGATATGTGGCAGAATCAGGTGACAAGTGAAGCGAGGCCCGTCTCCACGTCTAACTCATTTCACCCCATCTTTTATGCTTTTCGCAAGCAGCATTGTGAGATTCTCACTGGGCACTGGTGAAGTGCCATGTGACAGGGATTAAAACTTGCTGACTGCCTTATTATCACCACAGTTTGCTTCCTTATAATCCACACTTACATCTTACTAAACTCGCCAAACAAGCTCGATGATGGGAAAACATGACAAGGAAACCAAATTGTGTACCTGATGGATTCAGTTCGTTGTTTGTTCCAAACAACTGCCATTTTACTTATGATCAAACTGCAGCTCAGCGAGATACACAGACACCTGCCACACTCACTCCTGCTCCATGGACATTGGCATCTGACGTTTGTCAGTCTATCAGATGGGGAAGGGGAAAGGGGTTGGCTCATTGTGTTCTGAGGGGCACTCACTGTCAACTTACTGGAAATTAAAAAGTATGCAATAGGGACAAAATTACTGTGAGCACTGATGGTAAGTGATTTGATCTGTCCAAGTGGGGTCGGAGGGTTTTTACAGGGAACCAACATAAGACATTTACCCTTGAAAGTTCTAGCCCAAAGGGCTACAGGATGTGTACTACCTGGCCATTCTGCACAATTGGCCCTCAGTGAAGGAGACAACTCCTTGACACAGTGACTGCTGGATAACTCTTTGGCAGCTACACCTTTGTGACAGACAGATCTAAACATTACGCCTCATTCTCCAGGACAGCCAGAGGTGCCAGTAGCACACAGAGCCATGTATACACATTGTCCCCCCAATTTTAAGTGACATCATCGGCTGTCTGCACAAACTTCAATCCTTGAAGCCTCTTGTAAGGCTATCAACCACTGTCAGATGGTATGGTGATGTGTTAGGTGGCCTATGCAGATAAACTCAAAAGCAGATGCACAAAAATTTCAGTTAACGTTTATGTGCAAATTTAGATACAAACAAGATAGCCTTCTATATGCACACTTCCAATGTGCCTTCAATACATTCCCCTTCTTTCTCTCCCTCCCATTAACTCTCAATGTAGCCGCTGGTTTTGTAGCTGGGATAGAGGAGGCCTGCTCTGATGTAGAGGCCATTGGCCCTGAGGCTAAGGCAGAGTGCCTGGGCCATTTGTTTTCAGATAGCCAAGACATGACAGTAGTCCTCTCCTTATCTGTCGAGTCTATCCAGCCTCTCCTTATTACTCAAACTTTCCAGCCTTGGTAACATCCTTGTAAATCATTGTTGCAATCTTTCCAGTTTAATAACATCCTTTCTATAGCACAGAGACCAGCTGACTCTCCTCAGTGTAAACTTCCATGGGTTGGAGGGGGTCAGTAAAAGAGGAGGTGGAGGACCCACCTATCTCTGCTGGGTCTTGAGTGGACACTTCTGAGGGACCTGGGTCTTTCATAGCTATAGAGTCATAGAGGCATACAATACAGAAACAGATCCTTTGGCCTAACTCGTTCATGTCGACCAGGTTTCCTAATCTGAACTAGTCTCGTTTGCCTGCATTTTGCCCATATCCTTCTAAACCTTTCATATCCATGTACCTGTCCAAATTTCTTTTCAATGTTGTTATTGTACTTGCCTCTACCACTTCCTCTGGTAGCTCGTTCCATATATGCACCTCCCTCTGTGTGAAAAGGTTGTCCCTCGGGTTCCTTCTAAATCTTTACCATCTCACCTTAAACCTATGCCCTCTAGTTTTGGACTCTCCTATCCTGGGGAAAAGACCTTCGTCACCTTATCTATACTCCTAATGATTTTATAAACCTCTATAAGGTCAGCCCTCAGCCTCCTATGCTTCAGGGAAAAAAGTTCCAGTCTATCCAGCCTCTCCTTATAACTCGAACTTTCCAGTCTTGGTAACATCCTTGTGAATCATTTTTGCAATCTTTCCAGTTTAATAACATCCTTTCTATAGCACAGTGACCAGAATTGTATGCAGTACTCCAAATGCAACCTTACCAATGTCCCAACTCCTATACTCGATGCTGTGACCAATGAAGGCAAGTTTGCCAAATGATTTCTTCACCTCCCTGTCTACCTGTGATGCTACTTTCAAGGAACAATGTGCTGTACCCCTAGATCTTTCTGTTCAACAACACTCCCTAGGGTCTTACCATTAACTCTAAGTTCTGCCCTGGTTTGTCTTACCAAAATGCAATGCCTCACATTTATGTAACTTAATCTCCATTTGCCATTCCTCGTCCCACTGGCTCATTGATGAAAATCCCATTGTACTGTTAGGTAACTTTGTTCACTGTTCACCGTACAATGTATTTTGGTGTTTTCCACAAATTCACTAACCATGTCTCCTCTGTTCTCATCCAAATAGTTTATATAAATAACAAACAACAGTATATTCAGCACTGATCCCTGTGGAATACCACTGGTTATAAGCCTCCTATCCAAATAACAACCCTCTAGTGACACCCTCTGCGTCCCACTTTCAAGCTAAATTTGTATCCAATTGGTTAGCTCTCCTTGGATCCTATGTGTGGTTCTTCTCCCAGGTGTGTGCCTCCTGGACCAGCCTGTCTTCTTGTAAGGATGGATACCTGGACTGGGGCCAAGGTTTCCCATTGTCCAGTAGTCATGTCCTCAGTCCTGAAGACCAGTGATTTGGGTAATGGAGTGCAGATCTGTGTGAATCTCCAGTAAATCTTGTGGATGCTGGGCCCCATCCCAAAGTGGTTGCAGTTACTGGATATCACAGGCATGAACTCCTGCATTGTGTATTGGGAGGGCAGCAGATTCTGGTTGAATTGCATTAAGAGCTGAGCCTGGAACATGTTAATGAATGCCAACAAATATTTGCTTGATGACCCAGCTTGTAAGACACTGACTCTTCATACAAGGTATAAAGCAATTGGAGCCTCATCTCCAAAATGCAGTGTGTTTGGCTTGAACTTGCTTGGAAAACAATCACAGCCAAAGGCAATGGAGATCAATGGAAATTATAAGGAAATGCCCTTGACGAGTGACAGATTTATAGAGTGATCAGGAACAGCTAGCTGACATTCACAATATTAACAACTGGCTAAATGTGAAAGAAGACACCACTTTTCAGTGAAGGTACCAGTAAAGGCACTATAACAGGCACATCCAGGGTCTTCCATACCGGCTCCTATTCACCAGGTAATTGCCAGCCAATAATCAATATAACTCCCTCATTTGGGGGAGCACTTATGGCACACCTAGAGCTAGTACGGAGAAATTCATAGCACACAGAAATCTGCTTATTAAACATATACACCGTTAGCACTGCATAATTGAATAAAACAAATGCATTTTTAATGTATCTTGCAGTCTGTCATTTTTGTGTGTAGAAATTAAGTTGCTAGTTGTCCAAAAGCCAAACAAAATGGTTGGTTACTGAACTATTGCTCCAGAGCAGTACTTAGCTTGAACAAACTGTTCAGTGGTGCATTCTCCTAATGATATGCAACATTTTACTCCAGTCTATTTGTCCAGTAAAATTGGTCAACATAAGAATATTGAGGCTGTTTCTAAATGTAAATAGAATTGGTGTGAGTTGAATTGGAATTTTTAGATTATTATGTATGAGTCTCCTAAACTAAATTGCAATCTATTCAGGCGTTTTGTCATATTTACTTCCTGAGAAACCTTAAAGCAATTTAAACGAGTTTACAGTCCTTAGGAGATGAATGGAAGATAATTAAGGGAAATGAATTATGTTCATGGTGTAAAGATGTATGGTTAGAGATGTAGATCTGATTAAGAAATAAATAGAACTAATTAGACAGAACATACATAAATATTAAAACATAGATAACCTTGAAAAATTCCATTGCAGCTAGCAGGAAAAGGCTATATGTAAAAGGAAACACAACAATGGCATATGTAAGTTATTAAAACTAAGTTCAGCATAGACCACAAAAGATATAAATAACATTTTAGCCACTAAAATGGAAGCTTTAAAAATGCTTGGCAATATTACAACTGGGCATGCAAGTAAAACAACAACTACAGAAGAAATATTTAAACGAGCCAAAAGATGAGAATGGCAAAGATTCTTATCACATGAATACTATTAGAAACTAGGATAAGACAACACTCATTAGGCATTAGAAATGAAACATCTTTCCTGATAAACCTCTACCAAAAGATTATTTTAGAATTGAAAGAATAAGGGTGAGATGAAAGGAGTATCAAATAATCAAAGATAAAAGCTCATGAATTCGTCACATGAAAATGAGAGGAACCCATGCAAGAGTTGACACACAAATGTGCAAAGCCCGAAACAGTCAAAATAATATACTAAAAAAGAACTCTTCCAGTGAAATTTCAGAAGGATTAGAAACCCTCAGGTAATACACTTCAAAAATATTTTCTCCAACCTGGAGGAGATATCTTACTTGCACAGGGCTTAAGGCAAATCTCTACTTTTAATGTTGGTGGATATTTTATTCTTCGATAATGTTAGATATTTTGTTTTCAGCTCTTCTTAGATATCCCTCAGTGTTCTTAGATATTCTTGAATAGTTTTAAATTAAATCAAACTGGATTCTATTAGAATAAAAAACGAAAGAACTGCAGATGCTGTAAATCAGGAAACAAAGCAGAATTTGCTGGAAAAACTCAGCAGGTCTGACAGCATCTCTGTAGGGAAAAACAGAGTTAATGTTTCGGGTTCGGTGACCCTTCAAGGGTTTTCCCTACACAGATGCTGCCAGACCTGCTGAGCTTTTCCAGCAATTTCTGTTTTGTTTCCTGGATTCTATAAGATTTGAAAACACATCTGTTGCTCGTTCTTAATGTTACCATATTCTTATCCACTTAAGGAGGAGGAGATCAAGGTGGCAGAGCAGCAAGAGAAGGAAGAGGCTGGGGCAGCAGAAGAGGAGATCTCAGTGGCCAAGAAGGAAGTCATAGCAGCAGATAAGTTCTTCAAAGTACTCACCCCAGACAGAATGTAGAACTGCATTATGAAATGAAATTATGGAACTGCATTGTGTACCTAAATACTAGATTTGTGTTAAATTAAGGACTCAGTTTTGTGATTTACACCACACTGACAAAATTTTCCAATTTAGTGTGAATGCATAAGAATCCATCAAGATGGCCTAGTGCAATTGCATGGAACATATTTGACCATGTGATTGATGTGATTCTAATGACTTTTTCTATTTTGTAAAGCGTTTTTGCAGATATGATTGAAGAAGACATTGAGAGTCGCACAGTGAAATTAAAGTTTGTTGTTTTCGTAGTACATTCACAGGACTTGTCACTTTGTGATCACCAAGACTTTTCACAAGTACAACATTTTAACATTTGTTTTGGGGTATATTCATCAAGACACATTGTTGCCATGTTTTCAGGATGTGTAAGATAGGGTTAGTTAGGTTAGTGAGCACAGCTTGAACGTTCACACCAGGGTCTAGCGTAATGATAGCAGGGACTGAGAGCTCTGATTTTCTGTTGGTTTCATATGGCTATCTTTGCAGCCTTTCCTTCATGTTGCTTTGATATGCATTTCACTCAACAACTGTAATTTCCAATTGCTTTGTGTGACTTTATATAAATTTGTTACAGAGTAATAGAGTCGTACAGTTGCATGGAAACAGACCCTTCAGGCTAACTCATTCATGCCAATAAGATATCCTAAAAATAATCTAGTCTCATTTGCCAGCATTTAGCCCATGTGCCCCTAAACCCTTCCTATTCATATTACCACCCAGATTCCTTTTAAATGTTGTAACTGTACCAGTCTCCACCACTTCCTCTGGCAACTCATTCCCTGCATGCACCACCTTTTGCATGAAAAAGTTACCCCTATGATCCCTTTTAAATCTTTCCCCTCTCACCTTAAACCTACGTCCTCTACTTTTGGAGTCCCCTACCCTGGGGGAAAAAAACCTTGGTTATTCACCTATCCATGCCCCTCATGATTTTATAAACCACTACAAGGTCACCCCGCAACCACTGATGCTCCAGGGAAAATAGCCCAATCTATTCAGCCTCTCCATATAGCTCAAACCTTCCAACCCTGGCATCTTGGAATGAAGGTCATTGCTGGCAAGGCCAACAATTATTGTCCTTGAGCTGAGCAGCTTGCTGGGCCATTTCAGAGGGCATTTAAGAAGCAACAACTTTGCACTCCTGGACCAGCACTACCCCTCCCCTTGGGCTATTAGTGAACTCAATTTATTTTTTGAAAATCTGATATTTTGTGATGATTATTAATAAGACTTGCATTTTTTACCAGATTAATTAATTGCTTTAAATTCCCCTGCTGCCATTTTTGGGATTTTGGTCTCTAGAATATTAATCTGGGATCTCTAAATTACTACTTTAGCAGCAGTATAGGAATGGAAGCAGAATGATAGTATAAAGTCAGGAGAATCACTAAAGGCAGTAGGAAGCACAACTAAATGATTTAATTTAATTTTTCCTAACTTGTAGTTGAAGCACACTGGATGCCACATCCAAACTCGTAATGGGCATGGTAAAATATACCAAATTGCACAATGTCTTCTGCAACTTGGTAGATAGAGCATTATATAGAGGATCCTCATTGAAGCCAACAGATCTACCTCAGGTCTCTGGGTTCACAAATAGAGGAGGTGTGAAAGCTTCACATTTTCACAGAATGCATTGTGTTCAAATGTGATGAATGATAGATTTTTGCTTGAGGATTGTTGACCTTGACTCTGACCTTCTGTAAGGGAGGACCCTTTATCTTTTAGATATCTTTTGTGGAGGATATTGCTCCTTGTATACCTAGTCATGTACCTGTTACATTAACTGGATGATCTTTAATCCCATGAATCTCCATCGTGGAATATGATAACACTATTCAAACAAGTACTTTCTTCTTTGCTGTATCCTGAATTTCTGGATAGGGTGATTGCTTTTGAATTTGAGCAGTTATTTTCTTTTTTTTTGCAGTATCCTTGAAGTTCAGACCAGACAATATCTTCATTTGACTGTGTCCAGAATCTGTGGGAATTGGTCTACGAAGTTGCAGGAAACTATTTTTCACATTTTGAAACAAACCTCTCCTGTCAATTTGCTGATGCATCTAGGTTGATGAATACAAACTTTTTACTCCAACTTGAAGATTAGTGGGCATTCTCAGTCACCTCCTGTGATTGTTTGGCTTGTGAACTAGACTTTTTCACATTCTCACTCAGTTAATGGGGGTTTCTTGGTCACTCAGCATTATCTTTGATTATCTTCCAAAATTCTATAGATTACCCCATTGTCTAAGAAGGGGGCAAGAGAGAAAACAGGGAACTACAGACCTGTAACTGAATAGTTAGACTGATATGAGGGGGTGGAAGAAGAGATTATTGACAGGGCTGGGGGGACAGAAAGAGAACAGATGGGGCTGAGGGAGTCTGGAGACCAGAAGAGACTGGGTTGTGGCAAGAGAGAATAGAGGAGCTGGGGCAGAGGAAGACAGAATGCCCTCACATCCTGACATGGTCCTACCCCAGCTCAGTTCTTCCTCCTTCCTCTATCCTTCTGCTTCCATACCTTTTGAGAAAGAGAGTTCCAAAGACGTACACCCAAATGTCAGAAAAAAACATCTCTGTAAACTGAACTAAACGCGTGATCTTTAATTTTAAACAGTGACTTTTAGTTCTAGATTTTCCCAATAGAGGAATCATTCTTTTACACAGCCATCCTATCATGACCCTCAGAATATTACTTGTTTCCATCAAGTCAGCTCTTACTCTTCTAAATTCCAGCAGATAAAAGCCTAGCTTGGCCAAACTTTCCTCATAAGACAACCCACCTACTCTAAGTATTACTCTGTTAAACTTTCTTCAGATTGTTTCAAATGCATTTACATCTTCTAAATATAGAGATCAATACTGTACACAGTACTCTAGATGTGGTCTCATTATGCCCTGCAGACAGTAGTCAACACATAACATTCTTGAGATCCTGTGGGAAAAAGAAATAATAGATCCTGTCAGATAGTTTCCAAAGCAGACTGTTGAAGTCATTTGGCAAAATGCCTCATCACCAGAACTTACAAACTAACAACATGACGTTGTTTGGCTGGTGGTAAGAAATGCCCCTGCACCAGATCATCCTACATGCTAGAGTCTCATCATCTCCACACATTGCTTTGATGTGGTTAGATTGGGAAAAAGAACACATGTTAGCTTGTGGAATGTGCCTTTGCAAAGAAAGTCAGGTAAGAGATGCACTGCTTTGTGTTGAGGATCATCCTGAGCAGCCCTCTGATACAGGACTGTACACTTTATGGGCTACTCACAGGGACAAACCCAAAGATAAACTTCCACTATGCCTACAGGACCATCAACTTGATGAAAGAGGGTCTTTAGCCTGTCCAAGGCTTGCTGGTCTTATGGTGCAAAACGTTGTCCTCATCTAGCTGTGGCTGACTGGCAAATTGCAAGGTCCAGGACTACGTGCTGAGGGTTACACTAAAACTTGGGGCAGTTGCTAGAGATGCACAATAGGAGAGGTCTCGTCTCAGGCCTTTCAGCCATAGTATACTGAGGGGCAATAACTTGTAAAGCCCCTCAAGCTGTATGCTTGACAAAGAATATAAATTATGAATATCAACAATATTGAAATTATGTTGAGGCAACTCAGAGTTTAACATGGAATAAAGCTTCTTTTTACCATGCTTTTGTAATTTCCAATCTGAAACGTTTTACACTCTGTCTCTATGCCTGATATGGAATGTATATTGTAAATGTTAAGACCATTCTAACATTTTTGAGACACCTATGAATAGAACATTTTGTATGAAGCCATGATGAATTTTGTTTTGTTGCAAATTCTGTAATATTGAAGTCAAAATGTTTTGCAATGTATATTTTTACATTTTTTGAATAAGTATATTTTTGGAGAGAAAGCACTTGTGATCGCAAATAAATAACTGAATTTCAAGTTAATCTTTAATTGATAAGAAAGATATCTTTTTTTATTATCATCTATTTATTTGTTAGGGCTCTGCCAAGAAAATCCCATGAAGACAGATGCATTACATTGGCTACGTAAAGGAATAAGTTTTTTTTTAAAGAGCTCAGGCAATTCATTGTAATGGATTTAACAATAGTTTTCTTGAAATTGTGCAGCAGTTACTAGTTAAATGATATTAACAATCAATACACAGGAATATGAAAAGTCATATTTGAATATGAAATCATAAATGTATAGAGCAAAAGTTAAAACTGGAGTGTGGAACTATTGCTATTGTTGGAGATTTCGTCCTTTGGATGAGGCAATATGTCAGGTGAGCATCAGTCAAAGAAGTGAAACATGTTCCCAAGTTCATGGTCAACATTCTTTCCTTGGTTAATATTTCCCCCCTGGTTACTGACATTGAAAGCAGATAAATGGATCACTCAAATTTGAGAGATTTTTCTCATCTGTACAAAATAGTTGTGTTATCCTGCATAACAACTCAAGGAGTTCAATGCACCTTTGAGATGTGATTTTCTTTTCCTCAATGTAAATCTTTCTTCCTTTCTTTCTATACAAAGATAGATTCATGTTTGCCACATGCTTTTAAGAGTAACCTTGAAAGAACATTTCCATATACATAGCTAAATCCTTACACTGTAGTACAGGAAGATTAAGGTGCTTTCTCAGAAGGGTTTAAAACAACTGCTGCCATTTCAGTATTAGCATGTAAATAGAATGAACAGTTAAAACTTATGTCAGAATTCACCCAGCGCAACCCACAATCCTCTAATCTACTATTGGTGCGAGTTGAATGTTGTACATTATCTTAGAATTTAAATTAGAATTATTCTTAGTGTTTGACACTCTCATATTGCTAAATATTGCTTTTGTAATATGCCTTATAACAGATGCAATAATAAGCCAATTTGGTCTAAATTCACAGTGAGATTAGTACTTCAATAAGTCATGTCATAGTGGGTAAATGATATGGCACTTAGCCATGCAAGCCAAAAGGTTTCAGCTTGAAGCTCAGTCCATGTTAACTAATCTCAGCTGTGAACAGCAGAGCATCTCTAATCACCTATATCTCCCATGTCAGGGAGAAGGAAATATCAGGCAGCATATCCGCTCATGGCAATCTGAGCTGGCAAATGATTGTGGAAGTGAGAACATGATTAGACCCTAGCTGAGATTCCCACACCAAAGGTGTTTTGATAATCGAGATTTGTTTATGAAGGATCACAGCCATTAAAGGTACAGAAGGCTGAATGAAACCTGGAACTTTATTCAGGCGAAAGGAGAAAAAAATGGAAGGAAATCCAGGTCTATTGTGGAACAACATAGTTGTTAAAAACATTAGTATTTATGGATGAATATTATCTAATTAAAGAAACCTTGTCCTAACTTCAAATTTTACTTGTATATAATGCTCCAAAGCTGGGGGTCCCATGTAGATATTTTTGAGAGTAGGTAAGAGAAAATAGAAAGAAGTCACAACATTTTTTGTACCATTAACACCACCAGGATAGGCAACATGGTGATAATGTAACTGCAAAAGATCTGATGGGTGTAAATTTGTTATTTTGGTATGAGAGAACACGTATCTGTCAGACATCTCGGAACATTGATCCTCATTATTGATTTTCAAGTACACTTTGCACGAAACAGAGACAGTCAAGATAGTTCAGTGGCGGAAGTGAACTAAAACATGACTCAGAAATATATACTATTCTTTTTTATCAGAAAGCTCATTAACGTTTGACACATCTTGCTTTAAATAAATGTATGGATAATTATTTTCTTTGCAGAGGACTACTCTTGAATCCTGTAAAAAAAACATACAATCTTTGATGGCTCATTGTCAACAAAGTTCTTGCTGATTGTACAGTAAGTCATGATAATTTCACTATCAGAGGTGGTAGAAATAATGAAGAAGGTATTTCCCACTATTCGTCCATTGTTTCTGTTCCTGCCAAAAAGAGAAAAATATGTTTATTCTCTGGTAAGGTCCATTTATTAATAATTATCACTTACATTGCAGATATAAATGCTGCATGCTGTATTTGATTCATAGTAGAATTGGAAGTGCACACATTCTGTGACTTAGCAAGTTACGTCTGAAATGATACACACAAAATCAAATAGTGTTTCTTTAAGGCTCTTATTGTTTTAGGCCTTCTGATGTAATGCACTTTTCATGTATATCCCCATTGAGATTTTTGGCACTAAGAGACTAAGGACATATGCATCAGAATCTGGACAGTTCTGAACTACAATTTTTGGAATGGAAAGTGCAACACTGGAACTTTGGTTGTTATGGAAACAAGTTTAATTGTCTTAATTATTTTACTTAATTATTGCAACATAATGTTCCAGTACCACAAAAAAAATTAATTTCCCTGCAATTTATTTGAAGCAGACAAGACCAGCTGCTGAGTTAATTATAAAATTCTCCAGTCTATGTTTGTGCACCATACGAAGTAATTCTTTGCCTTTCACACTTCAGTAACTTCCCCTGTTCTATTCCTTAACAGTTGCTGGTGTTCAACCTGTCATTATTCTGAATCCGTCAGAGTAAATGTTCAATATTCAAACCATTCTGACTCATTCTACTGCCTGCAGGACTGCATTAGGCTGGACTGCTAAACTGGATAGATCCCCAACAATGGATGTAGGGATTTAGACACATGATAAATGCATGTCCGTTGATTGTAATGATTGCAATTACATGCTGTTTTGTCTTGTGGCACCCAGAAGTATGGAATAATTGCACTTTCAGACACTGATATTGGGCCTGGGATCAAGTATATTTACTTTGCATCCCTTGTATATTAGAATACATTCTGTCTCACTTTAAGGCCAAAAGGCAGAATTTCGATTAACCAAATGTTGTAAACAGTAAAGAATCCTCATCAAGCTTCATATTCCAATCACTATTTTTGACAACAAGCTTGGTGAATGACTGTATCCCTGTTAGTATTGGCATGAGATCTTCTAGTGTTGGAGTAATGTAGTGATCCTTCTTTATTCTTTGATCCAGATTGTTGTGATCCAATCGAATTTGTAATCATCCCTTTGGCTTTTCTTCCACAACAATCAACTTTATCCCTATGACGGTGGCACTCTCTTTCCTTTTTTCTATTTCTTCAAGTCAAATCTTTCAAAGCTCTTTCAATCTTACCTTCTAGTCACATTTGTACTTTGCATGGGAGATAAGTCAATGGTTTCTTCTCTAGATCAATAGTAATATGATACCCAGAATCTTAAAAGCATGCAAACATCTCATCAAAATATTCCAGGTGCATTTGTATCCAATTTTTCTCGCTTCTGATTGGAGGATCTTTTTCAATATCTTTACCACATTCAAACATCGACAATACCTATTTCATCACATGATTTTACTGAGATAGGCCACAACACTTAGCTGCAGCAATGGTAGCCAAACTACCTGTTTCAGTGGCGTGGAATTTATAGCTAATACCTCTTATGTGCATCCCTGTGTTGTTCCAAGAAGTTGAATCTTAGTTCTTCCATTTACCATTGGCATGATACTGCTTGGCATCAGAGCATCTTTCCATGCATGAGCACCTTCCTTCAAAATTCCGGGAAAGATGTTCTGATGTAGAACGAGGGGGAAGATGTTGCTCTAGCATTGAATTAAACCTTCAGATTTATGGTTGCGAGTTTATATCTCGCCCTTTTCAAGATCTGAATGATTATGTGAATACTTTCTTTCTACCCTGTTGGAAAGTGCATTCAGCATTTTCATGCAGTCTTATGGTTCCTGTGTGCTGGATCTTACATTCCTTTGACTAAGTCCAAGTTGTGTTGAGTTTTTCAAAGGGATTTCTGTCACTTGTCCTAACAGGTTTTCTTGCCATGTCTTACCAAATTCACCTCATTAACTACCAACCACACAATTGTGGTGTCTATCACAACCAATTGTTATCTATATTATCACACACTGTTCCTAGAACAAATCACCACTCAGCTGATATCTGCTGAAAGCCCAACACACTTTGTGCCTGCATCACCCTTGAAAGTTCACTGTATACCTAGACAAACAATGATAATCCAGGATTATCCCTTGCTGGCTATGTCATAGCATTGTAGACACAAAGCAATGCTATCCACAGTCTGTAGCTGACATGGCTGATACTCCTTCACACTTACACTATAATTCTTTCATCTTTAGTCGCTGCATAACCATCATACCATGCACCTGTCCATTACCTGCCCATAGCTACATCCTGTCTGAACAACCTTAAAGTCAACACTGCCCTGTCCCCAATGCCCACTCTAGACCTACAGTTTATCATTGAATAATAGGACAACCTCACACAAAGGCAAGCTACTGAGCAAATCTAAAACAAACTGTTATTTACAGTCAACAAAAGTGAATGCAAATGAAACCAGTGAAGGCTGAAGTTTTCCCCCAAAATATAAACCAGATTTTGACATCATGAACAATGAAAATTTCACAACCCACAATTGTCTGCTGCACCCATCTCTTATGTTTTTGAACTAGGTGTCAATGAGATTTTATCTGGCTTGGAACACCAATCACAGCTGAGCTCTGTCATGGAGAAATGGAGCTTCCCCTCTCCAATATCTTCATCCTTCCCCTCCAAAAACTGATCCAGTTGCCCCAGTTCCTCAGCATCTGGCACACAGTCTCATTGTCTGCTTCAGTTGTGCAGAGCATAGAACACCAGGATGATGTGGCTCACTCAGTCTGGTATACATGGGAGGGGTTTCCAGACTATTCAAGCAATGAATCAGTTACTAACAGCCCAGTTCTCTGTTCGACCACAGCCCTGGTTGGACCATTGTTTCTGTGTTGCATTTTTGTGATTCAATTATCTTTCCTGGATTCCTTCTCCTCATGGTGAGGGTCAGATCTATGCCATTGCAACCAAGTGGCATTTTCCCAATGGCCACTCCCAGTACCTTTTGGCCACATTTTTCAATTCGTGATACTGTACGAGGGTTGTTTCAGGTAGCTTACTGCCACGAATCTTTCATTGTTTGTTTCATTTTGATCCCACCGACTGACTGGAGGTAGAGAATTGAGTATCATTTTCTCACTTGTTCATGGGATGTAGGCTTTGGTCGCTAGGTTAGCATTCATTGCCCATCTTAATTATCTTGGAGAAGGTAGTGATGAGCTGCCTTCTTTATCCACTGAGGTTCTTTCTGTGTAACAGTACTGTTAGGAAGGGAGTTTAGGAGTTTTGATCCAGTGACACTGGCGGAATGGTGATATAATTCTGAGTTAGTCCATGGCTTGGAGGGGAACTTTCAAGTGGTGATGTTCCCATGCATCTGCTGCCCTTGTGCTTCTAGATGGTAGAAATTACAAGTTTGGAAGGTAATGCTGGAGAAGCTTTGATATGTTAATACCTGGTGGAGTGGGACTGTTCTTTGATCATAATCTGGTTTATTACATGATAAGAATAGTTACAACTACATTTGGTCAAACATAATTATTGGGATCTTAGGGAGCAGAAACAGATACATCCCTTTGAAATTTAGAGCAGAACTCCTTGTCTCCAATGACAGACAGTGTGTGACACCAATAACATGTGTGGTGCTATCATAAAATGAACAATTACCTCTACGGAACTATTACCAGTGTGGGGCCAGTGTCCTTTTTGACGTTAGAGTGGGATTGCGTTCCTGTTTAACAGTGGGGTGAGATCATATTCTTGATTGACTGTGGCGTGGGACGGGGTTTCTTTTTAACTTTGAAATTAGAGCAACAATCATAGAATCATAGAATCCCTACAGTGCGGAATGGAGCCATTCATCTTATCAAGTGTACACTAACCCTCCAAAAAGCATCCTACCGAGACCTTGCCCCCAGTCTATCCCCATATTTACCATGGCTAATCCACCTAGCCTGCACATCCCTGAATGCATTCCCAAAATTTTCTTTTGTCTTGTCACAAGGACAGACCTCTTGCAATATAATGCTAGCTCAGTACTCACTGAAGTTTGGGGTAAGCTTAGAGGTTCTGTGTTCTGAACTGGTGTTTGAAATATATTCACAAATATATACATCCATTAGATGCTGCAGTTCTCCAGTGCAGCACAGGTGCTTACTGAAATTGACCTAAGACAATCCAACTGAAATACAGAACATAATTTCCGATGCCATCCAAATATGCTCCTGACCAAGGTTGACTGTTATCACAATAGTTTTTGATTTCAGTCTAGAGTTTGAACAAATACATGCACAAACTGTGTCATTGAGAAAAAAACACATTCTATAGTCATATCATGTAGGGAGCTGTCTTTGAACTAAACAACAATTTATCATGAAATTTATTAGTGCAGGAATTGAAATGAATAAATAATTTTCATTACTAATTATGGATTTGCATCAACGAAGAAGTGCAACCTTTAACAAATACTTCATGTTGCTACACAGAACATGAAGATTTTTAGCTAATTGTATGTCTAAGTGCAAAACTTAGAAGGTGGTTATTTACAGAGCTGCATAATGCTTTCAGCAATCTTCCAAACATAGGAACAATGCACATGTCATTAATATTTTATTAGCCAGCAACTTGTTTCAAGAAAGAGATGCTACATGAATTGCATACCTTCATGTTACTGACCAGCCATTAATAACACCATGCATTAATGCCAGAAAAACAGCATCTGAATCTTAATTTCCACATGATTTTTTTATGAAATTACTACATTTCCACAATGATTTTCTATTTAACGCACAACAAAAGTTATTGTCTGTAATTAACAGGAGAAGAACATTTCCAGTGAGGTGATAATTATTAATGATTCTATGATAATGACTGCCTATCAACCTCTCTGGTCCAGAAATTAATCTATAGAATACCACTTCTTCAGGTAGTGGAATCATGCTAAAGAGTTCAGAAACACTTTTAGCAAAATCAAATCCTAAACGTTTACATTTTTTGTTCTTTTCTTATCACTTCCTTTTGTTTACTTCCTTTTTTATCATGGATATGAAACTGAATTCATCGTCTTTAATTCCTGCTCCTTCACAGCCTCTCCTCAGTTTATTTCTTAGTATTCTAATCTCATTGGTTAATAACATCTCCTGTTTGTCCTATTGTACAATAGAATCTCTGATGCCCTGCAGCTCCTACTGCTCTATTATCAACTTGGGGATCCACAGACCTGACAGCCAAAATATTTTTGATCTGTAATTTGCAGGAGCAAGTATAACTGATAGATCATGCCATGAGATTTCCGATTCCAGGAAAATCATGGTTATTACTTGTACATGAACTACGGCAGTTCGAGAAGACAGACGACCACCACCTTCTCAAAGGCAACTAGGGACAGTCAACAAATGCTGGTATAGCCTGTAATGCTGACATCCCATGAGCTGAATATGTTTTAAAAAATTCATCTTAGCATCACGTTTCAAAATCCAGGATGGAATTTATACCAGGATGTGTTCCTACTTCTGCAAACTTCATCCAAATGCCGTGAAATCTTGCAATAGATTACAGAATTATCTTAGAATCATTAAGTCTTACAGCACAGAAACAGAACCCTTCAGGCCAACTCTTCCATACCAACCAGGTTTCCTAAACTGATGTAGTCCCATTTTCTTGCATTTTGCCCATATCCCTCTAAACCTTTCCTATCCATGTTCCTGTCCAAACATCTTTAAGTATTGTAATTGTACCTGCCTCTGTCACTTATTCTGGCAGTTCGTTCCATATGTGCATCACCCTCTGTATGAAAATGTTTCCCCTCAGGTCCCTTTTAAACCTTTCCCCTCTTACCTTAAACCTATGCCCTCTAGTTTTGGTCCCCCCTACCCTGGGGAAAAAAAACTTTGGCTGGTCACCTTATCTATGCCCCTCATGATTTTATAAATCTCCATAAGGTCACCCCTCAGCTTCCGAAGCCCCAGAGAGCCTATCCACCATCTACTTATAACTCAAACTTTCCTGTCTGTTTACTGTCCTCTCCTCCTCATAATGTTAATAGTATAAAGCAGTAATTCTAGTCCTGACTAGAATGTCAGAAATCAGACAAGTTCATCAGCATCATGAGAACTTTCCTTTTGCACCATAATATTGAAGATTGGGCAGATGAGCACTCTCTTTTAAACTATTCAGTAATTGGAGGGATGAGACACATCATAAACCCTTTAGTCCAGACAAATAAGAGCAATTTACGTAATCCTTCACTATTGTCCACTGGATTATATCTTGCACACTGCGGTTGCAACATACCCATCCGACTTCAACCATGTTAACAGACGATTTTACTTATTCAAAGAAGCGTTGCTTTTTGTGCTATTTCATGCCAAATTGAACCAAATCCAGATATTTGACTAAAAAAATGAACTATAAAATTCAAATCATCTTGAATAATTTTGCTTCTCCCATTATACTCTGTTCATGTTATGGTTCTGTAGAGGGGACACTTCTCTGTAAATGGAGTCAACGTAACTCAATTTTTTAATCCATGGTTTACTATTGTGCCATATTTTACAAAAGAAGCTTTATTTAAGCAGCAATCTTCTGGATTAAGATCTGTCGTTATTCCTCTCAATAACTGCCACTAAATTCTAAAAGCAATAATTTTCTGACTTTTCAGATATAGATTTAGTTATCTTAATCTGAGTAGTAATATCACTAAGCTGTAATATAAATATAAATAACTTTTCTATTGAGAACATAAAAGCAGGCTATATGAGCCATGAAGCCTGCAGTATGATCACAGTTAAGCTTTGTTTCTACTCTAATTACCTATCCATTCCCCATATCCTCTAATTCTCTGAAATTCTCTGAGTACACCCAGGTCTCTCTGAACTTCAATATTTATGTGTTTTGCACCATTAAAAAAATATTCTGCTTTTCCATTCTTAGTGCCAATGTGAATAACCTCACAGTTCCCTACATTATACTACATCTGCCATCTGGTTCCCACTCAATTAACCTGTCCATATCTCTTTACAGCCTCATTGTGTTCTCTGCTCACCATGCATTCTTATCTAACATCAGAGTATCAGCTCATTTAGCTACATTACTCTTAGTCTCTTCATCTAAGTCAGACTGAAAATAGCTGAATCTCCAGCACTGCTTGTTGCACCATTACACTCATAACCTGTCAACTTGGGACTGCATCATTTATCATATACTTTGCTTCTTGTCCATGAACTGATCTTCTAACAATGCTGATATGTCACTACCTTTCCATGAGCCCTTGTCTAGCAGATTAACCATTTTTTTGTTAATCTTATTGAATGCCTTTTGAAAATCCAAGATAACTACATCAACTGTTCCCCATTTTTCTACCAACCTAGCCATATTCTCAAAAATTTTGAATAAGTATGTCAAACACAATTTCCTTTTAGTAAAAGAATGTTGTCTCTATTTTATAATATCATAATTTTCTAAGAGCATGTCAAGATTATTCGAATCCACAATTTTCTTGATAACTCGTATGAGTTTACTTAGTCTCCTATTTTCTTTTTAACTCCTTTTCTGAATAACAGTGCCACATTTGCTTCCTTCTGGGCTAGTGCCAAAATTAGAAAAGCTGTTTAATACATTGTCAAGTAACATTTCCCATGCACCACTGCAACACTGTTACCATCTCTGGATATGTCCTGTACAAATGGCAGGACAAACCCAGGTCAGGTGCTAGCTCAGAAATATGTAGTCAAGAGAGAGTTGCTATGGGAGTCCTCAACATTGGGTCCAGATTCCATGAAGTCTAACAGCATCTAGTCAAACAGCAAAAGTCAGACAAAGAAACCAAATGTGAGTTGCCACCTACTGTCCCCTGTCGGCTGATGAATTGGTACTCCACTATATTGAATACCATTTGAGGAAGTACTGAAGCTGGCAAGGGTACAGAATGTACTTTGGGTGGGTGGAGGGGATATTCATACATCCATCACCAAGAATGACTTAGCAGTACCATGACCGACTGAGCTGGTCGGTCCTAAAAGGGTCTGCGGAAGGTTGTGAAGAAACCAACAAGAGGGAGTATTTGATCTCGCCAATCTGCCTGCTGCAAATGCATCTATCCATGATAGTATTAGGAGCAATGTCAAGGACACAGTTCTTGTAGAGATAAAACAGTCTTCACATTGAGGATGCCCTGCATTGTGTTATATGGCACCACAACTATAGAAAAGATTTCAAACAGAAGAGCAACTCAATACTAAGCATTTATTAGGTGCTATGGGCCATCAGCAGCAGCAGAATTTTACTCAATCATATTCTGCAACCTGATGGCCTGGCAAATTCCCAATTTTAAACAACTCACTGAACGAGGAGGCTCTGCAAACATCCCCATCCTCAACGAGGGGACTTCCATCCATCAGTGTGTTAGATAAACCTGAAACATTTGCAACAATCTTATGCCAGAAGTGCTCAATGTATAATCCATCTCAGCCTCCTCCAGGGGTCCTCAGCATCACAAATACCAGCAATCAGCCAATTTGATTTACTTTGCGTGTTCAGAAAAAACTGTTGAAACCATTGGCCACTGCAAAGGCTATTGGTCCTGAGAATATTCTGGATATAGTACTGAACACTTGTGCTTCAGAACTTGCCGTGCTCCCAGTCAAGCTGGTCCAGACAGCTACAATATTGTCATTTAACTGACAATATAGAAAATTGCTCAGGTATGTCTATTCACAAAAACCGGACTAATCCAACCAAACCAGTTACCAAGCAGCCTACACAGGGGAGGCAATGGCCTAGTGGTATTATCGCAGGAATGCTAATCCAGTGACCCAGATAATGTTCTGGGAAGCCAGGTTCGATTCCTGCCACAGCAGATGGTGGAATTTGAATTCAAAAAATATCTGGAATTAAGAATCCAATGATGACTGTGAATCCATTGTTGATTGTTGGAAAAAACTATCTGGTTTATTAAGGTCCTTGAGGGGAGGAAACTGCCATCCCTACCTGGTTTGGCCTACATGTGACTCCAAGCCCACAGCAATGTGATTGACTCTTATCTGCCCTCTTGGCAATTAGAGATGGGCAATAAATGCTGCCTAGCCAGCAACACCCTCATCCTGTGAATGAATTAAAAAAAAAACTCTTGGTCAACAGTAAAGCGTTGGAAACAGACATCAACAATACTATTAAGCAGCATTTGCTTTAGCAATAACCTGGTCACTGATGCCCAGTTTGTGCCCTACTAGAGTTACTCAGCTCCTTATATCATTACAACCTTGGTTCAAATATGGTGAGGTGAGATGACTTTCTTTGATATCAAGGCTGCATTTGAATGAGTGTGGCATCAAGGAGCCCTAGCAAAATTGGAGTCAATGGGAATTTGAGGAAATCTCTTCACTGGTTGAAGTCATATCTTGCTCAAAGGAAGATGTGTTTGCTTATCGAACATTTAGTTTTCTCAGTTCCAGGACATCGCTGCAGGAGCTCCTCAGGGTAGTGTCCTAGACCCAGCCATCTTCAGCTGCTTCATCAATGACCTCCCCTCCATCATAAGGGCAGAAGTGCAGATATTCACTAATAATTGCACAATATTCAGCACCATTTGTTTCTCCTCAGATACTTAAAGCAGTCCATATCTAAATGCAGCAAGACCAGGACAGTATTCACATTTAGGCTGACAAGTGACTAGTAACATCCATTCCACACAAATGCAAGACAATAACATCTGAAATAAAAGAGGATCTAATCACCACTCCTTGAAATTCAATGGCATTACGATTACATTGCCAATTTCTGGTTACCATAGTTGGCTTCCTTTGTAAATCATGGCAGTGCTTGTGATGATGGTGCTCCCATGTCTTATGTAGGAAGTTAAAGGCACACACGGCTATACCTTCAGTTCCATCATTGTTTTACCAGGCAATGTATCACATTTTCCTGAACATTAAGAATTCTGTGCCTCAGTGCAATATAAACTTAAATCATTATTTTGATCAGGTATATACAACAGAAGATCTGTGATGAAGGCATTTATGTCTAAATTCATTTGCCAACTCCTATTATGCAGTCATTTTAAGTCAGGCATAGCTAATAAACGTTAATGCACAGCAGAACATGTACAGAGAAGCAGCCGGAGAATACGTGCTCATAACGTTTAGGATCTGAAATCAATATATTAAAAATTTGGACAATTTGTGAAATGCACACTGGTAGAATGAGCAAACGCTTGGGTAAATGTAATTTCACCTAGAAGAAATTAATTTTAGATGGAAGTCCAAAGAGAGATGATATAAATGAAACTGTAAAGTTCAAAAGGGATTCCATTACAACCTGCTGCACCTTTAGAGCTAGAAGGTCTCCAATTGGGTCTGCAGCTTTTCAAGCCAATCGAAGCTTGCTGTCTGGTCATTAATTGGTATCCTGAGAGAAAATCCTAATGAGTGACTGTTTTCCACAAAATACGGGCTTGTGACCATATTTCAGCCTGACAATGGGGTACTGGGGCCCATAGGTAAATGTAACATATGTATTGCCTCTAATCGTGTTGTTTCCCTCAAAGGTCTCATGAGGAAGGTTGTTAGAGTGTGTAAGAAATGTGTTCTGTCAAAAATTCTTTATCTCTTGGTGGATTGATTCCCTCTTTATTGATTTCTAATTATTTCTACCTTGTATTTTTCTGTGTCTGTAATAAACAATTATTAAACTACTTTATCTTTAAGTTATTGGATATTTCAGTATAGAGTGATTTGATGTCAGGTATTTATTATCTACTTGTGTAGCTCGAAGAATGCGACAGGCATCCCACGTGCCTTGTGAATTTTAAAACAAAACTGTTATTGAAAGATACTTGTTAGTCATGTAGCATGATTCCCTAGCTCTCAGTATGCATAGTAATGCAGGTCTCAGTTCAAAGGAGAACCATCTGGTTATGGAAACTGCCCTTTGCTGAGAAAACAGATTGCTAACAGGAATCAGGAGTTGAAAGCTCATATTGTGTTTACGAACTGCACCCGTTTGTATATAGTGCTCTAATCTTCATTAAATAGAGCTTTCAATTAAAGAAAAATTGCTTAAGCATCAAACAATCACTTTTCTTTTTTATAGCATAGCTTATTGATGAATTTATATACAAAAGCTTTGTAAATGGAATTATTTCATTTCCTGTCTTATCACAAATAAAATGAATAACAACATCCAATGATATTTTATTAAAATCATTCTTCATGATGTGTTTCTTGTACTCATTCCTTTTCATAACATCCAACTTTTCATTTAACCTCAATTCTGTCAATGAGCAATAATAGGATGATCTGCGTGTTTGGATTATTAATATCAGAGTTTCCAATGATATTACAAGATTTTACATTATTTTTTATGACTAAGGTTCTTCATTGGATAACTCATCTTTTAGCCTTTGTCATCAGGCAATATTTCATTTTGTCTAATCTTACAGGATCCTATTCAATATGTCTCATGAAAATAATCTACTTTTATTTTGCATGTTACTTTGAATTATTTGCCATATTTACAACCATTCGCCTTTTGAGCACTGTGATACATGACTTGATCTACATCAATTATTGTAGTCATTAGTTAATTTTCCATCATATGTTAGTTAAAGATTTCCATTAGTGCTGCTGTTCTTGTTATAACAGCTGTTTAAAATAAGGCCACAGGCACACCTTAGTATTAATCATAGATCATTAATTAGTCCTCACAGTCAAAATATACAACTTATTAATAATCTTGCAGTCAATCAAAATGTTTTGTTCATGCAGAAAGTATATATTTCAGTGGTCTCACGTGTGTCTAGTTTTATATTATGTTACATTATTGTGTGAATGTCAACAACTTTTGGTGAGGCCACTTTTAGAATACTGTGTACAATTCTGGCCATCCTATCGAAAAGATGTTGTTAAACTTGAGATAATGCAGAAAATATTTGAAAGGATGTTGCCAAGACTAGAGGGTTTGTGTTATATGGAGAGGCTGACTAGGGTGAGTCTTTTTTCCCTGGAACGTTGGGAGTTGAGGGGTGACTTTATCAAGGTTTATAAAATCATGAGGGGCATGGATAGGGTGAATAGCCAAGGTCTTTTTCCTAGAGTGGGTGGGTCCACAACTAAAGGGCATAGATTTAAGGTGAAACAGGAAAGATTTAAAAAGGACCTCTAAGGGGCAACTTTTTCACGCAGAGGGCAGTGCATGTATGGAATGAGCTGCCAGAGGAAATGGCAGAGATGGGCACAATTACAACATTTAAGAGGCATCTGGATGGGTATATGAATAAGAAAGGTTTAGAGGGATATGGGTCAAATGCTGGCAAATGGGTCTAGGTCAGATTGGGATGGCTGGTTGGTGCAGAAGAGTTGGACTGAAGGGTCTGTTTCTGTGCTATATATCTCTATGAATCTATAATCATACATTTTCCTTTGACTAAATTTTTCAGACAATGCAGAAGCAACTCATTGGAGCTCTGAAGCACTTGTCATAAAAGTTGAATGTGGTCATCACACTCGCATCATGGGCATTGTTGTCGGGCAGATGATTATGGTTGTAGGTCTTCATGTCGGTGGCATAGCTGCCTATTATCTCAAGCACACCCTTCTAAACAGAGCTCAAAATCAGCAGTGGAATGGTTTACAAGATCCTGAAGAAGAGAATGGCTGTGTTTATTACCATTACAACCATTAGGTGGGTACAATGACGAAATGACACTCACGCAGAAGCACAGCTTTGCAGTCAAGTTCCTGGGCCTCAGTGTGGCAGAAGTGATTGATCAGTGCGGGACATCCAAATAGTATGGGTTGGCCAGAGGGCTTTGCCACTACAGAATGATGTCCTCACTGGACATCAGGCATGTTCCTTTAAGGATGAAGGATAAGTATGGCAAGTTTAGGGAGCCTTGGATAATGAGAGATAATGTGAGCCTAATCAAAAAGAAAAAGGAAGCATTTATCAAGGCGAGGAGGCTGGGAATGCACAAAGCAAGGGTGGGATACAAGGAAAGTCAAAAGAAAATTAAGCAAGGAGTCAGGAGGGCTAAAAGGGTTCATGATAAGTCATTGGCCTACAGGATTAAGGAAAATCCCAAGGCTTTTTATACATATATAAAGAGCAAGAGGGTAGCCAGGCAGAGGGCTGGCCCACTCAAGGACAGGGAAGGGAATTTATGTGCAGAGCCAGAGGAAATGGGCGAGGTATTAAATGAGTACTTTGCGTCAGTATTCACCATCGAGAAGGACTTGGTGGATGATGAGTCTGGAGAAGGGTGTGCAGATAGTTTGGGTCATGTTGAGATCAAAAGGGAGGAGTTATTGGGGGTCTTGAAAAACATTAAGGTAGACAAGTCCCCAGGGCCTGATGGGATATACCCCAGAATACTGAGAGAGGCAAGGGAGGACATGGCTGGGGCCTTGAGGGAATTCTTTGTATCCTCACTGGCTACAGGGGAGGTCCCAGAGGATTGGCAAATAGCCAATGTTGTTCCTTTGTTTAAGAAGGATGGCAGGGATAATCCAGCTAGTTACAGGCCAGTGAGCCTTATGGTAGTGGTAGGGAAATTATTGGAGAGGATTCTATGAGACAGGGTTTACTCCCACCTGGAAATAAGTGGGTGTATTAGCGAGACGCAACGCGGTTTTGTGAAGGGGAGGTCATGTCTCACTAACTTGGTTGAGTTTTATGAGGAAGTGATGAAGATGATCAATGAGGGTAGGGCAGTGGATGTTGTCTACATGGACTTCAGTAAGGCCTTTGACAAGGTCCCTCATGGCAGGCTGATACAGAAGGTAAAGTCGCATGGGGTCAGAGGTGACCTTGCAAGATGGATTAAAAACTGGCTCGGTCATAGAAAACAGAGGGTAGCAGTGGAAGGGTGCATTTCTGAATGGAGGGCTGTGATTAGTGGCATTCCTCAGGGATCAGTGTTGGGACCATTGCTGTTTGTAATATATATAAATGATTTGGAGGAGAATGTAACTGGTCTGATTAGTAAGTTTACTGATGACACAACGGTTGGTGGAATTGCGGATAGTGATGAGGACCTTCAAAGGATACAGCTGGATATAGATCAGATGGTGTCTTGGGCAGAGAGATGGCAAATGGAGTTTAATCCGTAAAAATGTGAGGTAATCTATTTTGGAAGGTCTAATCCAGATGGAAAATATATAGTAAATGGCAGAACCGTTAAGAGTACTGATAGGCAGAGGGATCTGGGTGTACAGGTACACAGGTCACTGAAAGTGGCAACGCAGGTGGAAAAGATAGTCAACAAGGCATACGGCATGCTTGCCTTCATCGGCCGGGGCATTGAGTTTAAAAATTGGCAGATAATGTTGAAGCTTTATAGAACTTTAGTTAGGCCGCATTTGGAACATTGTGTTCAATTCTGGTCCCCACACTACCAGAAGGATGTGGTGGCTTTGGAGAGGGCACAGAAAAGATTTACCAGGATGTTACCTGGTATGGAGGGCATGAGCTATGAGGAGAGAACAAAGAATAAAGAAAATTACAGCACAGGAACAGGCCCTTCGGCCCTCCAAGCCTGCGCCAATCCAGATCCTCTATCTAAACCTGTCACCTATTTTCCAAGGAGCTGTATCCCTCTGCTCCCTGCCCATTCATGTATCTGTTTAGATACATCTTAAATGACGCTATCGTGCCCATCTCTACCACCTCCGCTGGCAACGCATTCCAGGCACCCACCATCCTTTGCGTAAAGAACTTTCCACGCATATCTCCCTTAAACTTTTCCCCTCCTACCTTGAAATCGTGACCCCGAGTAATTGAGTCCCCCACTCTGGGAAAAAGCTTCTTGCTATCCACCCTGTCTATACCTCTCATGATTTTTTACACCTCAATCAGGTCCCCCCTCAACCTCCAACTTTCTAATGTAAACAATCCTAATCTACTCAACCTCTCTTCATAGCTAGCGCCCTCCATACCAGGCAACATCCTGGTGAACCTCCTTTGCACCCTCTCCAAAGCATCCACATCCGGTTGGTAATGTGGCGACCAGAACTGTACGTAGTATTTCAAATGTGGTCGAACCAAAGTCCTATACAACTGCAACATGACCTGCCAACTCTTGTACTCAATACCCCATCCGATGAATGAAAGCACGCCGTATGCCTTCTTGACCACTCTATCGACCTGCGTTGCCACCTTCAGGGTACAATGGACCTGAACACCCAGATCTCTCTGTGTATCAATTTTCCCCAGGGCTTTTCCATTTACCACATAGTTCGCTCTTGAATTGGATCTTCCAAAATGCATCACCTCGCATTTGCCTGGATTGAACTCCATCTGCCATTTCTCTGCCCAACTCTCCAATCTATCTATATTCTGCTGCATTCTCCAACGGTCCCCTTCACTATCTGCTACTCCACCAATCTTAGTGTCATCTGCAAACTTGCTAATCAGACCATCTATACCTTCCTCCAGATCATTTATGTATATCACAAACAACAGTGGTCCCAACACAGACCCCTGTGGAACACCACTGGTCACAGTTCTCCATTTTGAGAAACTCCCTTCCACTACAACTCTCTGTCACCTGTTGCCCAGCCAGTTCTCTATTCATCTAGCTAGCACACCCTGGACCCCATGCGACTTCACTTTCTCCATCAGCCTACCATGGGGAACCTTATCAAATGCCTTACTGAAGCCCATGAATATGACATCTACAGCCCTTCCCTCATCTATCAACTTTGTCACTTCCTCAAAGAATTCTATCAAGTTGGTAAGACGTGACCTTCCCTGCACAAAACCATGCTGCCTATCACTAATAAGCCCATTTTCTTCCAAATATAAATAGATCCTATCCCTCAGTATCTTCTCCAGCAGCTTCCCCACTACTGACGTCAGGCTCACCAGTCTATAATTACCTGGATTATCCTTGCTACCCTTCTTAAACAAGGGGACAATATTAGCAATTCTCCAGTCCTCCAGGACCTCACTCATGCTCAAGGACGCTGCAAAGATATCAGTTAAGGCCCCAGCCATTTCCTCTCTCGCTTCCCTCAGTAGCCTGGGATAGATCCCATCCGGACCCGGGGACTTGTCCACCCTAATGCCTTTTAGAATACCCAACACTTCCCCCCTCCTTATGCCGACTTGACCTAGAGTAATCAAACATCTATCCCTAACCTCAACATCCGTGATGTCCCTCTCCTCGGTGAATACCGACGCAAAGTACTCATTGAGAATCTCACTCATTTTCTCTGACTCCTCGCATAACTTCCCTCCTTTGTCCTTGACTGGGCCAACCCTTTCTCTAGTTACCCTCTTGCTCCTTATGTATGAATAAAAGGCTTTGGGATTTTCCTTAACCCTGTTTGCTAAAGATATTTCGCCCTCTTAATTTCTCGTTTCAGATTGGTCCTACTTTCCCGATATTCTTCCAAAGCTTCATCTGTTTTCAGTCGCCTAGGCCTTATGTATGCTTCCTTTTTCCTCTTTGCTAGTCTCACAATTTCACCTGTCATCCATGGTTCCCTAATCTTGCCCTTTCTGTCCCTCATTTTCACAGGGACATGTCTGTCCTGCACTCTAATCAACCTCTCTTTAAAAGCCTCCCACATATCAAATGTGGATTTACCCTCAAACGGCTGCTCCCAATCCACATTTCCCAGCTCCTGCCGAATTTTGCTACAGTTGGCCTTTCCCCAATTTAGCACTCTTCCTTTAGGACCACTCTCGTCTTTGTCCATCAGTATTCTAACATTGTTACTGCGCCCATCCTATTTCTGAGCTCTGCCCATATTGCCTCACTGCTCGAGTCCTCCATAGTGCCCTCCTTCAGCACAGCTGTGATACCCTCTTTGACCAGTAATGTAACTCCTCCACCTCTTTTATCTCCCTCTCTATCCCGCCTGAAGCATCTGTATCCTGGGATATTTAGTTGCCAATCTTGCCCTTCCCTCAACCAAGTCTCAGTAATAGCAATGACATCATACTCCCAGGTACTAATCCAAGCCCTAAGTTCATCTGCCTTACCTACTACACTTCTCACATTAAAACAAATGCACCTCAGACCACCTGTCCTTTTGCATTCATCATCTGCTCTCTGTCTCCTCTTCCCCTTAGTCACACTGACTTCA
Source organism: Rhincodon typus (assembly GCF_021869965.1). NCBI lineage: Eukaryota > Metazoa > Chordata > Chondrichthyes > Orectolobiformes > Rhincodontidae > Rhincodon > Rhincodon typus. The sequence goes on along the minus strand of NC_063339.1, from coordinate 50,547,526 downwards.
TTATCTAGTTCCTTACAGGCTTCAGTTACTATCTCCTTACTGTCCACTAACTTCCTCATTTGGTTCCCATCCCCCTGCCACATTAGTTTAAACCCTCCCCAACAGCGTTATCAAAAGCATCCCCTAGGACATTAGTTCCAGTCCTGTCCAGGTGTAGACCGTCCAATTTGTAATAGTCCCACCTCCCCCAGAGCCGGTCCCAATGTCCCAAAAATCTGAACCCCTCCCTCCTGCACCATCTCTTAAGCCACTCATTTATCCTGCCTATTCTTTCATTTCTACTCTGACTAGCACATGGCACTGGTAGCAATCCTGACATTACTACCTCTGAGGCCCTACTTTTTAACTTGGCTCCTAACTCCCTAAATTCTGCTTGTAGGACCTCATCCCGTTTTTTACCTATATCATTGGTGCCTATATGCACCACGACAGCTGGCTGTTCACCCTCCCCCTTCAGAATGTCCTGCAGTCGATCTGAGATATCCCTGACCCATGCACCTGGGAGGCAACATACCATTCGGGAGACTCATTTTTGACCACAGAACCACCCATCTACTCCCCTTACAATTGAATCCCCTATGACTATAGCCCTTCCGCTCTTTTCCCTGCCCTTCTGTGCAGCAGAGCCAGCCACGGTGCCATGAACCTGGCTACTGCTGCCTTCCCCTGGTGAGCGATCTCCCCCAACAGTAGCCAAAACGGTATACCTGTTTTGGAGGGAGATGACCGCAGGGGACACCTGCACTGCCTTCCTGCATTTTTTTTTCTGCCTTTTGGTCACCCATTCCCTTTCTCCCTCAGCACTCCTATTCTGCGGTGTGACCAATTTGCTGAACGTGCTATCCACGACTTCCTCAGCATCGTGGATGCTCCAAAGTGAGTCCATCCGCAGCTCCAGAGCCATCAAGCGGTCTAACAAGAGCTGCAACTGGACACACTTCTTGCACGTGTAGGAGTCAGGGACATCAGCCATGTCCCTGAGCTCCCACATTGAGCAAGA
>NC_063339.1:50472734-50546126 GCF_021869965.1 Rhincodon typus | reverse complement strand
TGGGTGGGAGACACTACATGTGTAGTGTCTCGGGTTTAGCCACTGCCCAAATATATCAGTTCACTCACCTTCCCAGAGTGCAATTCGACCACTCCCACTCAGCTCTGCTGCCGAAATGAAGAACTTACCTCCCGGCAGGCCCCTGGTCCTCGCTTTCACCATTCCCGCTGCTGCTGTTGCTGCTGCAAAAAAATGGAGGCCGCTAATTGCACAAGTTAAGTTTTTAACTGGGAAAATTATCTCCCAGCAGGCCCCTGATCTGGAGGTTGGAGAGGTTGGAGAAACTTGGGTTGTTCTCACTGGAACGATGGAGGTTGAGGGGCAACCTGATAGAGGTTTACAAGATTATGAAAGGCATGGACAGAGTGGACAATCAGAAGCTTTTTCCCAGTGTGGAAGAGTCAGTTACGAGGGGCCATAGGTTTAAGGTGCGAGGGGCGAGGTTTAAATGTGATGACGAGGCAAGGTTTTTGCACAGAGAGTAGTGCGTGCCTGGAACTCGCTGCCGGGGGAGGTAGTGGAAGCAGATACAATGGAGACTTTTAAAGGTGCCTTGACAAATATATGAAGAGGACGGGAATAGAGGGACACGGTCCCCGGAATAGTGGGGGGTTTTAGTTGTGATGGGCAGCATGTCGGTGCAGGCTTGGAGGGCCGAGGGGCCTATTCCTGTGCTATAATTTTCTTCATTCTTTGTTCTTTGTACTATCTGCACACGCACAGGAGGCCAGCGACCATCTTGGCATTGGAATGCCCAGTCCAGAAGAGTATATCTTTGAGGCCATCAAGGGGTGTACAGCAGCACGTGGAGTTTGGAGAATATGACAACACAGCAGGAGGCATTTGTCTACTCAGTACCAGGCTTATCTGTGCATCCTAGGCCTTGAGATCTTTTCAAAATCTCTCAGAAGGTCTGCAGTTATCTATGCAAGTCGCTTTGCAAAAATCTTCAGTCTTTCTTTATCATCAGAATAGCTGTGTGTCAAAATGAAGGTGACAAGTTTTCTAATATATTTTGACATTGGTTCCCTTCACTGTGCCAAAAGGGATTTATGCAATATCAGCCAGGGAGCAGTCATGACAGCAACTCAGTAGGTCACGGATGTGATCTGCAGCAAAGCTGTGGAGTTCATCTGTTTTAGCATCACTGTGAAGAGAGAGAGCTAGGGAGTTGTATGATTTGGCTAGATTCCCCAGGGTGCAGACACATGGGGAAATGCCATGATGCTTTCACTTTGAATTTAATTTGATACTAGCTAACCTTGTTTTGTCTCCCACCATCTGCAGATATTGTGCTCCAGCAGGGACTATTGAAGTCCTGGTGTGTACTACTGCTTAGAGAGGCACCAGAGTTGAGTGCAAAAACTTCATACAATGCTATTCTGCTGAAATCTGGATCTGCAATCCCACTGATCACACCAAAGTCTGATCTAATGATAGGTGTCAGGTTTGTCTCGCCCAAAGGATAGCATTGGGCAAGTCTGGAAGCCACAGTCCATACTGTGCTCCAATCTGGCCTCAATAGCCTCCAGAATTGCAGGCTGTGTGCAGTCTGTGCTTCACATGGAGTCGGGGTGGGGGGTTGCGGGTTGGGGGGGTGGCGTTGGTGTGGTGGTGGAGGGCGTGTGGGGAGTGGTAGGGCTGAGTTCGGATTTCTCTGACAGCCTCTCATGCAGGGCTTTGTTATGTAAAACAATAATTTATTTTAGTGTGTAATCTCACACAGTAATGTCATTGACTACTTCAACGCACAGATCAGCCTGTCAGACGCCTGATCCTTTCAGGCTGTACCCCTTTAGAAGAATGGTCAGTCAGCTTGGAGTATTTCACAAGATTGAAACAGCAGGGGGTTTTTTGATGGTTCACGAAGTAAGTGAAGATTGACTGAGTTATGCAGTCATGAAAAATCTGAAATTGTTCTTTTACGTGAATGTACTCCCTATTATTTTGAATGATATGTATAAGACACTGAGTGATTTTAAACTTTAACAGTTGGCTGAATTTCTAGTTTCCATCTTTACTCCTGCTGTCATGTTTTGTGGAATGGATTTGTATGTTATGCAGCATTCCATTTTTGATTTATTACGTAAAAATAATATTATTAGGGTGTTAATTTTTATACTCTGCAATAACTGCATATAGTATATGCAGCTCCATTGTTTATTGATCGCAATAATGCTACCTGTCAGTTGTTGTCATAAAATGTTAGAACAATAAAATTCATTTTTTTGTGTCCCCTTCTTGTTCAACTTACCTGTTCCACTTGGCATTCTGAATTATTTCCAAAACCTGCCCTTCAAAACCAATCAGTTTATGTCAAAGAACTCTCAAGTTTGTGCTAAAGCCCATGCATTGAGATAATTCCATCCTTTACACTGACTGGATCAAAATATTTGAAGAAATCACAATGACAATACATGACAGGCCCATCACCACATACAAATAGAAAGATTAACATTCATATAGAAAGTACAGTCAATACATGAATGATGCTTTAATAACCACCTTAGCTATATGAGTCAGGTCTAAATAATTTTGTCTCAAGCAGGGTATTTTACCTGATGCGGCAAAATTTATGTTATCCCTCATAATGCAAGAACCATATGTTGATATCATAGTATTGAAGAATCTAACAGATACTTATAATAGCTAATGATTATATACAAACATTGTATTCACAGACATATGTATCTAGGCTAACATTAGGATTACAATCGAACAGCATGCTTCAAGTAGCATGCCAAGCTCCAAGTGATCCTGGGTTAAGATGGAACATGAAGGATTTTTGTCTAGAGGTTACATGTTATAATAAAGTGATGATGTTATGATCATGCCTGTTAAAGGTATATTGACATATGGATGGTGAGACACCACATAGGACCCATTGCTTGCTAAGGGAGGTTCTCACTCTCTAATGTTTCTCCTTTTTGGAATGTCAGGCATTGTAAAGCACAGTGCAGCATCACAAAATTATATAGCATATTGTAAGGCTCTGTCAGATCCATCCTGATCTGTCTTAAAGGTATAAAGTCTTTCTGAGATAACACAGTGTGGAGCTGGAGGAACACAGAAGGCCAGGCAGCATCAGAGGAGCAGGAAAGTTGATGTTTCGGGTTGGGACCCTTCTTCAGAAATGGGGGGTGGAAGGCAGCTCAGAAATAAATAGAGAGAGGAAGGGTGGGGCTGAGGAAGGTAGATGGGATGGTGATAGGTGAGTGCAGGGAGGGAGTGGTGGGAATTGATCTGTGAGGTGGGAGGAGCGGATACGTGGGAGAGAAGATGGACAGGTTGTGTCAGGTTGTGTGAGGTCAAGGAGGCGGGGATGCGACGGAGGGTTGGTCATGGGATGAGGCTGGGGGTGAGGAGGTTTTGAAACTGGTAAAATCCACATTTAGGCCATGGGGCTGTAGGTTCCCAAGGTGGAATATGACGTGCTGCTCCTTCAGTTTGCGGGTGGCACTGTGGCACTGGAGGAAGCCCAGGATGGACATGTCACCCAGGGTGTAGGAGGGGGAGCTGAAGTGGTTCACCACGGAAAGATGTTGCCATTTTTCATGAACAGAGCACAGGTGCTCTACAAAGCAGTCTCTGAGCCTCCGCTTGGTCTCACCAATGTAGAGGAGGCCACATCGGGAGCAGTGGATGCAAGAGAGCACAGTAATGGATGTGCAGGTGAACCTTTGTCTAATTGTGGAGGGTTTGTTTGGTGCCTTGGATGGAGATGAGGGGGGAGGTGTAGGGGCAGGTGTAGCACTTCCTGCGGTTGCAGGGAAAGGTGCCAAGGTGGTGGGGCTGTAGGGGAGTGTGGAGTGGATGAGGGAGTCGCGGAGAGAGCAGTCCCTATGAAAGGCAGATAGTGATGGGGAGGGAAATATATCTTTGGTTGTGGGGTCGGATTGTAGATGGCGGAAGTGGCGGAGAATGATATGTCGGATACGATGGTTGGTGGGGTGATGAGGACAAGGGGGATTCTGTCTTTGTTTTTGTTGGGGGGAGAGGATGTGAGGGCAGACATGCGGGAAATGCAAGAGATGCAGTTTAGAGCATTTTCGAGCACCGAAGTGGGGGAAGTTGCGGTCCTTGAAATAAGAGGACATCTGGGATGTATGGGTGTGGAATGCCCCATCTTGGGAGCAGGACATGTCCATCCTGGGCCTCCTCCAGTGCCACAATGATGCCATCCATAAACTGGAGGAGCAGCGCCTCATATTCCACCTCAGGAGCCTACAGCCCAATGGCCTAAACATGGATTTTACCAGTTTCAATATCTCCCCAACCCTGGCCTCATCCCATGACCAACCCTCCCTCACATCCCCACCTCCTTGACCTGATATAACCTGTCCATCTTCTCTCCCACCTATCCGCTTCTCCCACCTCACTGACCAATCCCCACCACTGCCTACCCGCACTCACCTATCACCATCCCACCTACCTTACCCAGCCCCACACCTCCTCTCTCTATTTCTGAGCTCCCTCTTCCCCGCTCCCCCACCACTTCTGAAGAAGGGTCCCAACCCGAAACACCAACATTCCTGCCCCTCTGATGCTGCCTGTCCTGCTGTGTTCCTTCAGCTCCACACTGTATTATCTCTGACTCCAGCATCAGCAGTTATTGCTATCCTAGAGTCTTTCTGAGATCTGTGCAATAAACGATACGTCTCACCCTCACTGTGTTGCAATGTGATCCTTTTATTGAATTATACCTCCAGTGAACAGTTGCACTTGGGCTTTTACCTTTTATAACAAGTGAGGCATGTGCTTCACATGTACTATTCAGTTAATTTAAAAGAATCCACAAAGTAACAATGAATATGTTTGTTAACAGTATCAATTCCTGCTTGCCACTGTGATACTTGGAAAACCTCCACAGTGGCTGCAGCATGCCATATTTCCACTCTGATGTCTTCTTAACAGCTATACTGTCCCAATCAGCTCCCAACCAACCACACCAGGGTCAGTGCTATTTCAGACATGCTGCTAGATTCAAAAGTGCTTGCTAGATAGTCAAGTCTAGGTTTTAATAGTCCAAATGCACAAATGCAGGGTTAGTTCTACTTACGCGCTTTTAAGTTTGTGCTTTCATTAAAAGAGAGACGTTTCACTGGTTAGACCATTTGAACAATTCAGATGAAGGTGAACTCCCCAATCAATGCTAGTTGTAACTGGTGTTACCTAAACAACAGTTTAATTTATCTTTTGTCAATTTGCTCTCTAGCTGTTTATAAGTAGGATAACCTAGACAATAATTTTAGTTTTTTTTTTCCAATTAATTTGCAGCCTATTGACCTACTGTTATTTTAATAACTTTGATTTATCAGCTATCTAGCAGCTTTATCCATTCTAAACCATTCCATAAAAATTGAAGATTACCCATTTCTGATGTTTCCGTCAACTTTCTATTCAGTAAAAATGCAACAGAAACATTGGCTTGGGTTATTTGCATAGCACCTGGGACTTTTTTTCCCCAATTGCCTCGGGGATTGTGGGGGTAACTGTGGGCACACATTTTCAAAACAACACTGTTGGATAGCATGTCACTGTTCTGATACCTCCAGAATGCGCAGCTATTTTCAAAGTGGTAGCACTGGACAGGAAGGGCATGGCACTCTGGTTGGAGACAAATAAAAACTGCAGATGCTGGAATCCAAGGTAGACAAACAGGAGGCTGGAAGAACACAGCAAGCCAGGCAGCATCAAGAGGAAAGGAGAAGTCAATGTTCTGAAGAAGGGTAATACCTGAAACATTGACTTCTCCTTTCCTTCAGATGCTGGGTAGCTCGCTGCGTTCTCCCAGCCTCCTGTTTGTCTACCTTGCACTCTAGAATCAGTGCCTGCTTCCTGGTGTTACTACTAATTGATGCCTAGCTTGCCTCCAACCTGAATAATTAATCTGCATTTTAAAATATCATAGCTTTTTTAATCACTCATGGGATATCGGCATTTGCTGCTAGGTGTGATAGGCATCTATCACCTTTCCCTTGTTGGTCTTGAGAGCTACCCTCCTGAACACAACAGTCCATTTCATCATTAGGTATATCAACAAAACTCTTAAGTACCGTTCCAGGATTTTGACCCGGTGAAAATGAATGAATGGCAATTTCATTCTAGATCAGGATGGTGTGTGGTTGGGGAGGAATTTGCAGATGGTGATGTTGTCATGTATCTTAAGAACATAAGAACTAGGAGCAGGAGTACCATCCGGCCCTTCGGGCCTGCTCCGTCATTCAATAAGATCATGGCTGATCTTTTCGTGGACTCAGATCCACTTACCAGCATTCTCACCGTATCCCTTAATTCCTTTATTGTTCAAAAAAAATCTATCTTATCTTTAAAAACGTTTACTGAAGTAGCGTCAACTACTTCACTGGGCAAGGAATTCCATAGATTAACAATCCTCTGGGTGAAGAAGTTCCTTCTCAATTCAGTCCTAAATCTGCTCCCTCTAATCTTGAGGCTATGCCCTCTTGTCCTAGCTTCACCTGCCAGTGGAAACATCCTCTCTACTTCTATCTTATCTATTCCCTTCATAATTTTATATCTTTCTATAAGATCCCCCCTCAATCTTCTGAATTCCAATGAATATAATCCTAATCTACTCAGTCTCTCCTCATAAGTTGGAAGGAGTTGTTGAAGGAGCATTGGTGAACTTTAGCAATGGATCATGTAGATACTACACATAGCTGCCACTTTGCATTGTACTTCATCTGACGAAGGAGCAGTGCTCCGAAAACTTACGATTTCAAATAAGCCTGTTGGGCTATAACCTGGTGTCATGTGACTTCTGACCTTGTCCATCCCAGTCCAACACTGGCACCTCCACATCATGACTTTGCATTGGGAGTGTAGGGAGTTAATATTGAAGGTGTTGTTTGGGTTGTCAATCAGCAAGCTGCTTTGTCCTGGAAAACATTGAGGTGTTATTAGAGCTGAACTCATTCATGCAAGTGGACAGTGTCCCTTCAACTTTCTGACCTGTGCCTTGTAGATGATGGGCAGGCTTTGAAGAGTCTCCAGATGAATTACTTGCTACAGAATTTCCAGTCTCTGTCCTGCTCTTGTAACCTCAGAATTTATATACCTCTGCAAGGTCAGTTTCTGGGTCAATGGTAGACTGCAGGATATTGATCATGGGGAATTCAGCTATGGTAACACCATTAAAAAGCAAGAGACTTAGATTCTTTCTTGTTTGAGATGGTCATAGCCTGGAAATTAGGTGGTAAGATGGCTACTTGCTACTTATCAGCCGAGGCCTGGATGTTGTCCAGATCTTGCTGCATATCACTTGAGCCACTCCAGTATCTGAGGAGTCATAAATCATGCAGAACATTGTGCAATCATCAGTGAATATTTCCACTTCTAATGTTATGATAGAAGGAAGGTCATTGATAGAGCAGCTAAAGATAGTTGGTCCTAGGTCACTAGGAACTCCTGCAAGTCTGTACTGGCATTGGCTCTGAACCTGGAAATGATTGAGATAATCAATCTCCACGACTGTAATGAGGTCAAAGCCAACTGGCTATGGTAGAAGTCAAAATGAGCATCAGGGAGCAGGTTTTGCTGAACAAATGACAATCAACAATGGTATCAAGGTCACCTTTAGGCCAAGTTTTTGTGTCATTGATATAGACTTGGCACTGGGTCTGAAACTTGCAACGATCTGACTGTTAGATTCCTGACCACTAAGGAAAATCAAGACCTGCAGTTCACATAGTATCTGAATTTTTGTAAACCGGAAGTGCTTTCCCTTCAATTTTTGTCTAATAGTGCATAATTTCATCTGTCCACTGTTCAGGGTGACATTGTTAAATAGAAAGATCCCTTCTAGTTTGTATTGTCAGTAAAATTGGCAAAGAAAATATGTATTATTTCATTGGCAATGTTAGCCAAGGAAGATCCTTCTGGATTGTTTTACAATCTAGTTACCTGCAGTGATTGAAATTTGAGATGAGTTTGTGATAACAATTATTAACTGATTGCCATCGGTATATTCACAGTGCAAAGTCAGAATCCTTAAACAATCTTCACAGTCTAAATAGGAAATCACAATCAAAATGATTCTTAAAAATAAATTTGGTTCCCACACATTTTCTTTTGTTATTTTTTCCCCTGTAAGATCATATGATGTGTGTTTAATGACTGCATCAACTGCACACAAAGTATTACAGCAGAGGTAGAGGTTTCGTGATTTTGGCAAGCCAACTGATACAGTAAGGGGACAATTGCATTTCTCCAAACATCCTTCTTTTCACATAAAAAAAAAATTCTGCACTGTCTTTTGCAGTCATAGGTCACGTATACTTAGTAACTTACGTAATAACACATAAAATAATCATTCATTAACATGAAACATATGTTAACTCTTGTAAATTCTGTTTTTTTAAATCACTGCCAATGCATTGCACACATTTTCTTTTCATTGTGCATGTTCCTGGTGGTGCTGTATGTGTATGTGTTGTTGTTAGCGGCTCCTCTGGCATCTGCTTGTCCCTTAGGTGTAATTCCTGCTCTGGGGATTGTCATTGAGTGCTGTTGCTGGGGTAACTGTTTTTGCTGTTCCATTCTTTTGCAGGGGGATAGTGGGTCTCTGGCACTAATGGCCATTCTGTGCTCTACGTAGAGGTAGTAACATTATTTCTTCTGATCTGCTGCCTGCAGTGAAGGAACAGCTTCTCTAACTAGGTATAGATGTCTGCGGTTCTACCAATATATCTAGTTGTTAACAATCATCACAGGTAATTGAGGCAACTGCTCTACTACAACTTGCCACATGGGTTGATTTTTGTTGAGAATGTCACATGTTTGGAGCCTGATTTGCTCTCCAATGCTTAATACTGGAAAGACTTGGCAGTTTCATCAAAGTGAAATTTTGATGTTCCTCTTTGATTGTGTCACATTCCTGTTCTGCACAATAGTTCTTTCCCCAGTTGAAGAATTGTACAGATACTGTGTAGCAATTGACCTTGGACTGGACTGCTTTTCATGCTGCAATAAATATACTTCTTGACTCAAAAGTTGCCTTTTTATGTCTTTGCTACATTGCTCAATGTTATTACAATCTTTTGGTTGATCTTCACTGCCACAAGAGCTTTTGCAGTTGACTGGGGATAATGTGGAGACAATGTATGATGTTGAATATCTCAATCTTGGATGAAGTGGCTGAAATTTTCATTTACCATATCTTACCTACTCCACCACTTAATATGGTCAAAATTGATTGAACATTTCATTGCCATTTACCCACATTATCTCCATAATCCTTTATACCATTGATCACCAAAACTCTCTAAATATACTCAAAGAATGAGCTTTCATCACCGTCTGGATCAGAGATGTCCAAACAGTTTACAACCCTCTGAGTGAAGCGTTTTCTCCTCCTGAGTAAAGATCTTTCACTTTTCTATATGGAGTTTTGTTTATTTTTGTCTTATATTATGTAATAACCTTATGTTTTGTTGTTTAAGAACAACTGCAATCTTGTATGAACATGTTTCAGTGACTAACCACCACATCAGACATGAATAAAAATTAAATATATGGTCTATCAAGTCAAGTTTCATTCTGGGATCTGATTGGATCCTAACACACCGCTTTCACAATTATTGCTTGCATTTCTGCTACAAATGTCATCTCATTAGAATGTGGAGGCAGTTCTTTGCTATTAGTACAAACCTATGTACTTTATTTACTTTAATGCGTCTTTTTCTTTTTCAGTTTCAAGTTCACCTAATAAGGTCTCTCCAGTAGTCACTCTAGAACCTGGTTGGCTTCTGAATCTGAAATGGCTTCTTCCACTGTGCCTCCACATTCACAGAATAGCAGATTATTCACAACAGCTTCCACTCCAGGAAGATCACTGACTATCTCATGCTGTATGTGTTCATAGGCTTCTGTAAAAGTGGAAATGCCAAATATCATGTGCATCCATCTGTTTCTCCTGACTTCCATCCATGTAATGTAATAGAAAACTTTGTTTTTCGTCCAGCTTCATTTGCCAATGACCATGCTTTGAATCAACAGTCGTAAAGTCCTTGGACTTGGCACGTTATGGCAAAATTTCTCAAATGGTTAGCATAGGGTCATGAGATTTCTTCAAAGTTGTATTGAGAGTCTTTAGATATATGCATAAATCAGTTTTCCAAGTAATTTATCTGTGGCCATGCTGTTACCAACCTGTAGGAGTTGTTAATATCTTGATTACTCTCTTCCTTTCTTTTTCAATCTTATGTTCAGACTGCGTTTAAGGGTAGTTGGAAGTCTCCTCACAGACGCTCTATTGACTTTACACTCATCCACATTGAGATAATATTCACAAGAAGACATCCAAGACTTGCAAAAAAAAAATCTAGGAAATCATTTAGAAGCTGTTCAGCAGTCTTCGGCTTTGTGGCTGGCAGAACAATTGGACTGAAACTTATGTTTTCTTGGCTAGGTGTGAGCCACATCAAATTTGTTGGAGGAATTCTCTCCTCGAGGGTGAGCGTGTTTTCATGCTGTATCTTATCAAGCTCAGCACATGATTTGACGTTCTTGTTCATGACTTCCAGGGTGCACTGCCAGTGCACTAGAGAGGTGCCAGGGTGGTCATGAATGGTTGGTAAATGCCAAATACAAATGTCCATGGAGAAAGAGTATGTGTGGCTGGAACCAATGGAAAGTACCCTCATCATACACAATGTGAAGATTCTTTGGAACAACTGGTGAGCTGAATTTTGATTTCTGTGTTGATTTTTCTCAATGTTGAGCCTGTTTGGTAAAATTGAAAGCTGAATATTTATTAGGCAAGTTGACGTGACCATCGCACTCTTTCTTCAGTGGTGATAACAAGGTTGCAGTGTTTATATGCTCAAGCTTGTTCTGTTATTTCTGCTGCTGTTGCATAGCTTTGTCACAAAGGTTTGAAAAATATCCAAAAAATCCAATCTGTCTCACATCGCTTTTCATTTCCACAGCAGCAGGGAGTTTGAAAGTGTACAGCCATATTCGCTTACCTATGAATTCAAAGTTGCAGAAGGCTTTTGTTTTTACTTCTTTCATGCTGCTTCTTTCAGTCACTAGCTCTTTTACAGACCAGAAAATCCAACATATTTTCGACAGGGCATTTCTTGCTGCCTTTGTTTTTACAGTAGATGGCTTTCCTGCAGTTCTGAAATACCACACATTTTCAGCTATACCATTTGTGACACCATGTTATAAGTAATGGCTGATCCAGATTGCACACAAAGGCACTTACACCAGAGACACAGGTTACATGACTATGGAGAAACAGTCAGTACAATCACACATCTCCAAACAGATCACATGGAAAGCATTGTTTGAGAATGAACACGTGGCCAATAAAAGTATTCAGTAATTGTCTGTCACACCATTTTCTCACTTAGCCCACACAATTGTACATTGTAGCCCAATTATATTTCCTAAAGTAATTTAAGTCAGAATTATTATAATACAGTACTGCTCAGAACTCAATATACAATTGGCAGGAAGGAATACAGATACCAACTTGCTCTTATTGTAATATTACAGAATGGAATGCTTCCCAGAATTAAACTTCATCATTCTGGGCTAAATGTTACAGATTTTAAAACCCAAATTGTTATTCATAGATGCAAATTAAAATTTGAAATCAGGCAATGTTTGCAACAGTTATATTAGGCAAGTGCTTTGCTGCGCTTCTGTGTGTAGTGCTTTGAGACAACTGAGCAACACAGCAAAGATGAAACATTTATTGCATCTGTTACTTTATTAGCAATGCAACTCCATAAACAATATATCAGCACGTGACAATCTGGAAAACTAACAAAGCTGCAAGGTATATCGAAGAGTTGACCCAAGAATGAAGGTGGTTATGCAGTGCTTGTGATTATGATATTGTTATACGCAATATTTTGTTATTTATACTGGAAAATGTACATGAAAGCTTGGTAGGACATTTATGAGTTGAAGACACAAAGACGTTGGAAGTATTGGCAAATTCTGAGATACCGTGTCCGTCATGAGAGACAATCTGTCCATAGATGCATAACTTTGGTAAATGCACAGGGCAAATAAATAACAACTTTGACCAACTCATGATATGCACAATGCGTAACATTATGTTGACCCTTAGGTCCATGCTGGCATTTATGCGCCTGTGTTTCTAGCACCTTATTGTATGGCAATAAAATGTGAAGCTCGATACTCAACCTTTAATAGCTGTAATGCATTACAGTTAAATCCTGGCAGGACAAATCCTAAATGTGGCATACCTCAAAAAGGCAGATATTCCAAATTTGTTGGCACTCATCAAAAAGAGGTGACTGGATTTTCTGTGTAATGATTGCAGCCAGAGCCTAATGACCAGTAAAACACCCAATAGATTGTGCTTCAAAGATAGTCATAAACATGACATGAAGCCCGAAACATTGACTGTTACTCCAGGGAAATGGTTGACAGATACCACCAAAATGCCCAGCAGCTACAGCTCTTGTGAATGTATGGAAATACTAAAACAATAATGAAACAACATTTAGTAGATAAAGAGGAACAGAAGAATGACCTGAGACAGCCAATCCATACCAATTAGAGGCGCGAGCAGGGTGAGAAGCCTAAGACATGCAGGCAGCATCACTTAGGGGAACAGGCAAGGTGAGGATCCCTAAATAGGCATTCAGCATTACTGAGAGAAGCAGGCAAGAAAAGATCCCATGGCAAGCACTTAGTGATCGGGTAGATTCATTAGTCTATTTCTTGCTCTACTTCAGGTAAAGGAGCTAATTGTTTTGAGAGTCTCTGGTAAGTGGCATAATCATTACTGTTCTTACACATTAATACAGAACACAAAATAAATAAAATGATAAAATATCTAAAACACATCAATGGTAAGTGATTAATATAGTTAAATAAGTAAAACTCATAAAGGTTAGCAGTTCAGGTGATGCGTCAAAACTACAGTTTATGGGCACTTCTGGATATTTGATTTGATTTGATTTATTGTTGTCACATGTACCAAGATGCAGTGGAAAGTATTGTTTTGCATGCTGTACAGGCAGATTGTACAATACAAAGTGCATCAGGTAGCAGTGTTACAGCTGCAGAGATGGTGCAGAGGAAGAAATCAACATTAACATTTGACAAGTCCATTCAGAAGTCTGTTAACAGTAGTCTGTTCTTGAACCTGTTCATACGTGTATTCAAACTTTTGCATTTTCTGCCCACGGAAGATGGTGGAAGAGAGTATAACCAGGCCGCCAGTCCAAAAAGCAACTCTCCATCACTACCCTCTGTCTCCTACCTTCAAGGCAATTTTGTATCCAAGTGGCTAGCTCTCCCTAAATTCCATGTGATCTCACATTGCTAACCAATCTACCATGCAGAACCTTGTCGAACGCCTTGCTGAAGCCCACACAGACAACATCCACTGCTCTGCTTTTATCAATTTTCTTTGTCATTTCTTCAAAAGACTCAGTCAAGTTAGTGAGGCACAATTTCTCACACACAAGCCCACGTTGACTATCCCTAATCCGCCCCTGTCTTTCCAAATACATGTAAATCCTGTCCCTCAGAAGCCTCTCCAACAATTTACCACCACTGACTACAGGCTCATTGTCTTCTTCACAGATATCACAGTTAAGTAAATAATGCAGAACAGGTTTCAGTTTTGATTAATTGGAGTGACCAGAAAATAGGGCATAGCTGTACTTCTGAGATAAATCATTTACTGTCAAAAGCCTTTAATCCACCTTTTCCAGATACAGACATATTCTCCTTACTTTATGTATGGCATATTTATTTGATGCCAGAAATATATTTTATTATAATTATAATTTCATTTTGTACATTTATAATTACATTTTGTAAAATTGATCAGAACAAGCTAACAAGTTATCTTACAGAAAATACATGGTACACATTCACACAGCACAAGGAGAGATCTTGCATACCTCTGTGAATCATATGCTGCTAATCCAAAACTATCGCAAATATAGTTTCAGATTTAAATTTTAGGAAGAGCCTAAGTTAACTGTTCCTTCAAATAAGTACTTCTCCATGGTCCTAAAGTGGGGCCAGTTAGAGATGTTAGTTTCTGAATGTTAATTTACGCATGGCTCTGAACAAGCTTATTTTTATGAAGAATGGTACATTTGAAAATGCTGAGACGAGTAATCTGGACTGCCTTATTTTGACAGTTTATGGAAAGGATAGTGAGACACCTTTTTTTTTAAAAATAAAAAAAACATAGAAAAACCATTTCAATTAAGCTAAATAAAAAGCCATACCTGCAGAGCTCCTCGACTTAAATGAAGTCATATGTCTTCAGCTAACTGCTAGATTACTGGAAATCATCTGCCTAGGCTTTATCCCTGTATTCGGCATTGTTTGAAGTCCAGTTGGAATACAACGCTTTGACAGACAGAAAGCACCCAATTCAGCTGCGAATACCCTCTTTTGGGCCAGCGTCAATTCTGGACATAAGCTTGGGTCTTGTTGGGCATTGAGTCAAAGATATCTTGCACATTCAGGCTAGGGTGTGGGACATGGTTAGCCAGGGCTAACCTGCATGATCTTTCTGGGTCAGATGGCTTCAGTCAATTGGAGAGGAGTGGTTTGGCTGGACATAAACTGGAGATGGGGGGTTTGTGCCTGTCCGTGGTACTGTCAAGACTGCAGGTAGTTCAAGTCTGGCAATTAATTTGATTGCATTCACCGGTTGAGGGTTGTTTACAGTCACAGGAGGCAACTGAATAGGCAGGATGTGATCTGGCAGAGTACGGGAGGAGACTGCATAGTCTCAAAGGGATAGGTTGTCAAGGCAAATTATGGTCACTCTGGTCTTGATATGGGGAGGGTGTAGGGTTAGCAAAATCACCAGCACCTCAATACTAAGGGGCTCCAGGGAAATTGATGTAACATAAAGGTCTCAATAAATGGCAGGAAGCTGAAGGTTCTTTGGGGAAACAGGGATTGAGATACAATAGGTGAGGTGAAGAATGGAGTCTGGTGTCAATTATCTCGATGCAACATGGCATTTTAAATCAAAATTTGTAAGATTAATTTGATTTTTGTTACAGTATCCTTCAAGGGGCTGAGCCCTTTTAATTTAATTCAATTCGGTTTAATTTGTTTCAACTGATTTGTTCTTTTAACAGTATCTCATACTATTCAATTCTGGGCCAATCTCCTGAAATAATGAGTGAGAGTTTATTATGGCCTGATTGGCATCCAGAGCTCTCTCAGGTCAAGAAGTGTCAATGGAGCAAGAGACATTCACTCAAAACCTTCCTGTGAGATGTGAGAGTAATCTCTGTGAGGGAAAAGCCAGAGCTTCATTAGGAACGATGCCAGGGCTACAGCCTCTCCTCACTAAGATTGTGTACTCTGACTTAATGGTATCACATATTTGTTGAAAATGCATGGCAGAGGTCAACCCAGCAGTTGCACTTTTTCCTTCACAATGCTACTGCACAGGAACCAACACAAGAACCAACAGAGGCAACTGTAGCATCAGCATCAGAAGTCACGTTCAGCTACCAGATAGCCTCCAAAGGGAGATGCCACATAACAACAGCCACCGTGGAAGAGGACAAACAAGATCTCCAGGTCTCACGGCAGCTATCTGCAAATGAGTGAGAACCAGAGTTTATTTTGGTACACCTACTAGATGTGGACTTGTGGTCCCAAGGACTAGGTGGCAATGATATTGTCATTTTCTTGGGCCATCTCACATGAGGACAGGGTGGCCAATGTCTATATGATAGGTATTGTCAGGCTAGAATGTAATCCGATGGTAATAGTTACTTCTGAATGTCTGCGCTGTAGGAAGTAAGAAACCATCCTCTCAAGTGCTGGAAGAATGCAGACTGCTATCTTGGTCACCCTAAAAATACCAGCTACCTTTAATTTCTTTGCTGGTGGATAATTCCAGGGAACAACTGGGGACCCCTGTTAAGTCACAGACTTCAACTCATACATGCATTGAGGAGGTCACTGATGCTCTCTTTGTGAAAGTCTAACATTTATCTTGTTCTGGAGCCAGGCAGTTAGTTCATTAGGATTCTCATCACTAGCTTCCCACACAGGTAACATGCAAACAATTGCAACCACATAACAGTGACAGCACCCTGTCATGAACCAGCAGTCTTTGTGAACAGAAAAGGATTCACTCCCTTAAAGTTCAAATCATTTGTCATCACACAGATACAGTGTGGAAGCAGGCCATTCGGCCCAATTGAGTCCACACAGTCCCTGCGAAGAACAGCCCACCGAGACCCACCCACTACCCTATTCCTGTAACTCTGCATTTTCTCATGGCTAATTCACCTAGCCGACAAGCCCTTGCACACTATGAGCATTTAACAAAGCCAATCCATCTAACCTGCACATCCTGGATTGTGGGTGGAAACTGGAGCAGCTGGAGGAAACACATGCAGACACGGGGAGAACATACAAACTCCACACAGACAGGTACCCAAGGCTGGAATTGTACCAGGTCGCCAGCACTGTGAGGCAGCAGTGCTGAAAGGATTGTTGCTTGGCAACAAAGGATACCCCTTCCTGCAGCTGGTAGATGACACCTTGAAGAAATCCTCAACCCTCTGCCAAGGAGAAATACAATGCTGTCCATGTTTCCACCAAAGTCATTGTGCAGATCATAGGCCTCCTGAAGATGGGGCTTTGATATCTGGATCTCAGCTAGTGCCCTGAAGTATACCCCAGACAGCATGTCCCACACCATAGTAATGAGCTGCCACTGCACCAAGATGCAGATGAGTTGGCTGAGGGGCAGATGTAAAAGTATAATGAAATCTCTGCGGAGAAACATAAGGTAAGGATTATTAGAAGGACCAAGATGACTGTTACAGGGAGATGACTGCGTCCACCGAACCAGAGAGGCCAGAGACAACTTCACAGCCATCCATTTCCACGACGGGTTGAGGTGTTTTCTCTTATTTGAGTTGCATGGTTTGATGTCAGCCCTCTGCTCACTGTATGCTCCATTCTTCAAGAATCAAGTTGGTTTTTATCTGTGCAATAAAATGATGACTTTTCCTTTCACATGTGGTTTTGATGTCTAACCTCTCTGAAAACTGGAGTGCATATGCAAACCTTGTCCTGGAACAACATTAATGCTAAATTAGCTGTGATGTGTGAACACTTCTATTACTTTGTGCACTGAAATGGTCAAAAACATAGAAGTCACATCAGGGAGTGCACATCCTGGTGAATGTTATCAAGTTTTCCCACATACTGAGATTGATTCTTACACCCTCATTGTCCCTGTTGTAATGCAAAATGTAACAAGCCTTTGAGCCTTTAATTGCAGCCTTACAATGTCTAAGCATTCTCACTCACAATGCTTCCAATGTTATGGGTTGTGTATTATGAATGCATTCCCTCCATTTGGATTCACAATTCTAGTAAATTGGCATGTGACTTGGTCATTATCCATCTCACAGACTTAAATGTTCCAATGTGGCTTTGAGAGGAAAGGGGGAGACACTCCCAACCTGGAGCCTGTGGATGCATGACAGAACCCACCATCACTTCCATGAGGTGAAGGTACAGGATCCACCATTTGGACATTCCAGGCTTCTGTTCCTCTCCTGGACTTTGTCATCACCCTCGGTTTCCCCAGGATTAATCTCCAGTGCCTTGACTGTGATCCCCAACATTAAGGTGTGTAGTTTCCTAATGGATGAGGCAATGTCCATTCACCAATTTTGTTGATTGTGAGAGAGGTTCCAAGGTGCACAATTGAAATGCAGCACACTCTTTTGGTTAAAGATGCTCCCCACCTTTCAATTCATACTCAGACAGTAAGACTCCAACAGATATTAGGATAGTGCAAGTGAATGTGTATTTATATGCAGATTATATACAATGATGGAACACCTGTACCTCCAATACATATTTATAAGGATTTTTTTCATCTCCCTCCCACTGTGTTTAGGTTAAAGCCCAATATTCACAGCTCAGGTTGAGAGGCCCTGCTGCCTGATGTACCCTAGAGACCATGAAGACTTTGGGGGCTCTGGGTTGAGAGGGCCTCAGCCTGATTAGAGTCACCAGTGGTACACCTTCCTTATCCTGAGCTACTGGAGGAAATGAGGCCACTGGCACTGTGAGGTGGATGATCAGGACACCTTTCAAGTATCCTGAGAAGAATCTCCAGGGGTGCATATCTACTGCTCCTCCTCCAAGTGGGTGCCTGCTGTCACTGCTCTGTCCCATTGAGAAGAAATGTCATGCAGAATGTGGTTGAGGTGCCTCACCTTTCCCTCTCCTTGTTATTGATACGGAGCACCCATGGCCACAGTGATGGAGAGTAGGTCTGAAGCCAGGTCACTGAGCATTCTTTTAGATTTGGTTTAATGGATGGGTATCATCTGGGGTGCATAGGGACAAATGCCTCCAATGGGCACAGGGCGACCACCCTTGCTCGATATCTGTCCACCAAGTAAAAGCTGCTGAACTGCCAGCTTCATTTGAGCCTGCACCTGCTGCAGGTAAAGTATGAGCAGGGGTGAGGCAATTAGGTGACCAGCCAATGTCTCCATTCTACGTTACACATAAATTGGAACATGGGTACAGAGTAAGCAGTAAGGTGGCGGGCAGGCCAAAATCTGCTTTATACGCGTCTCCCACTCCCTTCAATGCCACCAGCTGGGAGCGTCAAATCCTACTCATTGAGTCATTATGGCATTGAATGAGGCCATTTGGCCCTTTGCATCTAAGCTGGCTGCCTGTAGAGAAATACTAGTCCAATGCTTCATTAGTATCTCTACAGAAGCATGCAATTAAACATTCAATTAAAATGGTCAAGTACAATTTTTACAAATCTGTGCTGATTTTTCTAATTACTCAAAATGCTTTTTGACTCTTCCCTTCATTATTGCTTGCAATATGACTGATTTTAAAATGATTGACCTGCAGGCATTATAAATATCTTTACACCCTTTCTTGGACACCCTCTTGTGGCATAGTGGTATTGCCCTTACCTCTGGACCAGGAGACCCAGGTTCAAGTCACACCTGGTCCAGAGGCGTGTGGTAGCAACTCTGAGCAGGTTGATTAAAAATGCTTTATTTAATAAGGATGGGGACCTCTTGTGGTGCAATGGTATTGTCCCTACACCTGGACTGAGAGACCTAAGTTCAAGTCCCACTTGCCCCAGAGTTGTGTAATAACTCCTCTGAGCAGGTTGCTTAGAAAAATAGGTAAATTGAAAAAAAACTTCAATAAGAATGACAACTCTTGTGGTGCAGTGGTAGCATCTCTACCCAGGACCAGGAGGCCCAGGCTCAAGTACCACCTCTTCCAGAGGTGTGCAATAACATCTCTGAACAGGTTGATTAGAAAAATGGGTCAATTAAAACATAATAATAACTTAGGACCTATTTCAACCATTTCCCCACGGGAAACAGAATAGCAAGATCTTGAATAAGGATTTTGTAAGAACATGAGTACATTAGAAATTGGGACAGGTATAGACATTATGACCCATCAAGCATATACTGCTATTCAATCTGATCTTGGCTGGTCTTCTACCTCAACTAAATCCAATCCCCATCTCCCTTGATTACCTGAGTGACCAAAAACATCCCTTTCAGTGTTAAATATATTCAATGATGGGCATCCACAATCCTCTGGAATAGAAAACTCCAAACTCTTCTACCCCTTTAAGGGGAGAAACTTTTCATTTCAGTTTTAATCAACCCATTATCCTGAAACTGTGCTACGGTGTTCCAAATTATTCAGCAGTGAGAACAACTTCTCAGTATCTACCTTTTCAATCACTTTCAGATTGTTATGTATGTCGTTCTTCAAAGTTCTAGAGAGTATAGATTCAACGTACACAACTTCTCATCGTCAGAGAATGCATCCATTTCAGCAACCATTCTACTGAACCTTCACTGTACTGCCTCCATATCCTTACTTCGATATGAAGGCCAAAACTATGCACAGTATTCAAGATTAATCTCACCAAAGCCTGCAAACCTTCCTCATTCTGATAAACGCAAAATATTGCGGATGCTGAAAATCTGAAATTAAAAACAAAAGATGGTGGAGAAATTTGACAGACCTGGCAGTTTCTGTGGACAGAAAATCAGAGTTAATATTTCAAGCCTAGTATGCTCAGTTCTGCAGAAGGGTCACTGGACCTGAAATAGTAACTCTGATTTTCTCCACAGATACTGCCAGACCTGCTGAGATTTTTCAGCAATTTCTGTTTTTATTGCTAATATGACTCTTCTTTGGAACCATTCCAATGAAAGTTCATTAGACTCAGTGGTTGATTTCTCTCTCCACAGATGCTACCAGATCTGTTGAGTTTCTCCAGATTTTTCTGTTTTAATTCCGTATTCTTGAACTTCAATCACCTTGCAATAAAGGCAACTATCCATTTGCCTTCCTATTTGCTTGTCATACATGTGTGTTAACTTCTTGCATTCCTTGTATGGTACACCCAACTTCTTCTGAGCATCAGGATTTAAAATTTTCACCCCTTTTTAAAAAATTTCTGCAAGTCTATTCTACTAAAGTGAATAAGTTCATAGTGTCAGCAAGACTATTAACAATCTGCACTGTGTTCCTGGTTATTTTCAGATCTAGCTTTCATGTTGTTAAAGTCTACTCCTCACATGCCAATTAATATCTGTTGTTTATCTGTCAGCAGCACTTTGAAGCCTCCTTGAATCCTCCTCACAGCTTACATACCACCAAACTTCGTATGAAACTTAGAGACATTGCATGTTGTCTCCTGAGCTTTCACTGCCAGAGGCATTTTGAAATATTTAACGCAGAAATCACTTACGCTTTGTGATACTCCACAATGGTTCCAAATGCCCTCAAGCTGGCAAATCCTGAACTCCAGCTTAAGCAGCTCCTGTGTTTCCCTCAAGACAAAAGGAAGTGCTATGAAATTCCCATGTGGTGCAGGAATTACAAACAACTGGTTTCATGATTTAGCCATTCATATCTAAAGAAGAAAATCTCGATTCCCTCTTTAACGAATGAGTTAGTACCTTGTATAAATTATTTGGTTTTATTATTGCCTCTAGATTTCTCTGTGTTAATACCGTTAATGATTCAGTTTTATGCTTTTAATTGAATTTTTATGAATTAAGCTCAGCTCTAAATGTAATACAGTACTTTATGGTTTCCCATTGCTGACTATGGGGAATACTGACTTTGTCTACAGAGAGAAAAAAAAATACCTTAAAAACTCACTAAGCAATAATCACCTGCTATTCTCTGCTGTCACTAGTTGCTTCATTTTGGAAAAACATATTTTTTTTACTCACACCATCTGGCTCCCCCAACCACTTTGTTTGGCCAGCTGCTGCCCTGGCTCACTGTCTGTCTGTCTGTCCCTTTCACACACTCAGTCCATGTTTTGTAAAAGACCAGAACAATGCAATTTCGCTCATTGCATCAAAATGCCTTCATTCACCAAATTCTCTTTGTTAACAACCCATTAAAGAGACTTCTGTTTCAGTGGTACGTATTGAAAAATTAGATATTTTTCTTTCTGTTGCATTTTTCCCTTATTTTAAACGTAATACGATTTATTTTTTTTAATCCACTTCTCTTTCCTCACCCAGCTTGACATTCAATTCGCTTAACCTCTTTTCAATCCTTCCTCATTCTACTCTGAGTCCTAAATCCTACCTATTAAGCCAATAACCTTTTTCCAGATTATTAATCCATTCAGCTCTGCAGTAACTGCCTAAGGCTTAACCAAAGAGTTTTCAATTTCACTGTTGCATTTGACCTGAAGCGTGTATCCAAAGACAAATCTATATCATAATTAAGACAGCCTATTTCCAACTCTGTCCTTAAAGCGGTTGAAATCATCCTCCATATCTTTGTTCCCTTTAGACTGGACTATTCCAATGCATTCCTAGCCAGTTTGTTACATTATATCCTATGTCAACTTGAGGTCTTTGAATCTCTTTTACCCTTTCCTTAACTTGGACCAAGTCCTGTTCACACTTCATCCTTGTGTACATTAGCTCTGAAATGAGAAACACCTCTAGTTTAGAGTTTTCATCCTTATTTTGAAATCCATCCAAGGCCTTGCACTTCTCTATCTCTGTAAGCTCTACTTATTACCCTCCAAGATTTCTGTCCGCCTCCAATTATGGAGCATATTTTGAGCATCTTAATTTTAATAATTCCACTATTGGCCTTCAGCTGTAGAGACCGTAAGGTGTGGAATTCCCTTGCTAATCTTGTCTGCCTCTCTACATCCCGTTCATTCTTTAAAACACTTGCTAATGACCAAGTACTTGATCAATGGTCCCAAAATCATCTTATGTCAAGTCATGTTTCATACTTCTCCTGTGAAGTGTCTCGCAATATTTTACTACATTAAAGTTGCCGAATATATATATTTTGTTGATGAGTCAAACAGTTGACAGTTAGAGGAGGTATGTAATTGATCCATTGGATGTATTCAGTCTTAAGCCTAATTCTAACTCAATTATTACACTTATTGTGGAAGAGGAGCTGAGAGGGTTGACCAATGTCTTTCTCAAGATTTTTATCTTTGAGGTACCTTCTTTTAAACAAGCTGAAACGAATCCAACACTACCATTCACAATAGGGAGGGAGACACCTGCATTCATTCAGCACAGAAAACTTCGCTGGACATCAACCTGGCGTTCCATGCTAATGTTCTGCTCTATAGCAGCAAAGATATTATTTAAGTGCAAGATGGTTTGGTTGTGTTAGCATCCAGGCTGCCTGGAGTGAGCCTTGAGCACAGTGTTCTGACCCAGAGGCTGAAATATTGTTGCTGAATTGTTTGTCATACCGTCTAGATGTTAGCATGCCGTTGGAAGTCAAAACAGTATTTAAAGACCATATGCTAGTCTCTAGTAGCTGACCACACCTGGTGTGTGCTCGAACTGTTCTGGTTGTGCTGTTTGTTATTTATTTCTTTCTCAGGCACAGAATATCAATTGTTTCCCAAGTTATGTATTCATGTCAAGTGCCCTCGCCTGAAGGCAAATCTTAGTCTCGTTGTCTGCTGATGCTTCATCCTGAGCCATTCTCTTGGCAGTTTTCTTCTGTCAGTGGTTTGTAATTACCTTTCACTCTCAAGGGCAAGGGTGAGCAGCTAAGTTTCATCTCCTCCTCAGCTAGAGGAGGAATTGAATCTGTGCTTTTTGAACTACATATTATCCATCCAGTTAACTGATCTGTCCAGTGTTCAAGTTATATATTCTTCATTCACATTGCTATGGCTGTTGGTCATGCAAAATATGCCCAGTGCTATTTTCAAAGGAAAACTGAATTTATCTTATCGAAGTAAAATACTACAAATGCTGGTAATCTGAAATCAAACCAAAGCATTGGAAAAACTCAGCAGGTCTGACATCATTTGCAGGAGAGAAGCAACATTAGCACCTCATGTCCAGATTTTCTTCAGAACTGAGTTTCGTAAAAGTCACATTGGACTTGAAACACGGTCTGTTTTTCTCTTCATCGATGCCTCCAGAGCTGCTGAGTTTTTCTCGTGTTTTTTGATTTGATTATGAATGAATTTGTTTTGATGTTTGCTAGGAATGAGAAATCGCTTCAGAACAACTCCCAAGAATGTAAGAAGTAGGCAGACTCCTTTGTGTTGAAAATCACATCTATCTGGGTCATGACTAAATGTGCATCAACCAATTTCACATGATATCTTTCTGTGCGTAGCTAAAGTTTGCGAACTAAGGAAAATATTTCTGTAAAGGGTATCAAAAACAGAAGTTGCTGGAAAAGCTCAGCAGGTCTGGCAGCATTTGTGAAGAGAAATCAGAGTTAATGCTTCGGGTCTGGTGACCCTTCCTCAGGCTGGGACTGAGGAAGGGTCACTGGACCCAAAACATTAACTCTGATTTCTCTTCACAGATGCTGCCAGACCTGCTGAGATTTTAAGCAACTTCTGCTTTTGTTTCCAATTTAAAGCATCTCAGTTCTTTCAGTTTTCATGTAAAGGATATATCTGAGATATTTGGAAGGAAGGAATAAATTAAAGCATAATATCAATACTGAGCAGTAATATACAATTGCCTCCATTCTGTCTGTTTGCTTTTTCTTTTTTATGTTTATTGGTAAGAATTTGAAATGTGAAGCTAAGCAATGTGAAAATGATGAAACTATAGAGAGAGATAATTTACACATCCACTTGATGTGTTTTGCCACAAAACGCATCCTAACTCAATGGTTGCATATTAGCTAATTAATGTGGAAGAGAAGATGAGAGGGTGGACCTTTCTTAAGATTTTTATTTAAAATTTTGGCAAAGATTTGTAGCTCGAGTTGTAGGTGAGGTTATTGACTTTCTCGTCGAGCTGGCTTGTTCTTGTTCAGACGTTTCGTCACCATGCTAGGTGACATCATCAGTGGAGCCTCCAATGAAGCGATGTTATTCTACTCAGCTTGGAATTTATACTGTCTGGTCCATTCTGGTGAGTAGTGTCATTTCTGGTTTTGATCTGTGGGCATTTGTATATGGGGTCCAATATGCTTCAAAATGCTGCATTTCTGAAGAAGGGTCTAGGCCTAAAACGTCAGCTTTCATGCTCCTCTGATGCTGCTTGACCTGCTGTATTCATCCAGCTCAACACCTTGTTATTTCAGGTAAGGATGGTAGTTTCCTTCTCTAAAGGACTTTAGCCAAACAGATGGGTATTTCTTCCCCTGACAATCAACAATGGATTTGTGGTCATGATTAGACTCTTAATTCCAGATTTTTTAAAAATTAAATTCAAATTCCACCATCTGCAGTGGCAGAATTCAAACCCAGGTCCCCAGACTGTTATCTGGGTCTCCGGATTAACAGTCAAGTAATAATACCACTCGGCCATCTCCTTCCCATTACCAACTACTGAACCATTCAGTATGAGGTGCTTTGATTGCACTCATCAAAGTGGCCATTGTGTGCTGAGGAGCTGCTGATGACCACCATGGAGGTTAATTGAAATACCTTTATCATCTTGATGCTGGGGAGTAGCAATTTGCTGTTTCTTTGTGTGTCGTGGTTTCCATGGAAGTCAGGATGTCTGTAGGTAGCAGAACAAGTCTCTAGGAGGTGGAAGTGGACTAACTAGCTTTGTCTTTCAGAAAATTCTACTGAGTTCCAGCGAATTCCAGTTATGTGATTAAAGCAGCCATCTTAAGTGCTCAGGAATGTTTCTGTGTTTTAAAATAGATTTAACAGGGGAATATAGGTTAACAATAAAAAAACAAAAGTTATGATTTCTCTTCATGTCCTCTGATCATTCAAAGAGACAAGGTACTAACATAGCATCATCTTCAATGTTCTTTAGCCCCAGGATACTCAACTCTGTTTCCCAATTGCTCTACTCTTCTCCACTTAATTCTCTTGCTATGAAAGTTCTTTTGGTTTATTCATTTCCTGTATTCATAAAAGCAATTTGGAGAATTTGGGTGACAGCCCATATATCTCCCAAAATGTTTTGTTATTCATTCACAGATGCGTGCATCACTGATGGTCCAGCATTTAGTGTCCATTCCTAGTTGACTTTGTGAATTGCTGAAGTCCTTATGCTGTGGGTAGACCCACTATGTTGTTATGGAGGATGTTTCAGGATTGTGACCTTGTGACACTGAAGGAATAATAAATTATTTCCAAGTCAGGATGGTGGTGTCAGTGTTTCCATACATCTGCTTTGATTGTCCTGCTAAATGTTATTGGCCATGGGTTTGGAAGATGCTATTTAAGGAGGTTTGGTGAACTTCTGCAGTGTATCTTGTGTCTGGTACAATGGCTGCTTTTGGGCACTGGTGATGGAGAAACTGAATATTCGTCAACGAGTTGCCAGTCAAGTGGGCTGATTTGTCTTGGAAGGTGACAAACCTCTTGAGAGTTATTGGAGGTGCACTTAACCAGGAAAGTGGGGAATGTTGCATTGTACCCCTGAGTTGTGCCTTGTAGGTAGTGGACAGGCTTTGAGGAATCAGGAGGTAAGTTACTTACTGCAAAGTTTCTAACCTTTGCATGTTACTTTGCAGGTTATTGCTGAACAGGTGCTGCTTGATAGCACTGATGATGACATTTTACTTCTGGTTGAGTGTAGACTAATGAGGTGATAATTAGACATGTTCAATTTATTCTGCTTTTTGTTTAATGGGATGTATCTGGACAATAATCTGCTCAGTGACACCATTTGGGTTCGACCAGGGGCAATCAGCTCTCGTTGTCATCACAGCCTTGGATCAAATATGGACAAAAGAGCTGAATTCCAGAGGTGAGGTGAGAGTGACAGTCCTTGACATCAAAGCTATATTCAACCGAGTCTGGCATCAAGAAGCCCGAGCAAAACGGGAATCAATCAGTATCGGGGGTAAACTGTTCACTGGTTGGAGTAATACACCTAGGAAAATGTTTGAGGTTTTTGGAGGTCAGTCAATCTCAGTTCCAGGACATCTCTGCAGGAGTTCCTCAGGACAGTGTGCTTGGCTCAAACAGCTTCAGCTGCTTCATCAATTACATTCCTCAATCATAAGACCTGTAGTGGGGATGTTCCCTGATGATTGCACAATGTTCAGCTCCATTTGCAACTCCTCAGACACTGAAGCAATCCATATTTAAATGCAACAAGATCTGGGCAATATCCAGGCTTGGGCTAATAAGTGGCAAGTAACATTCATGCTACACAAATGCCAGGTAATGACTATCTCCAATAAGAGACAATTTAACCATCGCCCTATGCCATTCAATGGTGTTCCCATCACTGAATCCCTGACTATCAATATCTTTGGGGTTACCATTGACCAGAAACTCAACTGGACTCACCATATAAGTCCTGCGGATACAAGAACATGTCAGAGGTTAGAAACCTTGCAGTGATTAACTCACGTCCTGACTCCCCAGAGTTTGTCCACCAACTATGGTGAAAATTTTGATGGAATATATATCTAATTTACAACAGAGGATAATCTCTTCAACCTGAGATGACCTCAACTGAAGAATCAGATGATGTTACAGGGAATGCTGTTTGTCAGTGACTGAGACCCCTCATCACACTGTGAACATGACCTCAAGGATCATGTGCCTGGTTCCTAGGGATTAACCATCAGTTGAAGAAAGACAGCGACACTCCTTCAACCACCATCAAAATCTGACTATACCAACTCACTATAAATTAATAATGACAGAGCTCTGAAGGCTGTAGAGAATGTTACCTGTTTCAGAAGTACAATCGGCAAAAATCTCTGCTTTGACAGTTTTGTAGCAATCAGGATTGCTACAGGAAGCTTAGCGTTTGCTTATTTATACAGGAGGAAATGTGAAGGAAATGAGTTTATCAAATTTACAAAAGCTGCCGTATACAAAGTAGCAGTGATATTTCTCTCCTGTGTGTCTATGAGTCATGGACTACCTATTCCAGATATATTAGCCAGTTGAACAAGTCCCACTTGAGATATATTCAGAATACCAAGGACACAAAACAGGAAGAAACAGTGTGCAAAATGAATTAACTTAAGGGTAAAGTTCTCTGGAATTGAAGCACTCATCATTAGAGTTCAGCTTAATGGAATAAACACACACATATATAAATATATCTCACTGATGACAATATCCCAAAAGTTGATGCATATTTAGAATTTAAACTTGGACACCCTAGTGAGGCAGGCCAAGATTAAAATTCAATAACTCCTTGAAAGCAAACATCTGAAACCATAGACTGAGAGTAAAATGCACAAGAAAGAATTACCTGGGCAATGATCTGAAGCACAGCAAGATAGTGGAAAAAGACATATCCCTCCCTTATGCGCTCAATGCTTTGTATGTTTGGTTCAAGCCGAATGCCAGTGGCACAGTGTCATCTGCCCCAACAGACCCGGACGCATCCTTCCGTCACCGCTGCAGACATCAGATCGGTCTTCCTGGGAGTCAATCCAAGGAAAGTGACATGCTCGGACAAAGCCCCAATTAATGTACTTAGATCCTGTGTGGACCAGCTGGAGGAGGTATTTATTGATTTCTTCAACCTCTCCATCCTACAAGCCAACGTCCCCAACTGCTTCAGGAAGACCACTATAATCTCTGTGCCTATAAAAGCACATGCAGTCTGCCTTAATGACTACTGCCCAGTGGCTCTGATCTCCATAATCACAAAGTGCTTCCAGAGGCTGCTCATGCCCCACATCAAATCTAGTATCCCAACCTGCCTCGATCCCCTGCAATCTGCCTACCGATGTAACAGGTCCACAGCGGATGCCATTTCCCTAGCCCTGCTCTCATCCCTGGAACACCTGGACAACAAGAACACTTGTGTCAGGCTCCTCCTCATCAACTATAGCTCTCCCTTCAACTCCATTATCCCCTCCAGACTGATCTCAATATTCTGAGACCTAGGGCTTGGCCCCACCCTCTGCAACTGGATCCTCAGCTTTCTGGCCCACAGGCTGCACCTCCTCCATGATAACACTCAACACTGGAGCCCACCAAGGATGCATTCCCAGCCCCCTATTGTGTACACCCACAACTGTGTTGCCAAATTCCAAACGAATGCCATCGACAAGTTTGCTGAAGACACCACCATGGTAGGACAAAGCTTTTCACTGTACTTAGATACATGTGACAATAAACCAAATCAAGCAATCAATCTCAATTATTGGCATTGCTTCCATTGAAAACCAAAGAATACAGGCAGCCAAGGGCAAAAGACAAGCTTTAATGGCAATCCCAACAAAATCTGAAAATAGTTGTTTGGTTGTACAGAACTTGAGTATTGCTGAAAAAAAGACCAATTTTGTCATAAGTTTTCATCTAGCACTCACCAGGACAATTTAGAAGAATACTAAATCAAGGGTAAACCATACTGCTTGATAAGAGAGTGCCCTGACTGGTAGGGGCATTGCCATAGATATTGCATCCATTAATGCCTATTGTGTTTGCTTAACTTTATACTAGGCAGATTGACTTTGACTAGTCAGATGTTTGCAGGTTCATGTCTTAGGCTCATGCACTGACCAACCTGCATTAAATTGCAAAATGGATCAGACACAAGGTGAGAGGGGAAAGTAATCAGATGAATAGAAAAGATGCATCTGGGGAAATATGAGTGGCAATATCCAAACCATGACCAACATCTATTGTCAGAATTCAGATATTCTGCTGCTGTAAATATAATGTTTAATTTACTGCTGAGCTTGAAAAGCTGTAAAACACCTATCTGAAAAATGAGGTGTTGTTCCTTGAACTTTCTTTGGATTTCATCACAATTGTGTAGGAAGCAGGGAGTAGAGTGAGAGTAAAACAGAGAATGAAAATGATAGTCAATCAAAAAGCTCAGGACACACTTACAAATTGTTAGGATGTGTTCTGATAAAAAGAACAATTGTACAATTTACATCTAGGCTTTGAAGTAAGGTAAAGACTAGACATTCATAAGTGCACATGAACAAGCTTTATTCATTATTGCCCTTTACTATGTATGGTAATGGAAGACAACTTTCTAGAACTCTGCAAGCTCTGGCTCCATCACCTTGTGATTGACACCTTGTACATCCATCAACTTGGTCTACTGTATCTGCTGCTCCCGATGTGGCATCTTATACATCAGTGAGACCAAGCGTAGACTCGGAGTCTATTTCGTACAACATCTGCACTCTGTACTCGACAAATGACAACATCTTCCTGTTGCCAACCATTTTAACTCCCCCTCCCACTCCCTGGGTGACATGTCCATCCTGGGCCTCTTCCAGTGTTACAATGACACCAGCCGCAAACTAGAGGAGCAACACTTCATATTCTGCCTTGGGAGCCTACAGCCCAACGGCCTAAATGTGGAATTCACCTGTTTTAAAATCTCCCCACTCCCAGCCTCATCCCATGTCCAACCCTCCCTCTCATCCCTGCCTCCTTGACCTGACACAACCTGTCCATCTTCTCTCTCACCTATCCGTTCCACCCATCCTGCTGACCAATCCCCACCACTCCCTATCTGCACTCACCTATCACCATCCCACTTACCTTCCCCAGCCTCACCCCTCCTCTCTATTTATTTCCCAGCTCCCTTCCCCCTCCCCAATTCTGAAGAAGGCTTCCGACCCGAAACGTCAACTTTCTAGACTCCCTGATGCTGCCTGCCCTGCTGTGTTCCTCCAGCTCCGTACTGTGTTGTCTCTGACTCCAACATCTGCAGTTCTTGCTATCCCATCATTATGATATAGCTCCTTTTGCACTTGCTCAGCATCTATTTTTCAGAGCAATGATATTATTAACCATTTACTCATCAACCATCTAAAATCTTAATGGGCTTTCTGCTATCATCTAACTAACTACAACAAAGATATCTTTACAGTTGACTTGATTGTTTATATTGCTAAAGCATAGTGGCTTATTACTCTGATAAGTGTGTAACTGATTGTACAATACACTTTTAATACATTTTAGAAGAACACAGAAATGTTATGGGGCATTGATTACATGACAGTAAATCACAAGCTGCAATCATTGTGTAGAGGATTGAGCTTCTTTGATTTCTTTAAATGCCATACATGTGAACGTGCAAACGTAGGAGTTAGGAACAAGAATAGGCCATTTGCCCCCTCAGACCTGCTCTGC
Organism: Rhincodon typus; assembly: GCF_021869965.1. NCBI lineage: Eukaryota > Metazoa > Chordata > Chondrichthyes > Orectolobiformes > Rhincodontidae > Rhincodon > Rhincodon typus. The sequence goes on along the minus strand of NC_063339.1, from coordinate 50,515,558 downwards.
CATTTAATCAGATCATGGCTGATCAGATTGTGACCTCAACTCCAAATTTCCACCCACTCCCAGTAACCTTTCACCCCCTTGCTTGTCAAGAATCTGTCTGTTTCTGCCTTAAGCACATGCAAAATTCTGCTCCCGTCACCTTTTGAGGAAGAGTATTCCAAAGCCTAATGAGTGTCTGAAAGGAAAAAAAAATCACTTAATCTCTATTTTAAATGTGACCCCTTATTTTTAAACAGTGACCCTGAGTACTAGATTCTCCCATGGGAGGAAACATCCTTGCTGCATCCAGCCAATCAAGCTCCCTCCAGAAATTATATGTAACAATCAAGTTGCCTTTACTCTTCTAGAAACCATCAGAAGAATTTGAAATGTACAAAAGAGAATATCTCATTAATATAATGGTAAGGATTGAATGAAATGTGAAATATGACGAATCATAATATTTGATGTGGTGCACAGCAACAGCACGTTGATTAGTTGGGATGATATCACTTGTAAACATTTATCAACGCTTATCTTTGATGTGAGCTGCTTTCTTGGAACAGATATTAGAGAGTGTTACTGCAGGTAAAATGATCCAATGAATCAATCTTTTTTTTATTTTAAATAGTGGAATATTGACTGTTCCAATCACATCACACTATGGGATAGGCAATATTTAGGATATACTTGACTAAATGACATAGAAGCTGTTATAGCATGGTTATGCTTTCACCACCACTAATGAAAAGATGTAAAAATAATGTTTAACAAGAAGAAAAAACGTTACTCTTTAGCAATGCTGAAATAAACTGTTGCTCAACAAGTTGATTGAATGGAGCAGTATTAAAGTATACTTCATACTTCCCATTTAGCTGATGACAAATGTGGATTCCACTAGTTTATCCTGGTACAGAATTACCATAGCAGCAGTAATTGTTCAGTTCTTTCTTTTTCATTTTCTGTAAAGGTCACTACAATTCACTCCTTGTGAGCCTGCAGCCTTTTTAGTGCTGTTATTTCTAGTCCGATTTAAAATTGTCATTGCAGATGTACAATAAACCCAACATTTTTATTGTAGTTGTACTCTGAAGGTTTGTAGGAGGTTCACCACTACTGCTTAGGCCAGGAAAGTGGAGTGGCAAGTTACAGACGCTGGAGTGACAACTGCATATTCTTTTGAGATCAACAAAGTACTTCCTGCAACAAATTAAAAAAAACAAAAGAACTATGGATGCTGAAAATCAGAAGCAGAAACAGAAATTACCGGAAAGTCTCAGCACCTCTGGTAGCATCTGTGGAGAGAAATCAGAGTTAATGTTTTGAGTCCAGTGATCTTTCTTCAGAACTGGTAGTAGCTAGGAAAAAGTACCTTCTACAACAAATACTTTAAAACATTGCTCAAAAGTATTGATCATCATATTCTGAGCAGTGGTGAAGTTGGAAGTAGGTGGCTAGGGACACCTATTGCTGTATAATGGCCCTGAAGACCTGGCAGCAGTGACACAAGAATTCCTGCCTTCACTGGGATGGTCAAGGTCAATGAATGAATCTTCACATGGCATCTCTCACTCACAGCTCCACCAGTACTCTCATAATACTTAACCTACCACACCCTAACAGCCACACAGTAGTATTTGGTTCTCAGGATTCATAATCTAACATTGCCTCCACCTGATTTCCACACGATTACCAATGCTGCCAACCACTCATTCAGCTCTCATTACCTCCACATATGTGCAGTGATTTAACGAGGGAAGGTGCATCATTCAAATATATTGCAACAGACTCATTTTTCCCTCTGTCATGTAGGACAAAATAGCACTCAAAAGAAGGGAGAAGAGCAGAACCAGTATGGGAAAAAATCCTGTATCACTTGGAACCCCTAGAGGAGATAAATTTCTGTGTCATGACTATGACACAATCTTTGGCAAGTTTAGACTGCTCCTCAGCTCCAAGGTCACCTTCCAACCTGCTACCTGACACTTTGGCCAAACCACAGATGTTCTGAATATGGAGGTCCTGCTTCTCCTCCAGTGCCACTCTCACCTCCTCTTCTGATTCCCTGTACCATAGACTCATAGAACTAGCATCCTTAAGCAATTGCAATCCAAGGAGAAAGAAGAGCTTCAGTGCAACACTGATGAAGGAGTATGGAAGAGTCCAGCTTCAACTTGACAGAAGCTATCACACAGGGCTTACCATCTTCACCAACTACACTCAATCTCCCTCTTCTCCTATGGACTCAGTGGCACTGACACAGCAGCCTCTTTCATTAGTGTCACCTCATAAAATTTAAATCCCTCTGTGTGTGGATGGAGCCAATCCAGGAACTCAACACAGCACCTCCAGAAGCACTTCATTGTACTTTCAGTGTCTTTGCAATAACAGAAATGTTTCAAATTCACTGCAATTAGAAATTGTGTGCTTGAACCCTCAGCAGCTAATCATTGTACAAACAGCATTATGCATGTATTGTTCAAATGAGGACAATCAGTATCACATCAGCTTGCTGGGCTGCTTGTTGTCAGGATTGTACTCATTCAGATGCTTTTGATACACGCATGGGATGCTAGCACGAGCTCGCTTCCCAGTGTGAAGAGTCACAAGTGCCACACAGAAGCAGCTGATAGTGCAGCAAGCATGTGCAAGAGGCTGATCAGGTTGTATTGGTGGCAACAACTTGTGGCATATGGTCATGAATCTCATTCTATAAAATGTTTTACTATTTTTATGTGACCTGTGTGAAATAAAATTCGACTAATGTATCGCTCATATTAATGGTGTTAAAGTTACAAATTACTCGAAGGAGACTTACCTCTCTGTGCATCAGCCACTTTACAAGCTGCTCTGAACAAATTGTTCATTTTGGATAAAAGTTTAAGCACCAGCAAGTACAAATGCAAAATAATCATGTAAGTCAGCTGGCACTTTTTTAAACACAAAAGTTAGAGGAAAGAGTTTTATGGAATCAGTTGCAAGGAAGGACTGATAACTGAACAGTGTAATTGAATTGAAGAGGGAACTTAATTTGCTTCAAGCAAGAGAATCAATTTATTGACAAGGTGAGCTCATGGGTGGGTGAGATTGAAATCAATCAAAGTATAGACTTGATAACAAAATAGGATTATTTTGCTCTTACATATTCTTATATTCTTATGCCAATATATTTCACACATTGAAGAATTTTTACAGGATTAACGCAACACTAAACCTCTGCATGTTGATGCTTCCTGGTGAGACTTACATAACAGGTGGGAAGGTAATTTCACATTTGTGACTTTATATAAATGGAAATCATTTGATGCACTCTAATCTCAATGACTGAGTGATTTTACACCTCCTCCTTCTAGTGAAGTACCTGAGATGCTGCACAGAGAGAAATTCATGGGTAGTCACCCACATGTTTCTGATTGATGAGTCAAGCTTTCAGAATCAGCCAGTTTGCTGACAATTTGAACAGCAAGTTGCAAACAATTTCTTTGCAATCAAAATATTTAAAAATTGTTTAAGTACAATTGAAATTTATCTTCAATTAATAAACTGCAATATTTTCAATAGCTATTGAAACCTGCTTTTTACTATTTTGACACGAATTGTGCACTAGTATTTGAACATTTTGTATATTTTAAGCATCATAGGGCTGGAGGTTCAAATCAACCTAATTTTTGGGACTTTGTGAGGACATGATTTAGAAATCACAGTCCCAGTCATCGGCAACATTCCCAACATTTCCAGGACAATTGGATAATTTTAAGGGCTGATGTGGGGAAGGATTGGACAATCCATTTGCTGACAATTATTGGATCGCTATGCTCCTGTGGTCAGCGTCACAAATTTCACTAGTCATCTTGGTGAACTTTAACAGTCTAATTCATATTTGTATCCAGCCATCAAGCTCAATGCGGGGCATTTGAAATTTAATTCCTGCTTGATAAAAATGGAAGAAAGATGAGCTGACCAGTGCAAAGTGCGGTGCTGTACCTTAAGTTTGTTTGAATAGCTACTTTTCTCTGGTTGCGCACTCTTGGTCTTCCAAAGAGCAGTCTGCTCTAATTGTCAATGTATTGACAGCTCCCATCATGGCTGCCATCTGCTTCTGCTGCTGGCACAAAGCAGGCAGCTCTCACCTTTGGAGGTACACTGCTCTTCTACTTGGGTGCCAAGATTTCCTCCTGGTCAACTAGTCATTTACATTTTAACGTCATATGATGAGAACGATGAAGACTGAGCATGGGAATGTAATCTGAATTCCTTCCAGGTGCCGGATTCTTGAATTTGCTTTAAAAATCTGGCACAAATGAATCAAAGAGTACACAAGAAGGTTGTTAGATCTTTTGTGGCTCTTTAAAAGAGCTATCCACTTAGTCCCATTTCCTGGCTGTTTGCCACCAAATCTGTAAATATTTCCTTTTCAAGTATTTATCCTATTTCACTTTGAAAGCTGGTATTGAACTGGCTTCTGCTGCCCAATAATGCATTTAAGATCGTAATAAATTGCTGTTAGAAAAAATCACTATCTCCCTTCTAGATCCTTTGCTAATCTTTTAAACATGTATCTACTAGTTACCAAAGCCTGTCTCAGGGGAAATAGTTTCTCTTTCCTGACTGATCAAATTTTGAACATCTTGGTTAATTCTCCCATTTGCCATCTTTGTTTTAAGGAGAACAATCCCAATTTCTTAATTGTCTCTCTTCATAAATTAAGTTTCTTATTCCTAGTATCTTTCCAATAAATCTTTTATTTCAAAAGTCTTTACTCCATATTTTAAATCATCATGAGGCAATGCATTGAGAACCATGAAATCGGCAGTGTAAAGGGTAAGAAATAGCATGTGAGAATTCAGTCTCTGACCTTGGTCATCTGAGTGGGGTCAAGACTTCTTCATTTGGCCCTGCTGTACCTGTTTCAGACCAGACACTGGGGACTGGCTTCCCTGGCCACTTGCTCCCAATTCTTTTTGGGGGTTCTCCCTGAGGATATCCCAGTCCCCTGGAACAATGGCAATTCTTCCAGTGCCTACCCCCATGACTAAAAGGGCCCAGCACAGACATTCATCAGCCTAGTGCCTGGTGTTTAATTTTGCATGTTTTAAATTGCAACAATATTTATCAATATGGTTTCCCTTTAACTACCCGGCTTTATGAACAGAAGTTTGGCTGCAGCATGTTCGCTCAGCAGTAGGCAACCATCAGTGTGACACAGGCTGAGCCTAATGGAACAATCAGTATCAGAGCTAGCAGGCCACAAATCAGGCCCGTCACCAGATAAAATATGAACCAAATGTTAGCCTTTCATGTTACGATACATTCAACTTCAAGTTAAATATTTAATTTAGAATTTTATTCAGAATCTCTTTGCAAATTTAAATAATGACACGGCCCTTTTAGGTATGAACAATGGTTATTTACGCATTTTGTTTGTAAATTTTATTGTGACCGCATGAGGAGGGTGGATTAGCTTCTCTCTTTTTAACTCCCCTCGGTCAGAGGTAGCAAAGATTGTTCATTCTTTTTAGCACACAATTCTATCGCACTTCAATTAAACCATAGTACTAATCAAAATCACTGACATACTAGTAAGGTTTTCTTGACTGAAAGAAAGATTAATTTTATTACTGACTAATTCCCTAAAAGGTAACAGAAACTAAGTCAGTCTTTTTTAAAAGGAAGTTGTCTAGTACAAAAGGGAATAAAGAATATGTAGTTTGAAATTTCTTAAGAGTCCTTCAGTTGTGGAAGTTGAACCTGAGACCACAGCTGTTTGATTGATGCCTAGTATCCTCAGCAACAGCAAAATTTGTAGAATTCTTGAGCATTTGAAGAATAGTTGGCCCCAGTTTTGGCCATGACAGAGAGCATCTCCTCTGTGGTAAACATGCCAGAAGAAAGCAGAAACACAACATCCATCGTTAAAATCACATCTCTCATTATCATGGGGTGTAAACAGAGTTAACGTTTCGGGTCCGGTGACCCTTCCTCAGAACTCAGTTCCTCAGCATTCTTAGTTCTGAGGAAGGGTCACTGGACCTGAAATGTTAACTCTGTTCTCTCCTCCACAGATGCTGCCAGACCTGTTGAGCTTTTCTAGCAACTTTGTTTTTGTTCCTGATTTACAGCATCCACAGTTCTTTTGGTTTTTATCATGGGGGTGTGGTGGTTTATGCATGGGCTGTATTTCAGAACTGGTTCTCAGAGGCAGCTGGCCATTTAAATGATCAGCAACCTCCACTGAGGTGTGAGTTCAGAATCGCTGGAGTGTGGAACCTGGAGGATGGAGATGAAACCCGATCAGAACAGGTCTGTTCTCAGTGAGTCTCTTTTCAATAGTCACATATCACTTGGAGAATCAAGGTACCCTGGCTAATATGATTCCAGAAGGCCTTGACAGTGGTTTCAGGGATCGCTTGGAATGTGGGGTCACATCCGCTATCCTTTGGGGGTGGAGTCAGGTCCCCTTTAAGACTGTTAATGCTGAAGGAGGTTATGCATAAATGGTGCATTAACCTCTTGCAAATTTACAACTTGTTAAGACTTGTCAACAAATATTAACAAGTGTCAAGAAGAGTCTACCAGTCAGGATGTGCCAAGAAATGCCAACAAGTGTCAACAGCCATTGACTTGTCAAGAAGGGAGCTGAATCTTTATGAATGACAGTGCTTTGTACTGAATAGTCTTCAATATAGAAATTATGGCATGGATAATTGCCGAATTATGAAAAATTCATCACAGCATGTGGACATTGTTGACTAGGCCAGCATTTATTGCCCTAGTATTTAATCCCTTGGCGAAACTCATGAAAAGCAGCCTTTGAATGAGATCACCTCTCATTCTTTCAAACTCCAATGAGTAGTGTACAAACCTATATAATCTTTGCACATAAGACAGTTTCCCTATAGCGGGTATCATTCTAGTGACCTTCTCTGAACTGCTTCCAACGAAATGATGTTTTTCCTTAAATAAGGGGGCCAAATCTGCTCACATTACACCAGATGTAGTCTCACCAGCACATTGTACAGTTGTAGTAAGACATGCTGATGCTTATACTCCAATCCCCTTGAAATAAGGGCCAACATTCCATTTGCCTTCCTGATTAACTGCTGCACCCTGTGCACTAGCTTTCCGTGTTTTGTGCACAAGTGCCTCTAAGTCCCTTTGTGTCACAGCTTTCTGCAGTTTTTCTCCATTTATACAATATTCTCCTTTTGTTCTCCCTTCCAAAATGAACAACTTCATATCTTCCCACATTACACTCTATTTGCAACACTTTGCCCACTTAATTAGCCTATCAATATCTCACTGTAAACTGTTTGTATCCATCATACAAGTTGTCTTTCCATCTATTTTTGTACCATGTGCAAATTTTGTTACAGTATATTCACTTCCTTTCTCTCAGTTACTTGAGCAGTTACTTGATTGTAAAACAGGCTATGAATGATCCTGTATGATCTGTAGCTTGCATGTATATATTAATTATATTGTCTTTATTCATTGTGAAATATACTTACAGATTTGTGATCAGACCTTTGTGCCATACAAATAGTCCTTAACCAATTTTAGTCGCAGAAATTAAAGTAATTGTTCAAGGTATGAATAACATCATCATTATTCTGCGATACTACATAGACTTTCCTTTATAATTAATTAAATCAGTGTCAGAAATTAAAGATACATTTGCCACCTACAATGAATATTAATTAATTACATCTCAAAAACTGGTCAAAAGCATCAAATGTAAGTATGTTTCCGACTAATAAACGTAAAAGTCACATAGTCTCATTGTAGTTCATGATTCAAATATTGTAAAACGGGGCATCCTTTTGTCACACAGATGCTGTCAGACCTGCTGAGTTTTTCCAGCAATTTTTGTTTCTTTTCTGATTTTCTGCAGTTTTTTGTAGAAAATCATATTGTACATCAATAACAATTGAAAATTACTTTTTTAAAAATAAATAATTAAATGACATTTGCTACCTAATTCTAAATCTAAAGAGAACTCAGTCAGAATAGTAGCTGTGCTTGCCACTTGAAATCTAGAATTCTTAGATGTATAGGGTGTTAAATCGAATCCTCGGCATTGTGGAAAACAGGTGATAATGCATCAACAGCTCATTTTACACCAACAATTGCTTTCCTTTCAGTTGGACCTATAGATACAATATACAAGTTCAATTAAACTCAAATGTAAGGTTTAACAAAGAAACAGAAAGCCTTTATGATTTTTTAACTCTCTTTGTTGAGCCAATGGCACAATAATTCCCTTGAAGAATGCAAATATCAGAAAATGTTTAATTTCTCCTGTGATTTAAGTGTCGTCATCCAAAAAGGAGGGGAAGTATTATTGAAATGCTCATAAATTTACCAGAATCATTGAAATAGAGCAAATCTGGATTCTGATAAAAATGTGACAATTTGCATGATGCCCTAAATTTAATATATGCAATTATATTATTCATTTAATGGAAGCTAATAAAACATTTGCAAATTCACATGTTATTCTTTTAATTACCTTTTGTCAATCAGTGTTACAAATTCAAGTTTGTGCTTTTGGTATAAACTCGGACATTTCAGCTAATCACCTTGATAAGCCTCTCTGGACATCTACATTTAAAACTGTGGCAGAATGCGAATTACATACCTCTGATACCATGGGTGGTGAACTTACAATCCACTGCTGTCACAACGAGACATAAAGTGACACATGGAGCAGCCATTGATATTTCATGCTGACAGTTAACATTCTTCACCTGCTGCCTTCTTGTCAGTGTTTTCTGACAAAAGTCGAGACAGGGTTTAAACTTCCTGTGCTGTTGTGTCCTGAGGTTCCCTACTAATGCTGCAGTCCACATCCATCTTTGCTGTGTGTGGTCATGTGTTCAAGTGACCCTGAACCATGAGCAAGCATGAGGCACCCAGTAAATATTACAATTCACTTTGACACGTTAAAGCTGTGGAAGATTTACTTCAGTGCAGAAGTAGGTAAACGGGGATTTTTAAGATGTATTGTTGTTTGCATCATAGTAAATCATCAGCAATGAAACAAATTTAGAATGATGTGGAGGTGCTTGTGATAGACTGGGGTGGACAAGGTCGGAAGTCACACAACACTGTGATGAAAATTAATACCAAGTCCCCAGAGCATTATCGTAGTCCCGGGATTACGGGTTCAGTGACATTACCACTACAGCAATGCCTCCCCTCAACTAAATTATTTAAATCTCTTTAGAGGAATTTTCTGTTGTGCTCAATTGTTGAGTGTTTGCAGGTCTGTTGACTGCTTTGTAACCTACATGAATAATTTATATCTCACACCTTTCACAGGACTTTTTTAACTCGCAGAATTGTTGCCTTCTTGATGAAGTCCTTTGTAGATTAACTGCACCCAAACTCTTTTCATCTGGGAGTTACATATATAATTAAGATAGTTTATTGATGGACACTAAAATAGAACATCATTGATTCTCCAGCATGGGCAGTTCCTATTATCTCTCATCATTGATTCTTTATTGCTTTCAAATGTCTACCTCTGACCTTGTAAGACAAACACTGGTTACCTTTTAACTAATTAAATCAAAGCTTACTTGAATTGCTTATTTATCAATTTCTTCTTTAAAAAATTCAAAGAAGTAAAAAATGAATTATGAACGAAATATTTGAAAACAATATAAAGAGGTTCAGGAAGAAGTATCTGTAGTTGCAGTAAAGGATGTCCCAATTGTTGACAGGAGAATAGATTCACACTGGAAAGAAAATTTATGTTATTTCAGTCTGTGATGATATTACTTGCAAGGGAATAATGCATAAGATCTCATCAAATTACAAGCCTAACAATAACTAAGTAACAAAAAAAACTTCTTAAAAATGAATGTGTGAATGACCAGCAAGAATGCAAGCCTTTTAAAACTTTGAAACTTTGTTTGTAACCAAATGGAACTACAAGAACATCGTATTTCCTTCAGTATTCCTTCATTTTGTAACTGGCTCACACTGAAGACTGCTACTTGCTTTCTTCCTACATTAAATTTATTGCAATTTCTCATATTGCTAGAAACAATGCAGTTCCTAATTTGGCATTCCTTAGAGAGGTACTGAATGTGGACAGCATGTGTGAAAGCGAAAGTTATGCTTTTTCAAAATTATGTCTTTACATTTTATTTCTAAGAGACCTATGCTAATACTTATTCAGTATGTCAAGTGCTTGAGCAAAGCAAGTTTTAATCTATATCCAAGTATGTCAATTCCCAATGTGCAGGCTCTAGATCTATGGTATTCATGGTCCTGTTTATACTTAAAAATGGTGTAACAGAATGACCAAAATTGTGTGAACAGTTAAATCTAATTGGTTTGTAAATGGGTTTCTCTCTGTTAGACCATAAGACACAGAAATTGCCCGTAGTGTTCAGTGATGTGTAGATTAGGTGGGTTATAGGGGGATGGGTTTGGGTGGGTGTTCTGAGTGTTGGTGTGGACTTGTTGGGCCGAAGGGCCTGTTTCCACCCTGTAGGGATTCTATGATTCTGTAAGCAGAAATTAGGCCATTTGGCCCATCAAGTCTGCTCTGCCATTCAATCATGGCTGAAAGATTTTCAACCCAATTCTCCTGCTCTCTCCCCATGACTTTTGATCTCCTTGACAGTCAAGAACCTATTTATCTCTGTCTTATGTATACTCAATGACCTGGCCTCCACAGGCTTCTGTGGGAATGAATTCCACAGATTCACCACTCTCTGGCTGAAAAGGATTTTCCTGTCTCCATTCTAAAGGGTCTTCCCTTTACTCTAAGGCTGTGCCCACAGATCTTTCCTGCCAATGAAAACATCTTCCCAACGTCCAACCTGACCAGGCCATTCAGTATTCTGTACGTTTCAATTAGAGCCCCCTTCATCCTTCTAAACTCCATTGAGCCCAGAGTCCTCAAACGTTCCTCATATGTTAAGTCTATTGAAGCCTGCTGAACTACTGCCCTTTTCGTCAAATGTGCCATCAACATGCTCCTGAAAAAAACAAACCAAAACAAAAGCAGAAATTGTTGGATAAACTCAGTAGGTCTGGCAGCATCGGTGTGGAGAAAGCAGAGTTAACGTTTTGAGTCCACTGACTCTTCATCAGAATGATTAGCAGCTAGGAAGATGTGGTATATATGGGGAAGGCAGGTTGGTGGTGGTGATAAGAGGGGTGTAGCATGGAGGCAGAGAAAGAGAAATAAGCAAATAGGTTGAGACGGAGCCCAGAGAGAGGGAGAAATGAAAGGGGTAGGTAAACAAAGGATGATTGGCAGTAAGCCAGACAGAAGAGAAGCTGAATAAGTGACAATGAAGGCCAACAATAGGAGAGAATAGCGAGGCTCTGGTAAACGCCACCCATGTCATATATAATAGGACTAAGAGTGGGTGAGAATGAGTTGGAGCACTGAAAACAACCCATGTCATGATAAGAGCAGATGTAGGAGTGTGTAAAAAAAAGGAAGGATAGAATCAGTTCTGAACTTTATGTTGAGTTCTAGAGGCTACAGAGTTCCCAGCAAAAAATGAGACTTTGTTGTTCAAGCTTGCGCTGGGGAGTCATGAAATACTGCAGCAAACCTGTGACAGAATTATTGGCACGGGAGCACGGTAGTGCATTGAAGTGGCAGGTAACTGGAAGTTTGGAGTCATTTTTATGGATCCATTTGTAGTTCAATCTGCATTGGAGAGTTGAAATGCAGACTGGGTGACCACTTTGCCAAACACTTACATTCTGTCTACAGAAAGGGCAGTGCAATGATTTCCATGCTGGTAGTACATTCTTCAGATAGCCACCTGATAGCAGCTAATAAAAACCAAGAAGAGGGAGAAATATACTTAATCTAATACTCACCAATCTGCCTGTCTCAGATGCATCAGCATGTTAAGACAAAATCCTGTCTCCACATTGAATATACTCTCTATCGTGTTGTTCAGTACTATCGCTATGCTAAAAAGATCGAGCAACTCAAGGCTGGGTATCCATGAGGCTCTATGAGTCATCATCAGCAGCAGAATTGTACTTAAACAATTAGCAACTTCATGGCCTAGCATACCTCCCAGTCTACCATTACTATCAGGGGATCAACCTTAACTTAGTGAAGACACAACATTTTGACATGACAACCATTCCGGTAATAGTATTTATGACATGTACTGCAGAACTTTCCACACTGCTAGCCAAGCTTCAACACTGACATCGATCCGATGACATGGCAAATTGCCCAGGGATGTCCTGCACACAAAAAGCAGGACAAATCCAACATGGCCAATTACTGCCCCGTCAAACTACTCTCGATCATCAGTAAAGTGATGAAAGGTTTCATCAATAGTCCAATTAAGCTGCACTTGCCTAAAAATAACCTGATCTTTGACGCTCAGTTGGGTTCCACCAGGGCCACTTAGATTCTAACCTCATTACAGCCCTTATTTCAAACATGGACAAAAGGTATAAATTCCAGAGGTAAGATGTGAGTGACATTTGTTCAAGTGTGGCATTGAAGAGCTCTAGCAAAACTGGAGTCAATGGGAATTCAGGGGAAATCTTACTGCTGGTTACTGTCATACCTGGCGCAAAGGAGAATGGTTTTCTTTGTTGGAGGTCAGTCATCTCAGCTCCAGGACATCTCTGCGGGAGTTCTTCAGGGTAATGCCCTAGGCCCAACCATCTTCAGCTGCTTCATCAATGACCTTCCCTCCATCATAAGGTCAGAACTGGTAATGTTCGCTGATGATTGTGCAATGTTCTGCACCACTCTTGACTCCTCAGATACTGAAGTAGTATGCTGCAATGCTGCAACACCTGGACAGTATCCAGGCTTGGGTTAACAAGTAGCAAGTAACCTTTGGGCCACCCAAGTTCCAGGTAACAATCCAGCCATTGCCCTTTGACATTGATGGCAACACCATCACTGAGTCTCTGTCCACTATTTATAAGGCAGAATTTGAAAGTGTGTTGGAATGGTTCCCAGTTGCCTGGATAAATGTAACTCTAACAACACTCGGGCACTTTAACATCATCCAGGACAAAGCAGTCCACATGATTGGCACAAAATCCAAAAACATTCAGTCACTCCATTATGAACTCTCAATAACAGCTGGATGAACTATCTACAAAACGCACTGTAAAATTTCACCAATGTTCTTTCAATACCACTTTCCAAACCCACAACCACTACTATCTGGAAGGACAAGGGCAGTAGATACATGGGAACACCACCAGTACACATTCTCCTCTAAACCACTTACCATCCTGATTTGGGAATGTTTTGATGTTCCTTCAGCATTGCTGGGTCAAAATTCTGAAAGTCCATCCTTAGTGACATAGTGGGTCTACATAAACTGAATGGATTGCTGCAGGTGAAGAAGGCAGCTCACCATCATCTTGTCAAGGGAAAGAGATAGACTGCTTGGTGATGTGGTGCAAAGATAACATCTCTCCCTCAATGTCAGCAAAACCAAAGAGCTGATCATCACCTTCAGGAAGCAAGGAGGAGGGTCACTCTTATCTACATCAATGGAACTGAGGTGGAGATGGTTGAGAGTTTTGAGTTCCTAGGAGTAACGATCACCAGTAACCTGTTCTGGACCACCCACATTGATGCAACAGACAAGTAGGCACAACAACGCCTCTTTTTTCTCAGGAGGCTAAGAAAATTCAGCATGTCCATAAGGACCCTCACCAACTTTTACAGATGCACCATAAGTAGCATTCTATCTGAATGCATCACAGCTTGGTATGGCAACTGCTCTGCCCAGGATTGTACAAAACTACAGAAAATTATGAACACAGCTCAGACCATCATGCAAGCCAAACTTCCATCCATTGACTCCATTAACCCTTCTCGTTGCTGTGGATAGGTAGCCAATATCATCAAAGACCCTTCCCACCCCAGTTATAATCTCTTCCAACCTTTATCATCAGGCACAAAATATAAAAGCTTAAACACAGGTAACAATAAGTTCAAGAACAGCTTCTTCCCTACTATTACTAGACTTCTGAATGGGCCAAATCATTAATCTTGCTTTTTGTGTACCTTCTTTGCAGCTATAAATTTGTATTCCCTGTTCTGTTCAATCATCCTATGAACTTTGTATGTTATGATCTGTCTGCACTGCGTACGAAACAAAACTTTTCATTGTACTTAGGTACATGTGACAATAATAAATCAAATCAAATGTAGGATTGGCAATAAATGCTGGTCCAGCCTGTAGTGGCCACATCCCATGAACTAATAATAAAAAGTGAATATTTAAAGATGGGCTACTTTGTCGCTGATGGTGCCTTATTTTTTAAATGTTGTTCATGATGCAGTCATTCAGATAAGTGGGAATACTTCATTGCTTTTCTGGTTCATGCCTTGTGGATGGTGGATGGAACCTGGGGAATCAGGACATTGATTACCTATTACAGAATTTGTAGCTTCTGATCTGCTCTTATAGCTTAGCATTTTTATGGCTGCCCTAGTTAAGTTTCCTCCAATGGTCGCAGTATGAGAAAATGGGGATAGTTGAAAGAAAAGAATGAGGGATTCTTAAGGCTTGTGATAAACAGCCTTTGCTAACAAAGGTCTGTCAGGCCTAACTACAAACTGCAACAATTTGATCATTCCAGGGTAATTTGGTCATAATTTACTTTCTGGCAACAAGGAAGGGTCGTAAGTTGAAGGTTCACGACAACCGTTGGAATCAGAGCATTACATGTAGTTTCACATCAGCATATGCAACAAATCTCTTACTGAAACAGTGTATAGTTAAGTTCAGAGGTAGAGGCTTGTTTAAAGTTGTGGATAAATGTATAACAGAGAAAAGATTGTCTCCATCATTATCATTATACATTGCCTGTCCAGAGTACTACATGGGAGCAGAATAGTTGTCCACAGTTGAAGTTTGGAAACTAATTAAAATAATATGTTTTCAGAAAGAAGATTAGAATCATAAAAGCTGCTGCAGGAAATAGCAGAAAGTAAATGTAAATTGTCGCTTTTTGATCGTCTATTAGTGTTCTTCCAATCTGAACCATATGATTAATGGAAGAATGAATTGGATATGTGGACATAGGTTATATCCTAGCCGCAGAAAAAAACAAGGTGTGACTTCGACAGTCTTGCTTCCTTTCTAAAATATAGTCTTTTGTGAGCTGAATGCCGCTCAGTACGATAATGATGAAGGTTTGAATATTATTCTTAAGAGTGCTTGGATGGAATTTACATGAAAGATGAACTATATAGGTCAGACTTAAATAGTTTTTGATAAACAGATGGTTATTCAACAAAGGGACAAAATGAATTTTAACAGATCGCATAGATATTGAGGAAAATCAATTCAGAGATCCTTAGATGGTGCTTGTGTTCAAATTACTGGTTTATGCTATAGTGTCACATATGGACAGGTTCCTGTTTCAGTTGTTCATTTCTCAGAGAGGAATTTACAATTGAATCAGATGTCTGCTACTTTGGAAAAGGTCCAGGGAAACCAATCTACCCCTGCATTCTCAGAGGAACAAATGAAACATTTTGCAGTGATACAAAGGGAAGATTGAATGATTTTCCAGTTCAAAATGCTCCAAAAAGGTATCAAGTGTAGAAGACAAACCATGCAAACTAAGCAGACTATGCTATGGCCTGGTCTGGATGTTCTTTCAGGGTGTGTTTGTTTTTAGTGAGATCTGTTTTGCTGAATATAGTTTGTATTCAAATAAAAACAAATCCCACAATCTTTTGCTGGTATCATAAAGAAAACTTTCAAGCATTTTTGTGATGCATATTAATGATTTCTTATGGAATGATACTGTGGAATTTGAGATAGTTATATTTAATAAGATTAGAATAGAATTTAAGATTGAGAGTCGGGCTTCTGGAGCTCTTTTATGTATGTAGATTTGGATATTAAATGCAGTGATTGTAACGAGGTCAGCCAGATGGATCTCATAGAATATGAGTTCCCTGGTTGGGGCTGTTAACCTGGTCCAATCAGGGACCCCTGCTGACAGAAATAAACAGGAGTGTCAGAGATTCTGTCACTCTAAGAGCTAGCTCTGAGGAAGCCGGAACAATGTCAAGTATTGTGCACATATATATAAAGGATGACTTGGTGAAGGGATACCAGGCTGTGTGGAGTTACTTCATTAGGCGGAGCAGGTCTGGACTAACTTTGAATCAGTAATCCTATTTATAGAGTATTACTTCCATCCCAGTTAATCAGGCTCAGCTATTACAGAAAGGCAGTTAAAAATCAAAAGAAAATATGAAGTAATTGCAAAGCTTGATTGGTCAATGAAATTGGTTGAGCACTCAGATTAGGATAGATGCTAATTTTGATGTGATAGAGTTGGGTAATGAGATCATATACGATAAAGTCATGCATATAAGTTTCCATCTCTGCCCAAAGTGCTTAAAAAATAATCTTTTTTTCATGCTAATCTTCCTAATGGGAATACAAGTGTGGCTGACTTCAGAATATTTCCTATGAGTGTAACTGAGAACTGGTGTCCCTTAACTTAAGAAACTAAATAAAGGCTGTTAAGATACCTTGGTTTTTGAAACAATGACTCCTGAGGAGGCATTGAACATAGGAGAGATAGTAGGAACTGCGGATGCTGGAGAATCTGGGATAACAAGGTGTAGAGCTGGATGAACACAGCAGGCCAAGCAGCATCATAGAAGCAGGAAGCCTTCCTGCTCCTATGATGCTGCTTGGCTGTGTTTATCCAGCTCTGCACCTTGTTATCTTATTGAATATAGGATACTCTTTGTTAAATATTTTAATTGAGATTATATAAAAGGAACACGCTGAAGACAGTCTAATCCTTCAAAATTATTTTGATAATTGTTCATTGTGGGATATATACACTACATGAAAATATGATCCAGAAAAGGTTATGAATTGGTCTTGATACAAATGCTGGGGAGAAAAAAACCTCAAAAATTAAATGGCTGAATGCAAGAGATCAACTGCTGGGTTGTTTCTCAAAAAAGAAATGTTAGTAAAAAACTTTCCTAGAGGAGAGGTGTCTCACAACCCTTGCTCATTCGAGGACTTTCATTGCCCCAAGGGCAGATAAGCACCAAGCATGTCCTGCTCACTGATAAAATACCAATGTGTGAGTGAGGTGCTGCTGCCTTGGCACCCAATTTTACATCCCTTGCCTATCAGTCTTGCAACTCCCTGCCGGCAGTGAGAGTGTGGAGGCAAGCAGAAAATTCCCAATAAAGAGACACCAACTGAAATTGTGCTGTGGTTGAGTGAGGAGGTGTACTCATGCAATGTTTAATTTTGTAAATAAGTGTAAGACTAAGTAAAGATTGGAACCAGCATCATCTTCCAGCTCCTGCTATTAAGAGTAGAACATAGACCAGCTATGGCTCTGAGGTGGGTCAATATAAAGTCTTCATGCATGATTGCCCTGACTTTCAACTATAGCTCAGCACTTGCACTGACCTGCAGGAAACAGACTGTAGATCCTATGTGACTAAAACCCCAATAAATCCTAATCCCAAAGAAGGCACAATTTCTTAGCTTCCAGAAATGCGATCTGAGGAGTCAGCCATTGTTTGTCTCACCTAATATCTTATTACTTTAATCAGCTAGCATAATAGGAAAATACTATTGTAGGTCTACCTTCTGCACATAGACTGCAAAGAAGATTGCTCGCCACAATTTTCCAAAGGGTACCTAGGTAAATGCAATAAATGTTACCAAGCGAGTGGTGCTCAAGTCTGAGAGTGAATAAAACATAACATAATTCCATCATCATCCACATGAAGGAAGCTAAGTTAGTCATCAGCAATCACAGCCTGATATCATATAACTATTGTGTCAAACCGTGTGAAGACCTGAGTTAATAAAAAAGCTGTGGTAACATCAACTTCTGTGCAGGATACTGTTCACAGGATTCATTGATTTTAAGATGTCAATATCTTGTCTTGACTCTCAAGGTGAAGGTGACAGCAGAGTAGAAATTGGAAGCGACTGGACTCCAGCCACATCCTCTTCACTAGGGACATGCAACCCCTTTACATGTCTATCCCCCATCAGGATGGTCTTAGGGCTCCCTGCTATTTCACTTCCAATTTCCACCTTGCTCTCACCTTTATCTAGTCCATCTCTGAATCCTCCCTTCCCTTCCTTGATATCTCTGTTTCCATTTCAGGGGGTAGGCTGGCCACCAATATCCAGCACAAACCCACTGTTTCTCACAGTTACCTTGACTTTACATCCTCAAATCCTGCTCACATCCTCACATTCCATTCTCTCAGTTTCTCTGTCCCTGTTGCATCTGTTCCAATGATGTCAGCTTCAACAAGGGAGCCACCGAAATGTCCACCTTCTTCCTTAACCGAGGGTTCCCCACCACCATGGTTGACAGGGCCCTCAGACATGTCTGACCCATCTCCTGCGCTTTGGCCCTCACACCTTGTCCCACAGCAGCAATGGGTCCCCATGGTCCTCATTTACCACCGCACAAGCATCCACATCCAAAGGATCATTAACTACCATTTCCACCACCTCCAGCAGGATGACACCACCAGATACATATTCCTCTCCCCTCCATTGTCAACTTTCCACAGGGACCTTTCCCTCTAGGACACCTTGGCCCACTTCTCTTTCCCTACCGACACTTGGCACTACAGCCCCATGGCACCTTCCCATGCAATCACAGAAGGTGTAATACCTGCCCATTTACTTCCTCTCTCATCACTATCCAAGGCCCCAGACACATTTTCCTGGTCAAGGAGTGGTTAACCCTGCACGTCACTCAATGAAGACTGATAAAGATAAATGTAGTTTAAGACTTTCCAGCAGTTGAGCAAGGGAGTCAGTCTGTAGTTGTGAAGAAAGCAATGCAGCTCTTGCTCCTGTGACTTGCTGTCAGCTGTAGCTGTATATATCACTTTTTTTAGTGTATGTCTAAACCTCTTGACTACTTCATTAGCTCCTGGACAATGATGTTGAAATTTTTTAAAGAACAGAATTTAAGTAGTTTGTACGTTTCCTGAACTCCTGAATGTTGAATGGGTGTCCAATGCTACTTCTTACCATTTGGGGTGATTCCAAACATGGTGAGAGTCAGTGCAGTGTTGCCAGTGAGCCAAATTTGAGGAATAGCACCTCATTTCCCATTTAGGCATTATACAGCCTCCTGGACTCAAAATTGTGTTGAACAACTTCTGATGATAAATTCTGACCGCTGTTTTGATACTTTTCTTCCCCCAGTGCTTGTATCCTGTTCCACATTTAATCGGCATTGACCTATATTCTACTATGCCCATCTGTTGCGGATCTGTGCTTTGTCCCTTCTCTACAACCATTACTATTCCCATTGCCTTTTATTCTATGAGGCTGAGATAACTGCACAGAGTTCAATATGCTGTCACCAAATCATCATTTATCTAAACGTGCACAGCACATAACCTCTGATCAGTCAGCTCAAAGCCAGTCCCTAGACTGAGGAGATCTGAAACAAGAACAGAAATTGCTGGAGAAACTCAGCAAGTCTGGTAGCATTTGTGAGAAGAAAGCAGAGTTTCGATTTTGAGTCGGGTGACACTTCATGAAAACTCAAATTTGTATTGCTTTATGGCCTCTTGAAATGATCCTATAGACATCATGAACTACACAAACTTTCATTCCTTTTGATGGTGTGATCACCTGAACAGCTTTTGAATAGTGACAATATACAAAAATAGCCACTTCATAGATGGCAATAATAACATCTTAATTTCAAGGTAATCTGCTGTATTATAATGTTTTAATGTGAAGAAAAATACAAGGAAGCCTGAGAGAAAAATTACAATAACTTCATGAGCTCTGGCTCCAAGCACCTCTGATACTCATAAAGACACCAATGTCATTGCTATAATTCTGGATTGGCATTTTGGATATCTGGAATAGAGGTTTCTTGTAACACAGCCAAACTGAGGCTCCAAGATTATCATAGACTACTGAATACTCCATACAATGTGGAGCTGGAGAAACACAGCAGGCCAGACAACATCAGAGGAGCAAGAAAGTTGACGGTTTGGGGTGGGACACTTCATCAGAACTAGTGGAGAGTCCCACCCCAAAACATCAACTTTCTTGCTCCTCTGATGCTGCCTGACCTGCTGTGTTCCTACAGCTCCACACTGTATTGACTCTGACTCCAGCATCTGCAGTTCTTGCTTTCTTTGAATAGTCCACATCTGCTCCAGCATCACAACCACAACTAACAATCTATCCTTATGTCCCTCGTATGATTAACAGGCTTGGAAACATGATCCACAAACTCATTACACGCTTCTTTGGTTTGCTGATACCCAATTCCACCCCATCAACATATCTTTCAAACGCTCCGTCGTTCCTAATTGTCAGACTGCTTGTCAGCATCTGATACTGGTTGAATGGAAATTTTCTCTAGCTAAGTGTCAGGAAGACAGAAACTTTTGATCCCTGTCACAAACTCCATTTATCAGCTTCATCACTCATCCTAGCGAATGTATAAGGTTGAATTACACTGCCATATGAGGAACTTATGATCACATATCTACTCCATCATCCAACCTGTCTACTTCCACCTCTATAACATCAACCCATGCTGGACTTGCTTCAGCTCATGTGCTACTAAAACATTCATCTGCGCCTCTGTTACCTTAGAATTCTGAGGAAGGGTCACTGGACCCGAAATGTTAACTCTGATTTTTACCTTCACAGATGCTGCCAGACTTGCTGAGCTATTCCAGCAACATTGTTTCTGTTACCTTAGAATTGTCTGGGCTCTCACCTTTAACACTCCATATCTCTGAAATCAGCTAAAACCCAACTGTTTTATCATAATTCTCACTCTGTCCTGTACAGTCATAAGCCTTCTGCTGACTGACCTTCATTAGCTCCAGACCCAGTAATGCCTTAATTTTAAAATTATTATTTTTTTAAAATCCTTCCACGACTTCACCATTTATTATGCATATTCTTCAATCCTTCAACCCTCCACGATCTCTCAATTTTTCACAGCAGGCCACATGTAGCAAACATGACTAAGTTAGTGCAGACTTAAGCTAATTTAATGCTGTAACCCATTCCCATCGAGACCTAAGTTAACACATTCTGATCATATGTTGACATTGTAATCACTTATTGGAGAACTTTTAACAAAGATCATGATAAAAAAAACAAAATGATGGATTTTCACAGCCAGAATAGTAAGGATATCAGCATGTTGCAAATATTTGAATTGTACAGTGAGTGCTTTCTTGGGGTCAAGTTCTCATGTCAGGTGAGGTTTTGGATAATTTATCTTCTTGCACTCTAAAAAGAACATTCACATAATAGTGAGAAACTGAACGCTATTCATTAACGCCTACAGATGAAATTTAACTGGGTTGTGATGCAGCAGCTTCTTAGCTGGGGTAGCATAGAAGTGGGAAAAAATATGCAAGCAATGTAATACAACAGATTAAATCAAACATGAATGGTTGGCACCATTATATTGCAGGAACTGCAATCCCCAGATAGCAGATAGATTTATGAATTAATTAAATAATCTCCTGTTTCAATTGTTGGTATGAATTGTTCATTTAATTACATCCTGTATAAGGTATTTCAATAGTTGAACATGCTTCCAGGTACTGAGATTGCTCTAACCTGTGTGGCAACCTAATACCAAGCTGGCATGGTCTGGTGTCATGGGCTCCACTGCTAATCATGGGAGGAATACTGCCTGTTCACTGTGCCATCCATCAGGATCTCTAAAACCATAACTGCAAAGTGGGGTGAGGATTTCTCCTGTCTTCTATGTCTGAGACAAAAGTCAGGAACAATGTAGCACAGATACAGACTGTCAGTGCTTGCCCAGGTGCACAGTGGCCTTTTAAACATGGCACTGGTGCCAGGGATGCCAGTCAGTTCCGGGATTTCCGATGAATGATGTGATGTTCCCAGAACAGCGTGTGGTAAGATAGGTATAAGTGTAGCAAATTACCACAAGGGCTCAAATGCTAGTTTTTTTAAATTCATTAACAGGATGAGGGCATTGTTGGCTAAGCAGCATCTATTGCCCATTCCTTATTACCCAGAGGGCAGCTCAAAGTCAACCACATTGCTGTGGGTCTGGAGTCACATGTAGGCCAGACCAGGTAAGGACGGCAATTTCCTTCCCTATAGGACATTAGTGAACCAGGTGGGTTTTTCCCGACAATCGATTCACAGTCATCATCAGGTGACTCTGAATTCCAGATATTTTTAATTGAATTCATATTCCACTATCTGCCATGGCGGGATTTGAACCTGGGTCCCCAGAATGTTATCTGGGTCTCTGGATTAACAGTCCAGCGATAATACCACCAGGCCATTGCCTCTCCTGGGTTAGAGTGACAAGTTCGGTAAGATTTGGCGAGATAACTCAATTGTTCTCAGTGAGATTGCGTCCACCGAACTCAGTGCAACTTACGTTTAGCTAAAAAAAAGATAAAATTCCACCAAAAGTATTCATAAAAGAAATGGCAACAAAGAAAGAAAAGTAGGCTGGCAGTATTATTGGGTAAGTAATGTATTGTTTGAAAGGGAAATATCCTTGAGGAGGCAAGGTCAGAATCTATTCAGTTTGAGTTCAGAAGCAAAAGGAATAGAATTATGCTATAGAAGCATTCTACAGGCTTCTGAATAACAAGAAAAAGACAGAGGAGAAAATCTTTCGGGAAATCACAGTGATACACGTGTGCCATAGAATGGTGACACTGGGGAACTTTAAATATTCAAATACCAATTGGGATTTTGTTAGAGTAAACGGTAAGGAGGAATGGCCATGTTTCTGAAATATATTCAGGAGAATTTCACCTTTACAAGAATGTTCTAAGTCTGAAAAAAAGAGAGGCATTTCTGGATTTGGGGAATGAAGTATGGTCATGTGGATTCGGCATCTGAGCAGAACACTTGGGTACAAGGGGTCATTGCATAATCCATCTTAGATTTCTTATGGAGAAGATGAAGGAATTGTCTAAAGTAAAACTTCTAAATTGGT
Source organism: Rhincodon typus (assembly GCF_021869965.1). Classification (NCBI taxonomy): domain Eukaryota; kingdom Metazoa; phylum Chordata; class Chondrichthyes; order Orectolobiformes; family Rhincodontidae; genus Rhincodon; species Rhincodon typus. The sequence goes on along the minus strand of NC_063339.1, from coordinate 50,492,581 downwards.
AGAAAGCTAACTTCAATGTGGTGAGAGGGAAGATAACTACAGGTAGTTCTGCTATAATGCGTGTTTTGTTAACGTGAATTGGCTGTATTGTGATTGTTGAATAGTGGACGCTGATTGGATAACACAAACCTTCTGCTGTACAGGTATAGCGATTGTCTATCATGACTTCCCTATAACGTGATTTTCTACGGTGATTTTCTACAGTGCAAGGTCGAGCAAGAGTGCAACTATCGCGTTATAGGAGAACCACCTGTACAGTAAAATAGAATCAAAGCCTGCCAGGTAAATATATAATGGAGAAATGGATAAATATTAAGAGGGAGATGCTTGAAGAATTGCTAGGGGTATTTTAACAAGGGCAAATGGTAACAAATCAAAAATCAGAGTTTCTTGGATGAGGAGGAAGATAAACAATGTCATGAAACAAATGAGTGTTAGTGATGTATGCCAAATAAATTATTCAACCAGGGACCGACTCAAATATGACAAATATGACAAAGAGTAGAATGGCAGTTGACATGAAGGTCCTATGATCCTGATAATGTTTTTTTTGACTGATGTTTGTTGTCCTGAGATAATTTTCTGTGGGAGATTTACTTAAGGATTCTGTAGTCATCCATGCAGGAGGCATGGTGTGCCTAAGTTGAATTTTCTAAAAGGTGTTTTGTCCAGGATGATGGAGAACCTCAGTGTTTGCGATTTTGTCCTACCATCAAATTTTCATGATGGTGCTTGAGTTTCTTTGGTGAAATTGGTCAGGGGTTTTGATGTGGTGTCTGCAGTAGACCCAGCATTGTGCCCCATGAATGATGACCTGCGTTGAGGACAATGATCTAGTAGGGTTTAATTTTGGTTTTCCACTTAATACCATACTGTTTCTGGATACAATCAGGATGTTGGCTATAGACAGAACTTGCTTTCTAGAGAAATGCATAGATATCCTTCTCAACTGTTGCTTCCCATAGAACACACAAGTGAAGTAGGAGAATTTATCTAAATCTTGAGAGTGGTGTCTTCAACAGTTTTATCTGGTGCTTCATTGGATGTGCCCAACCAGCCCATGCCAATGTTTATGCTCCATTTATGCACCCCTCATCTTCTTTCATATAAATGTACCAACTATTCCCTTCTCCCTCATCTGAGAGTCTAGTTTTGTTTTAAATGCATCTATACTATTTTCTTCAAGCACTTACTGCGAGTTCTACATTCTCACCAAGTTTTAAATGAAAAATTTACTTTGAATTTGCCTATTGGATTTCTTGGTGACTATCTTATATTGATGGCCTCTAGTTATGCTTTTCTGAGGAGAGGACATATTCTATCAAAGCCTTTTATAGTTTTAAAGACCACAATGAGTCACTAAAGGAAGAGACCCAGCTTGTCAAACATTCCCTGATATGCACACAATTGCATTCTAGTATCATTTTTGCAAATATCCTCTCCAGTGCCTCTGTATCCATTTTATAATATGGTGATTATAATTGCACATAGTACTCAAAGTGTGATATAAGGTTCCATACAAGTTTTCAATTTTATCTCTCTGGAAATAAATCCTCATGTTCAGTATGATTTTTTGAAATTATCATGCTAATCTGTACTATAACTATTAGTAATTGATGTATTTGTATTCTGAGATCCTTTTGTTCCGCCCATTTAGAATTGCACATTTCAGTACGTGTTCTTCCTATTCTTCCTACCAAAACATACTGCCTCACATTGATCTGTATTGAAATTAATTGACTATCTTTTCTCATTCTGCAAATTATTTGAAGTCCTCCTTTGCTTAATATTGACTAACCCCCACTCCTCTGCCAACTACAGTATGGGAAACCTTATTGAAGTCATTTTGAAAATTCAAATAACTTGCATTTACTGCATCACTATGGCCTACTCTGTTTGCTGCCTCCCCAAGTAACTAAAAAGGTTGGTTCCTTCATTGTCACTGGGTCAAAAAACTGGAACTCCCTTTCTAACAGCACTATTGGTGTATCTATGTTACATGGACTTTTTAAGAAGGCAGTTCTCCACCACTTTTGCTAGGGCAGATAATTATGGGTTAAAAAAATACTATGTTTGCCAGTGATGTTCACATCTCAAGAATAAGAAAACGGTTTGTGAACCAAACATCAATATTATGATTATCATTACTCCTGCATAAACACAAACTTACTGTTAGTTTATTAACTAAGTGTGGCTCATTACTCATCGATACCTCTAGTGTGGCCTGCCCTCATTTTGGCTGTCACTTAGATTGTTCCAGTAAACTGTTGTAAGTATATTAAAAAACTTCACTACCTTTTGAACTTGAGTTACTTTGCTCTTCCTGATTCAATGAAAATTCAATACTCCTCTTAAACAATTCTGTTTTTTCTGTAGGGATGTCTAACACCTGAATTAAGACTTTCTGTCACTTCAACTCAGTCATTGAAGAGCCTGTCGATAAATCCCATTGTAGTTTTAAGTCCTCCCTTAATCTTCAGTTCTAACTGTAGAGACCCTGCTGATTGTTTTCCTTTCCAAATATCTTCTCTTACTAATGTTGTTACAGCATCTTTAATCAATAAGCCGACTCTTCTTCTTCTTCCAGTTTCACTAATCTTTCTGAAACCATTTAACCTGGAATATTTAATTTCCAATCATATCCTCTAAACTGTATTTGAGCCTCTGTTTCACTCAATCTGCTTGTACTGTGTGTACTGTAATTCCAACCCAATACGTGTGCGCTGCAAAATGACGAGTTTGAAACATGTAATTGTGGTTGCATTTCCAGTATTTTCTGTTTTAGTATGGGGAAAATGGATCAGGTTTTGGTGGAGTGAGGCATCTTGTGACATGCCCCATGATTAAACTGATTACAGTTTAGACTATAAATAAGTTTACTCACACACTTCCTTACATTGTGTTGATAATTATATGGTGAAAACATCGATGAATCAGGACCTTAATGAGCAACAGGACAAAAAGTACATCTCTTCATATTCTTCATGGTTGCAATCTGGTCATTACAGAAAATGAATTATTTGAGGCTGTAGAGTTTTAATCAGATGCTGAAGGAAGAGTAACTTTATTGATAAAAGATGCAATGCAAGATTAAATGAATACTTCTATTTCAATATGATTTAAAGGATTGAGAAATAAACAAAAGAATGACTAAGAATGAGGATGATTTAGAATGAGTTCAGTGATGTCAAAGTCGGCACAGAAAGAGAATTCAGGGCTGGATCAGAAACTCATATTGCATACTTTAGGCACAGCTACTACAATTTTCAATGCTCAAGCGAATTGAAAGTGATGAAGCAGGTCTGTCATCCAATCAAGAACTGTAGGCAGCCTCTTAATGCTGGAGGACAATGGGAAGCCCTCCAATACTTAACGATTGACAGCTTCACCAGTCGAGGTGGGAACTACAGATCTGAGCACGTACATTATGAGGTAGAAGTGAAGGTAAGCAGGACTTATTGCTTTTTTGAAACACACCCTGCTCTGATGCATGAGATGGTGTGCTCCAACATGCAACATCAAATGTCTGACTGTATTCTAAGTGTGTTGAGATTTGCCATGATGATGCTGCGAGGCTGATACATGTCTGATGCTAACCTCCACAGACAAAGGTTACAGGTGCCCATGGAGCATTTCCTGAGATGTGGTAGACTGCTGGCCAAGACAGAGGTGTGGAGGGAACATCCTGGTGAGCTGGATCATCCAGGTACTCACTGATTTTCAGGAATTCCTCCCATATAATTTTTCTCCATCGCATGGAAGAATAGCAAATTGCATGTAAATGAAACAAGCTTAAGTAATAGTGAGATGTCAATGAATACAAAACAGGCTTCTTGCTTCTCATGAGTGATATTCTTATCTCATTGATAAATGATTGGGTACAAAATTGGATTTTTAATTTCCAATCTCACTACATTTTTGCAACTGACTTATCATCGCCCACATCCTTCAGGTGTTGGGAAAATTCAGCCCAAGGAGGATAAAGATGACTTGTTACTTTCACAAAGCTAATGGTGGAGTGGTACAATTCAACAAGAAACTTATGGCAGTTTGGATGCTATGAGCTGTCTTTGTCTTCTTACAATTTTTTGGTTGCTTTGTGCCTTAGAATCAGGGTATATCATTCAGATGTTATTACATTTTTCTGCAAAATCTGAATCTCTCCATGTAAAAAAGATGTGGAATACTTGAAAATCACTGCTTTTGTTGATGACAGTATGCACCTGGAGGAACACAGCAGGCCAGGCAGCATCAGAGGAACAGGAAAGTTAATGTTTCAGGAAAGGACTCTTCTTCAGAAATGGGGACAGGGAAGGGAATAAATAGAGAGGAGGGGTGGGGCTGGGGAAGGTAGGTGGGATGGTGATAGGTGAGTGCAGGTAGAGAGTCATGGGGAATAAAAGCAAAGTTGCTGGAAAAGCTCAGCAGGTCTGGCAGCATCTGTGAAGGAGAAAACAGAGTTAACGTTTCGGGTCCGGTGACCCTTCCTCAGAACTGATGGTGGCTGGGAAAACATCAGTTTATATGCAGAAAGTAGGGAGGTGGGTGGGGTAGGGAGTAAACGATAGGATAGAACCCAAAGAGAGAGAAAGACAGTTGGACAGACAAAGGAGTTGCTAACGATCAGGCTGGGAGGATGAATAGTTGTTAATGGGGACTGTTAGTGACGAACAACAGGGGGTGTGTAGTGGCAGGCTATGTGGTAACAAGGCCTGGTGTGTGGGGTGAGGGGCTGGGACATGGGAGCGTTTAGGCCCTAAAATTATTGAACTCAATATTGAGTCTGGAGGGCTGTAGGGTCCCCAGGTAGAAAATGAGGTGTTGTTCCTCCAGCTTGCGTTGGGCTTCACTGGAACACTGTAGCAAGCCAGAGACAGAGATGTTGGCCAGGGAGCAGGGTGGTGCATTGAAGTGGCAGGCAACAGGTCGTTCAGGGTCTTTTTTGCGAGCAGAACGTAAATGTTCTGCCAGGCGGTCGCCAAGTCTACGCTTCGTTTCCCCAATGTAGAGGAGACCACATTGTGAGCAGCGGATGCAGTAGACTAGATTCTTGGAAGTGCAGGTGAAGTGTTGCTTCGCCTGGAAGGTATGTTTGGACCCTTGGATACTGGGGAGGGAGGAGATAAATGGGCAGGTGTTGCACCTTTGCCGGTTACAGGGGAAGGTGCCGTAGGGAAGTGGGGAGGTGTTGGGGGTGATGGAGGTGTGGACCAGTGTGTCCCAGAGGGAATGGTCCCTGCGGAAGGCGGACAAGGGAGGGGAGGGGAATATATGTCTGGTGGTGGCATCTTGCTGGAGGTGGCGGAAATGGCGTCTGATGATCTTCTGGATGTGGATGCTGGTAGGATGGTAGGTGAGGATAAGGGGAACCCTATCGCTGTTGCGGGAAGGAAGAGAAGGGGTGAGGGCGGAAGGGTGGGAGATGGGTTGGACCTGGTTGAGGGCCCTGTCAACAAGTCATGGGGATTAGAGAGTCATGGGGATTGGTCAGAGGGAAGGGTGGGGTGGATAGGTGGGAGAGAAGATGGACAGGTTGTGTCAGGTCAAGGAGGAGGGGATGAGAGGATAGGTTGGAATGGGATGAGGCAGGAGGTGTGGAGATTTTAAAACTGGTGAATTCCATGTTTAGTCCATTGGGCTGCAGGCTCCCAAGGCGAAATATGAGGTGTTGCTCCTCCTCTCCTAAAATATTTGATCATCTGTCCTAAAATTATCTTTCAGCATCATTGTCAAACTTTGATAATGTTCCTGTGATACATCTGAAATGTTTTACATTGTTAAAGGAACTAGTAATGCCAGCATCCCATGAAAGAACAAAAACAAACTATTGCTTCTTAGCTACACCGTTAATCTGCATGTAATATTTATGATACATTAAATAATTCTTCAGGAATCCAAATAAAATCATGAACAAATGGCCAAGATAAACTAAAGCTTGTGCCAAAAACTGTTAAATATCACAGGTTGTTAATACAAAATAGAACAGCAATTTATTGCCACTTGTGTTTATAAAATATAGTGAGATGTGTATAAGTCGCCACAATTTGGCGCCATTTTAAATACAGAAGTTATATAAAAAAAAATTGGGACAAAGTTCATCTTTCGTTCCCTCCACAGCTTGTGAGTTTCTGAAATGGCTATGGGCGCTGCTGCTGGAGCTGCCAAAGGAAGGATTTCCTGACTGGACCCACTTCGCTGCCACTGCCGAAGCCGACACCGAAGCCACTGCATCGTTCCCATAGCAAGGAGGAACGGACCAGACTCGCCAATGGTGAAGCCTTCGATAAAACCGCGGCCACTACTACCACGAGGAATGGACATCCAGATCCACGATGCTGTCACTGCTGCAAGAGGCCCATGAACTGCCTTCTCCCACTGCAGCCGCAGAAAAGATGAAAAGGTGAACTTTGACACAAAAGAGATATGGAGAAGTGAAGGAACAAAATAAATAAAAAAAAAGCGAACAAAGACGAATTCAGCCAGCCAAGTGAGCAGAAGTGGGAGTGTACGGGCTTAGAGCCCAAACACTTCCTACCGTGCCGCTGCTGCTGTCTGGACAAAAGAGGAAAAGCACTGTTATCAAATGCTTGTGTATATTTATCATCAAATAAGAGAAGACGATAAAACAATGACAGTACTCATGGAAAAAGACTTTTTGTGACAAAAAAGTTATGGAAAGAGATGTGCGTTATGGATGTGACAGCCACAGCAACATGTTGGCAGGAATCTGATGGCACCTTACTGTGAATTTTATCAATGGTTCCTGGAAGTAAATTTCAAGCTGAAAGTAAGTTAAAGGCGAATGTTGACAACTGCACCGAATGGCAGTGAATTCCACAGGCCTTCTCCTGAAACGGGCAATGCTGTCGTAATGTGAGATCTACAGTCTTATGAGTAACTAGCAACAGCCTTTATTGAACAGTACCATGTACAGAGGAAGATCAGAGAAGACATCTTACTTGGAGTAATCCAGGACCAGGCTCCAGTTGTCTGCAACCTGACATTACTATTGTCATAGTTCCTTTTACACATGCTCAGTCGCTATATTTAGAGTAGAGGTATATTCCGCTTTACTCTTTAGACACAGAGTTCCAGCTTGCTCTCCAGCTTGTGGGCCAGACTCCCATTGCTCCATAAAATTCAGTTTAATGTCTCCACTTGTGGTAGAATCCAAAACTAGGATCATAAATACAAAGGCAAAGTACTGTGGGTTCTGGAATTCTGAAATAAAATGAAAGGTGATCGACTTGACATGTTAATTCTGTTTCCTGCTTCATGGACGCTAACAAGATTTCTGAGAAATTCCAGAATTTTCTGTTGTTAATCCTTAAATGGAAGGTAGTTATTAATAAATCTGAAACAGAAATTAAGACAAATTCCTTTTGTCGGAGTGGTTAGACCCGCTACCACACAAAAGAGCTGAGACAAGTTGCTCAGAAGTTTCCAAAATAAATTCCATGAGTAGATGGGAGAAAAGTAAAAGATGCTGAAAGGGTAAGATGTGGTAGATTGGATCGGAGGAAATTTGTATGGAGTGTAAATAAATCACTAACTAGTGATGGGCCAAATAGTCTGTTTCCTTTCTGAAAATTCTATGTAATTCTAGGAAATTTCACATCATCAATATAGATTTATTTTTTTCTTGGCACTTTTTAACTCTTCTTCCATTTTACAACCAAAGCCTTTCTCAAAGTCAAACTTTTCAGACAATGCTTGTCTCTATCCACATCCATGCCCCATACCCACTACCCATGAGGCAACCAATAGTCTAGTGAACTCATCTCTTTATATTTTATTGAAAGTGTGATTTTGTGACTTATTCATTAGGCTTTCAAGACAGACATTTAATTCCCGATTTTATTAATTGGATTTAAATTTCACCTACTTCTGTGTTGGGATTTGAATCCATAATCCTAGAGTATTTGCCTGAGCTGCTAACTTACAAGACCATTGTCATTACATTTCACCAGCTCCCAGAGCATCTTCGTCACCTTGCAAACAAAACCGCAGTGCACTGAATTTTATTAGAAATCAGCCAACTGTCAACTTTGGTGATTTTAATGGAGGGTTTCTCTCCAGGAGATTGTTCATGCAGTTCTCTGGATTCTAACTCATTACCTATGCACCATACCTGATCAACATTATAGAATAATAGAATCCCTACAGTGTGGAAACAGGACATTTGGCCCATTGAGTCCACACTGAACATCCTATCCCACCCAGACCCAACCCCTACCCTATCCCTGTAACCCTGTATTCCCCATGGCTAATCCTCCTAGCCTGCACATCTTCGGACTGTGGGAGGAAACCGAAGCACCCAAAGGAAACCCACGCAGGTACGGGGAGAATGTGCAAACTCCACACAGGCAATTGTCTGACAGTGGGTGACTCCAATCCCTGGTGCTGTGAGGCAGTGGTGCCAACCACTGAATCACTGTGCTGCCCCTGTAAGATACCCCACTCACCCAAAATTCCCTCTTGCCAGAGCTGGATGGATTTTCCCTTGTCTGGATTCCAATATGGGCACCATATTTAAAACACAGCTGTGAACCAGGTCAAGTGCAGTCAGTCCAGAGCTGCCCTGATCATCAGACGCCATTTTCGTCACCTCCAGCAAGGTGCCACCACCAGACACATATTCCCCTCCCCTCCCTTGTCCGCCTTCCGCAGGGACCATTCCCTCCGAGACACCCTGGTCCACACTTCTTTCACTCCCAACACCTCCCCACAGCCCTACGGCACCTTCCCCTGTAACCGGCAAAGGTGCAATACCTGCCCATTTACCTCCTCCCTTCCCAGAATCCAAGGGCCCAAACATACCTTCCAGGTGAAGCAACACTTCACCTGCACTTCCAAGAATCTAGTCTACTGCATTCGCTGCTCACAATGTGGTCTCCTCTACATTGGGGAAACGAACTGTAGACTTGGCGACCGCCTGGCAGAACATTTACGTTCTGCTCGCAAAAAAGACCCTGAACTACCTGTTGCCTGCCACTTCAATGCACCACCCTGCTCCCTGCCAACATCTCTGTCTCTGGCTTGCTACAGTGTTCCAGTGAAGCCCAACGCAAGCTGGAGGAACAACACCTCATTTTCTGCCTGGGGACCCTACAGCCCTCCAGACTCAATATTGAGTTCAATAATTTTAGGGCCTAAACTCTCCCTTGTCCCAGCCCCCCACCCCACACACCAGGCCTTGTTACCACATAGCCTGCCACTACACACCCCCTGTTGTTAGTCACTAACAGTCCCCATTAACAACTATTCATCCTCCCAGCCTGATTGTTAGCAACTCCTTTGTCTGTCCAACTGTCTTTCTCTCTCTTTGGGTTCTATCCTATCGTTTACTCCCTATCCCACCCACCTCCCTACTTTCTGCATATAAACTGATGTTTTCCCAGCCACCATCAGTTATGAGGAAGGGTCACCGGACCCGAAATATTAACTGTTTTCTCCTTCACAAATGCTGCCAGACCTGCTGAGCTTTTCCAGCAACTTTTTTTTTTGCCCTGCACAGTGTCTGTTTCTTAAGAATTGTGCAGGAGATGGTGCACAAAGGCAAGTTAACTCCATGCCTTGCCCAAAGGGACACAGAGGTCCTGATGGATGGAACAGTGTAGAGCAGAGTCATCCCCTTCCCCAGGACTGATTGGGGAGTCTGCATAACCAGACCCTGCCAGCCTGGTCTGAAGTTACCGCTAGGGTCAGTACGGTGTTGACGGTCCAGGGAAACACCCAGCAATGCCAAAAGAAAGTCAATGATCTTCCCTACTCAGTGAGGGTAAGTGACACCATCTTCTTTCCTGCTACCTCACACCGACTGTGATTCTAATACTGCACACACCTCCAACCAAGGCTCGTGTTCTCCTGCTCTCACTATTACATGAAATATCTCGCCTCTCTAACTTTCACTCACCGTGAGCCCTCCGGAATGTTAAACCCAGCGTGTTTTCTGTGCTGCATATTCACACACTCTGAACACTTCAGCACCTTTCCCCGCCTGCACTAACTGTTGTGCCACCCACTTTCATCTCATCATTCACTCCCAGGAGAAAACAGCCCTGGACACAACTGAAACAGCCCACATTCATTTCCTTACTCCTGTGACAGGAGAGGATCCTCCCGTTTTGCTGGAGAGGTCTGTGACCATTCCGTTAGTGATGACGAAACCTCCATTCTCACATTAAGAATCATTGCCCATTGCTATGCTGCTGTCTCTTTACCATACTTTAAATGAGCTGTTTTGTATTGCACAATTTCTACCTGTATTTCTCATTCATTCTCTCTTTTATCTCCTGATAGCACGAATGAAATCTGTAGAGAAGCCATCATCAAGAGCGTGGCCCTACAAGCCAACCCCCCCTTCACCACTGAGGAAGGGGCAATAGATTCCCCAGAGAATGCACTGGCCAGACTGCCTCCTGCACCAGTTCAGATACTGAAATCTCGGAGGGTATTTTAGTTAGATTAGAGTCAGGAGCACATGCTAATGAGCAAAATATGTCTCCGCAAACTGGTTGAGGAAGAAATGCCCTGGGTCACTGGCACTCAGAGGTCTGCCAGAGACCAGGAACCTGGTCAGCCTCAGGTAGGAGGGGAGCCCATAGTGTCAGCCATTAACAATTTCATCGAAATGTACAGACAGATACTGGAGCAGCAGACAGGTTTGACTGAGGCTCTGGCAAACAGATCTGAAGGCTGGAACACTCCACCATTGTGCTGACTCTGACGTGCAAGTGCCTGGCTACTTCCACAGACAGGTTGGCAGCTGCCATGAGAGCCTAGTGCAGCACACTCAGTGCCCGCTGGTAATGTGCACAGACACACACCCCATTGCCCTAGCTCAACACCAATCACAAGGCAGCCGGGGAATGAGGTCCAATGGCCACACTGCAGGAGGAGCAAACACATACAGCTCCCCTCCAAGAAATCTCCTCTCAGGATGCTGCAGAGGTGGTCAGCCTATTCCTTCAACCCTTTCGGCCACCTTCACTCCTGATTTGTTTGCGATTGTGAATTTTGACTGTTGTCTGACTTCATGTCTTACCCCTGCTGCTTTCTTCTGTTGGATTGCTGTGACCAAAAATCAGTGGCAAGAGATTGAACTGAAATCTGGAGTTGATTGGGATGTCAGGTGGGAGGAGATGAAAATCCTGCCTATTATAGCCAGGATTAGTTCCGTAAGAATTCGTTCTGTACCAAAGCATGCACTGTTTCACATAAGTAGGATAGCATGACATATGATTAACAATTAGCCTCCAGTTATTGTTAATGTGCTATCTAGTGGACGAGAAAACTGGATTCCATCACTAATTTATACTGCAGCGAGAATTAATGTGCTTTTATCTTGTCATGCTACAGGTACCAAATCTGAATAGCGAAAACATTTTGATAGGTAATTTTAAAATTGGCTGCTATAAATAATGAGTTGTCCTCTAACATCCAGAATGACAGCACTGATGATGCACATTTATCTTTAAGTTTAATCCTGTTTTTTAAAGCTATTTTTTGACTTCATCACTTGTAGTCCATAATTTCTTTTAATGCTATTTTCAGAAGGCAAACTTTATTTTGAGCTGCTAAATAAGTAAAAATGTTTTCTGTGTTTCTCAAAAACTTAAAAATAGTTAGAATTCTAGTTAGAAATGTAGCATTTATTTCGAAGGGGATCGTGGTGAATATTCTTAAAGATTCAGATTCCAAAATCATCTCTAAGGCATATCTATTTCAAAATTCAATATCTCTCGATGATTCACATGACATTTCTAAATTCTCTTGAAATGTATGAGGTGGGAGGAGAAAGGAAAAGAGGAGTGAGGCTTCTAATTTCATGGATGAAAGGGGATAAGTTCAAAAATGCAATGTAATGGATAGTCTTCTTGGCCAACAGCTTGAATTAATTTGCTCTTTTGAAACCATCGTCAGTTGTCTGATGTGAGAACGTGACATGAACTGACAATACAGGAAGCGTCATGCTTAATGCGTGGACTTGAAAAAATATTCATTTCAGAATTTAAAAAATACTGAACTCTCGCCAGAACTTAATTGCATGTTCTACACAGAGCAGCTCATTTACAATGCGCTTTTAATGAATAAAATTTATATTTCTTCAAAATGGTCCTATATTACGATAATTTTCAAAGAATTTCATGAGCTTTGCCAATTGAACCTAGAGTCTCATGACCTTGGGCATTCTTAAAAGCTTGCAGCCGGTGATATTCCTGTGGAAACACAAGTACATCTGAGTGTATTATGAACAGAAGTTAAAAACAAGCCATTAAAATACTTTCAGATTTAATGTGGAAATAAAAAGTTCATTTAGTGGACATTTGAAACGGTGCTGGTTTTAATCATGCCCTATAGTCCTATATGGAGAAGACTGATACAAGAAATTGGCTTACTGCAATGAGGAAACTGGAGTAGTTCAATCTTAATTAGTCAAAAAAATTACAAAATGGTATTTTGTGATAATAATAGATCAGTGTTTTCCTGAATGTATGCTAGCACTTACATAGTTATTGCACACTTCAAATTGATTCATTCTCAGTGAGTGTATTTGAAATGTTTTGTAGAGAACTGGTAATGCATGCTTAAAACTTTCTTTTTGTAGTCACCGCTGGTGTTCAGTTTTTAAAAATTAAGAAAAAGAAATACTGGATACCACAAGTTTAAAACATAGATTACAATAAACCAATGTTCATGCTTTCTGTCAGGAAGCATCTGCAGTATTTTTTTTAATCAACAGAGATTTGATGAGGAATTCTTCCCATTCATTCTCATTCATTAACACTTGGCAACACATGCAGAATCATTTCTTTACATGTAATACATTGTATTTTATTACTCTGGAATTAGTGTTTCTTTTATTGTGATAAATGACTACTTGAACATCACACCTTGTGTGCTGCTTGGTCTTTGACCAGAGCTACAATGTTGTCCAACATCATCCTTAGCCTTGCTCTTTACAAACAGAGCTTCCCACTGGAGCATTTGATTCATTTTTTTTAATATTATGTAGCTTTGATATAACATTGTCACATGGAGCCAAATTTGAAGTTATTTTTATTCAGCTAATGATTTATGTTTGCACGCGTAAGTAGAAGCAATTACTTAATGAAATAGCCCCAGTAAGCTTATTGACAAGTTCACAGTAAACAATGTTTTGAGTCTTCTCCAGCCATATATTTTCACACATGCCTAAAGATCTGAATCACATAAATATTAGTAATTTAAAAGCTTATTGCATTTTCCTGTGAAGATAATTGAAAATGTTGATGTCAGTAATATTTTGTAGTTTTAGCAAGACTCTAAGTAAAATCCAGTTGGAGGTGAGAAAAAAATGATTCGAGGATTGAGTTTGGGTACTCAGTAGTACCTCTTAAATAATTCTGATATGCTGTAAGTTGATTGCTGCCAAAATGTGTGAAACAGAATTGACAAATTACAGAATTGTCAGATTCTAAAGTGTTTTTTATCCCAAGAACAACTTTCTAACTACTCATTCAAAATGTTTATTTATGATTCTGGACTGTGAGATTAGGAAACCTGTTTGCCATAACAATTCATTGGAATAGACAGTGGTTAAGTTAAATGCAGCATGTTGCTGTCACACACAATAACAATATTATCGGATAATCTGCATTAGATTCAAGGAGAAAAAGACATTCGAACATGAGGATACAAAAATCTAAATTGTACAGCATGTTTTTCAAAGAACTAGTTACTAAACTTCTGGTATTAAAGTACATTTATAGGAAATGCTCTAAGAGCATACAGCAGATGAGTACAATTTCTTTTCTGATTGACATTTCATTATTTCCCTGAAGACAATTATTAAGAAGATGCATAATGGAAATGATATGACAGCATTTGAAATATTCTAGAGACAGAATAGCTGTCATAATTATGGTCCAACATAACACATAGTATTTAAAATGAGATGTATCGTGCAAAGTAAAATAACGTGTAACCCTATCTACAGCGAGAAATCCATGTTGTCGGGTGGAATGAAATGAAGATCAAACATCTACGCGAAGGAGTATAGAGAACACTGGAGAGGGTAATTAAGGGGCCAGGATTTGTCATGGAACTGCACATAACAGTGTTTGCCATGAGTTAGACTCATTCCTGCACCTTTCAGTCCAAAGAACTTTAGTTGTCATGATTGTAAGCTGATAATAGCACAAAGTAAGAAACAACACTGATGACCTAAGAGAAGAGAGCAACCAAAAGGATAGCTTCTTACCAATAAGCTTTCTGCACATGTAAAAGTTAAATGAATAAGATTCTACAATCTCAATAGTTTAACCAATGTCTGAGAGGTAGATTGGAAGTATTTAACATTAGTAATGTTGCTTAAAGGATATTAAAGCCGGAATGAACAATATGTAACTTTTTGTGGCGATTTCAAAGGGAAAACAGAAATTTTCAAAAACAAATAGGAAAGTAAAGGTGAGTTGCAAAGTTAACTATGGACCAACACAAGTTGGACAGTACTATTTGCATATTTTCATGCAACATCGCAACTGACTGTCACCTGAAGTTACTGTTTCAATTACCAATAAATCGCAGCGACCACTATTGTCTTCGCTATGTAGTCAATGGAAATTCTGGCCTTCTATCACTCTGCTAGACCAATTCACTTCCCAGCTGTTGACGCAGCAACATCGAAACAAGTCAGCAGCAGGTCTAGTCAGAATAAGTTCTTTTTTAACACATCCATGACTTGGCAACCTGCAGCATGTCTACTTCATGGTAGAGCTCAGATGACTATAACAGACAAGAAAGGACCTTTGTACATAAATCGCAGAAACATAAAAGATAGGAGTAGGCCCTTTGAGCCTGCTTTGCCATTCATCATGATCATGGCTGATTGTCCAACTCAATAGCCTAATCCTGCTTTCTCCCCATAACTTTTGATCCCATTCACCCCAAGTGCTATATCTAGCCGCCTCTTGAATATATTCAATGTTTTGGCATCAACTACTTCATGTGGCAATGAATTCCACAGGCTCACCACTCTTTGGGTGAAGAAAATCCTCAGGTTGTGACCCCTGGTTTTGAAAACACCCACCATAGAATTTTCTGAGTTTCTTTGAGATTCCCCCTTATTCATCTGAACTCCAGCGTAAACAATCCTAACCTTGTCAATCTCTCCTTATATGTCAGACCCACCATCCCCAGAATCAGCCTGGTAAACCTTCGCTGCACTCCCTCGAGAGCAAGAGCATTCTTCCTCATAAAGGGAGACCAAAACTGTCCACAATATTCTAGGTGTAGCCTCTCCAAGGTCCTGTATAACTGTAACAATGCATCGCTGCTCCTGTACTTGAAACCTCTCGCAATGAAGACCAACATACCATTTGCTTTCTTTACCGCCTGCTGCACCTGCATGCTCACCTTCAGCGACTGGTGCACAAGGACACCCAGGTCCCGGTGCACACTCCCCTCTCCCAATTTACAGCCATTAGGTAGTAATCTGCCTTCTTGTTTTTGCTTCCAAATTGAATAACCTCACATTTATCCAAATTATACTGCATTTGCCAATTGATATGCCCACTAACCCAACCTGTCCAGATCATGCTGAAGGATCTCTGCATCTTTGTCACAGTTCACCCTCCCATCCAACTTGGTCTCATCTGCAAACTTTGAGATGTTACATTTTGTTCCCGCATCCAAACCATTAATATATATTGTGAATAGCTGGGGTCCCAGCACTGATCACTGCAGCACCCCACTAGTTACTGCCTGCCAATTTGAAAAGGACCCATTAATTCCTACTCTTTGTTTCCTCTCTACCAACCAGTTTTCTATCCATCTCAATATACTTCCCCCAATCCCATGCACTTTAATGTTGCACAAAAATCTCTTACGCGGGACTTTGTCAAATGCTTTCTGAAAGTCCAAAAATACCATATCAGATGGCTCCCCCTTGTCAACTCTACTAGTTACATCTTCATATATTTCCGACAGATTTGTCAAGCATGATTTTCCCTTCATAACTCCATGCTGATTCTGTCTGATCCTGCCACTGTTTTCTAAATGCTTTGCTATGAAGTCCATGATAATGGATTTGAGAATTTTCCCCACTACCAATGTTAGGCTTACTGATCTATAATACACTGTTTTCTCTCTACCTTCCTTTTTGAATAATGGAGTGACATTAGCCACCCTCCAATCTGCAGGGACTGTTCCAGAGTCTACAGCATCCTGGAAGATGATCACCAATGCTTCCACTATTTCTAGGGCCACTTCTGTAAGTACTCTGGGGTGTAGATTATCAGACTCTGGGGATTTGATTGATTTCAATCCAAACATTGCTCTTTTAATCATGCATTATAATGTACGTTCTAAGTTATTAAAGTTACCCAATATACGCCCAACGTTTCTCATGCATTAGCAGTTTATTATTGTCATCAGTCTCTGCATATACATTGCATATATAATCTTTAAATTATGCTGATCTGTTAATAGCCTGCATGCACGTTGTTGTTGGCTGCTCATGTAGATGATATTCCTTCACTGGAGAGTGTCATTCTCATGCCATTTATTGTTACCAGACCTCTGAGTCTGACAGTTGATCTGTAGATTGTGTATCCAATGAGTTGTATCTTCCTGAAGCTGAGACACATTCCAAATTAAAAAGCAGACATTACAGCAAACAAACTGATTTCTGTGCATGCAGCCTGCAGACCCACAGCACAGTAATTACCAGGCAAAGTTGCAACATTGTATACACACAGTCGCAAACTCCTTAAAGTTGAAAATTTTTTTTAAGGCAAGGTACTCATACAATACTTGTTTCTGCTTCTGGCTAGCTACCCTCTTCACCCTTCTATCTCCATTTCTCCTCGTCGCTTTGATCAGACTACACTGTCACCTTGGCCTTACTTCCTTCCTGTCATTCTGTCATGCATGAATATTCCTGGCTGTAGCTCTTTTTACCAAATCATTACTATCAAGATGAACCTTTCAATGGGTTTCCCTTTGTAATTGTGCACAAAGTGAACTTAGATCAATCCTTTCACCTTTATATTGTATCAAACATTCTAACTCGCACTGCCTTTTT
Source organism: Rhincodon typus (assembly GCF_021869965.1). Classification (NCBI taxonomy): domain Eukaryota; kingdom Metazoa; phylum Chordata; class Chondrichthyes; order Orectolobiformes; family Rhincodontidae; genus Rhincodon; species Rhincodon typus. The sequence continues at coordinate 50,475,513 of NC_063339.1, read as the reverse complement.
CCTCTTGCCCTTTTATGCACTTCTGATTTTTTTATGAGTTGACCTTTAGGAAAATGTTCCGTTCTTCAAATTTGTTACAGAGCCATTACTGGAAGTTTTACCAACTCTGTAGCTAGATGAGCATTATTGTGATAATTTACATCAGCTAAGTAGCTTATTAGCTGATTAAATAGTGTGAAAGGAGCAAATATGTAGTGATTAGCTTTTTTTTTGTCATACTCATTAACTAAAATTAAAATGGTTTGCCTCTGGCATTTTCTTCAAAAAATATTACCAAACAAACAGACATTGTCCTTTTAAATATTGATTGACATTCTCAAACTTGAATCTGGACTTAGACATGGAATGAAAATTAATGTTATTATAGTTGCAGATTAATTTGTGGATAGTTATTAGTAAATATTATCATCGTTACACAAATCTTGCCCCTATGATATTTGCTTCCATCCCCACAAGACCTGATCCCATTTGTGCACCTCTTAGGATTTCATATTTGGTTGTAATTATAAACTAGGGTCTGAATGAAATGTATTAATTTTTGAGAAAATATACTGATGTTTCAATGTATTTTTAAAATAAAGATATTTCAAAATAGAGAGAAGTTGATTACCTTTAACACATATTATAAATAAAATTTTCTAATATCTATCTAGGTTACCTATTTATCTATCATGCCACTTTGCAAATACATCTGGAATAATATCTCCCACAGTGGATTAAGCATTCACTCATTCAAGAAATAACTTCATCTTAAACCCTGTCCTACTTCTTAATCTGGTCATTATTCTTAACCCAGTCATTCAAAGTCAACAGCAACTCAGTGGAAACAAGAAGACATAATGCATCTGGGACCTGAAACCTGATGAGTTTATGAGGATTCAAATTTAAAAGTGAGGTTAAGGAATCAGCCTTGAGCTATTGCAATATAAAAGTCTTCCCAATCTTGTGAAATTCATCAGTTAATGAAAAAGATAAAATTAGGAAACCCTGTGAGAAATCAAGAATTGGTGCTTTCAATGATTTTGAATTAAAATATTTGATTTGGTGCAATATTTACCAGATCCTGATTGTTAACTTCTACTCTGTAGTAAAAGCATATAAAAATTAAGCTCATTTGTGAAAGACTTTTTCCATTTTCCTCTCAGATCATCAATGGAAATGTTAAGGGAGCTCTGAAAGTACTTTGCCAAGAGTAGATATAATGATCAGAATTCTGTGACCCATGATGAATGAGCAATACTTACAGATCCTGGTATTTACAATTGGTTGTAGGCTTTTTGAAGGGTTTTTCGGGCAAGAACACATGGACATCTGTCTCTGAAAAGTGCTTTCAACCATGGATCAGGAACTTCTGTGAAGTGGGCAAGCAATAGTATATTTCCTGAAACAATCAAATTAAATAATTCATATTAAACTAAAAATATTAAGCCAGAAATTTTAATCAATAAAAAATCACCTATAATAAGAGAGAATAAAGATAGTGCTGAATAGAGAATGAAGGAATAGAAAAACCTTTTAAGAAAGTTCATTTTAAGAAGCATCCAAAAATAAAGAAAATCTCAAGAGACATGTGAGACACGTAAAAATTAATTTTCAGTGTAAGAGAAGTTGTTCATTAGTAGTTATTTTCATTTTCGGGATATGATTGTTGCTGACAAAGCCATCATTTGTTGCCTATCCCCAATAGCCTTTGGAATGGTGGTGGTGAACTGCTGTCTTGAACTGCTGCAGTCTTGAAGTGTAGGGATATCCATAGTGCTAACGGAAGGGAGTTCTACTTACAGTGAAGCAATGGTGATATAGTTTCAGGTCCAAGTGGCACAGTTCCTGTGTCTCTGCTGTCCTTGCCCTTCTTGTTTGATGATTAAAATGTATCACACTGCTCAAAAGTCACTGCCACCAGAATGCATAAACCATGGGCTGTTGACCTTAAGCTGTGGTCTTCTGCTACACTATCAAAATGAAGTTGAGGACACTCCTTAACTTCTAAGACACCGATTTTTGTCAGAGAGAAATGGAAAATCTTCATAACATCAACCAGGTTGCAGACTTTCACTTGCTGACTGGAATATTTTCTAAGAGATCTAACAAATTCATCAACTTGTATTACAGCAAGGCAGCACTGGAGTAGGGTCCAACTGGTCTTGTGTTTGGCAAAGGCCATAGTGTAATCTATGGCACTCATATCAACTTATAGGAAAGCCAGAAACTTACTGCACAATTATTTCCATAGAAATAACTTTGACTGCCTGAATGTACAGTTTGTGTGTAACACATAAAGAATCATATAGGTCAGGAGTGCCCAACCTGTTCACGTGATGGGGGAGGGGCACGTTTCAATTCTTCCCTTCCTTGGGGGTGGGGGGTGCCAATGACCAAACTTCAGAAAGGTAATGGTTTCCACAATGGTGAACAAGAGTTTCATTTAAAAAACCAAATCAATACATTTTAAATTTAAATGACCGAGTGATTGAATTGATCATTAAAAAGTGCCAATCTAATAATAAAGTTTATTTTGTCTTTTTAGTTAAGAAGTAGAGGTAGAGAGAGAGAAAGAAACACAGCTAAAATTCATGATCATCAGGGAAGGCAATGGCCAAGCTCACGAGGTAGGTATAACTAACGCTAGCCTTGGGTTGCCTCTGGTGGAGACCACTTTGAGCTGGACTTGTCAGAATTCACACAAAGGTGGGCATTGTAATTGAATTGACTTTTGGCCTGGACTTGTCAGAATTCACACAAAGGTGGGCATTGTAATTGAATTGACTTTTGGCCTGGA
>NC_063339.1:50438712-50472724 GCF_021869965.1 Rhincodon typus | reverse complement strand
ATTCACACAAAGGTGGGCATTGTAATTGAATTGACTTTTGGCCTGGAGTTTCTCTCTTCCACACTTTTATCTCTTTCTTACTCACTCCCTTCTCTCTTTCACCGTTTTCCTCTATGCCTTCCCGTCTCTAATACCTTCTCTGAGAACTAGTTCTTTGAGTTCTGAAGAAGTCATACCAGACTTGAAACCTTAATCTTGTTTTTCTGTGTATAGATGCTGCTAGATTCTGCAGCACTCTCGGTGTTCGTTATCTTCTTATGTGGATTGGGGCCAAATTTTGGAGCCAACTTCCATGAAACATCTTGGGGTATTTTACTGCCCTAAAGATGCAATGTAAACGTGGCTTGTTATTGGAAATTAACCCAATAAGACAAATGTACTTTGCAAAGGCCTGATTAACTCTAAGACTATATGATTTGATGGAAGGTAGTCTGACTGTTTGCTCCTGCTATGATGTTTACAAGTAAGTCTTTAACTGTAACTTTCACCTGCCTCCATCTCCTTCTACAATATTCATCTGTGGAAATTATATGATGGAGTAACAAAATTAAGTCACCTTGCATGTAACAAGTGCAGCAGCCATTAAACATTCCTTCAGAATATTTAATTGATATTGAATTATTTTGGAATATCCTGCAGGTCCTGAATAAATTCTTATCCCTTGGCAACAGCTATTAATGGCCTGAAAGGCCTTATCACCCTTTTCAAATTCTGCAAGGATTTCTATCTCTATACTGTCACTTTTTTAATTATCCACATCACTTTCAATTTCTCCTAGAAACAATTCTCTAGTCTCGCTGCTCCCTGTACCTGTCCAAACACATGCTTGGAGCTGAACCCAGGGCATTTTACACATTGCATACTTTACCACTCTAGCAAGCTTTGCACCAATTTTTACATCAAGTATTGAATAAATTAAGCAGCTCCTGAAATTGTCTGCATGACATTTGTTTCTCAATTGTTTCTCAATTTCCAGGTTTTCAAGCAGAATACACTACCAGACATTAATGCTTTGAGACAGGAGACATCTTCAAAAGTGAGGTGTGAAGTTGGCATGCAGATGTAGGCACACACACCTTGGGACTCTCTGACTATTGCCATGAATGCAGTATGCAACTAATGCTAAATGAATTGTTAACTAGCTGCATGCATAGCAGGGCATCCAGGTTCAGGTTAAAACCACTTGAAACCAGCTTGCTCTATTTAAAGAAACCCTGCAACTCATGGAAGGAAGATGAAATTTGGCTACATGAGTGTTGGAAAAACATAGGGAAGAGTGTTTAAATAAAAAAGGCATCAGGTATTGGTGCATCTGGTTTGCCAAGCTGTATAGAGTAATTTTGCAGTATGCTTGACAGGTGCAAAGGTTGACCCAATCCTGATGACTGATAATGAAATAAATAATACTAAAGTGAGTGAAACTGAGAATAAAACATTACTGAGTCTTAGGCACTTTTCTCAACATCAACACATAACAATGCATGATAGTAATTACTAAATATTAAAATGTCTAATTAGACATAATTGCTAAAATGACCAGAGTCCAGGGACGACACATCTGATCCCATTGAAATCTTGAGATAAATTCCTCGATTTTCCACCCAGGAGTGAATGATGTTATCAAGATTGGCTTGAGCCTTATGTAGTCTCCAACGCTGACCTTTTCAGAACTGTTACCTCACACAACTTCTTCTCCCCAAATTTCTCTCTTGTTAGGGTGTCATTGAAGTCCCTAATTTGCCTTGCAGGGATAATATGGCTTGAATCAGGAACTAAGCAAGCAGCTGCAAATTCACCATTCTTATCAATTCTGAGGCACTTAGTGTTAGTATTCTAACAGTACAGTGTACCACTGTCCAATCTTGTTCAAATATGATGAACATAATCATATGGTAATTAAGGGCAAAATGGCTCCTTCCAATGTGGAGCAGGAGATGTCTGTTTCTGTTGATGAAAAACAGATTCATCTTATATTGACATCTCTTGTGGTCTTTTTATACTAAGGTATAGTATAAATATAATATAGATGTATTGTCAGCTTCAAGGCAGATATTTCCCTTAAAGACCAATCAATGAACATATGCAGAAAGATTTACAGGGGCTCTCAGCTTGTTTTCAAACTTACGACTCACAGAAGTCTTCCTGTCAAACACTAAGTTAATATTTGGAATGCATAATCAGTATCTAAATGATTTGCCTTTGAGTTATATAATGCAAAAAAATAATATTGCAGTATCTGCTAGTCCCACTTCTTACTCTGACCCAGTTTTCAAAACACAAAATTCCAATTAATCTCGCCTTTAAGCCACTGCATGATGGTATGTTCAGTTTAGTTAAAATTCATAGCTGAAATGGAAAAAAAACTGTAAAAATATTTTCTTCTGGATGACAGAAATTAAAATTAAATATCTCTTATATACAATATGGTATTCAGTCAATAAACATAAGTTTTTGGTGTTGTTGTTGAATAATCTCCTTTCAAAATTCTCTGCTAGATGTTGTATAATAATATTGTCCCGTTTTGATGTGCAGAATTTCACCTTACACCGCTCAGTATTATCATCTCCAGAAAGCTCAGGAGTCATAATGTCATTGGAACCAGGATGTACTACACAATACAATATGTTCTAGAAATCCTCACTGTTATCAGAGCACAGTTGTAAATTCAAGTTTATGTCAAAAAAGTCTATAAGAATTGCATTGTAATCAAAATATATTGGAAGCTTAAATAACATCCTGGAATCCTCCCATAAATATGTATGCAACAGTAAGGCTTTGTAATATTATTTTTAAACATTTCTTTCTGCACAAAGATTTAAAGCAGTGCTAAGAAGGGTAATTCTAACCCCTAAGGATGAATGGGTTATGGTCAGATCCAAATTGAAAATTTAAAAAAAAGCTGAAGTCAAACCGCATCAAACTCACACAGTCTTGGTTTTAACAAAAATGGGGATGGAAGTTGTGTCATCTGTGTTGTAAGGGAAGCCTACAACCAGCATTTGGTTCTATTCGGATCTTCTTTGAGTAGATTGGCTGCCACCAATTTCTCTGTGAGCATTGGTCTAAAGCTTACTAATATTAAAGTAGTGAAGAATGACATGTGGAAGTTGAATTGAAGAGGTATACTACAGCAAGTGTACATACATCTTATGCAGCAGGAAGATGGCAAGTTTAAGTCAAGTATGACTAGATAACTCCAGAACTTTGATGGAAGACAGAAGTATCTCTGAAGAGGTACCATGCTAACCTAAGTTAAGTGCTTGTTATTAATAAAGATAAGTTTAGCAGACCAACATATCTCCTATCTCCTCCCAGAGGCTGTCTAATATATCTCAGTGAATGGAACTATACAAAGGGTTCATCTTAGCCTTTCAAGCTCAACTGCCTTAGACAACATCTTACTTGATTCCAAGTGGCTGGTCAGTTGATAAAAGTTGTAGCATAAGGGGTAATTCTCTATTACTAGCGTGAGTGTATCATTAGTAATGTCAGATTATGTGGAATTGACAATTAAAGGAAGAAGATTCTACCGGTGTTCTGCTGACATATGTCTTTGGCAATTGTATAAATGAACAATAAATGTTCATCAGTTTGTATTGTTTCCAGCCCTCAGCTTTCAAAAGCATCCAGAACCCAGTTGTGATATTTACATATGGTGGCAGTAATTAGTAAACTGTTCACAGAAGATCCTCACAGATGCCAACAAAGGCAGGAAACTGAAAAGCCATTGCCCCTGAGAGACGGATAGTAGGAACTGCAGATGCTGGAGAATCTGAGATAACAAGGTGTAGAGCTGGATGAACACAACAGGCCAAGCAGCATCAGAGGAGCAGGAAGGCTGACATTTTGGGCCTAGACCCTACTTCAGAAATGGGGGAGGGGAGGAGGGTAATAGGGAGAGAGGGGGAGGCGAATAGAAGATGGATGGAGGAGAAGATAGATGGAGAGGAGACAGACAGGTCAAAGAGGCGGGGATGGAGCCAGTAAAGGTGAGTGTAGGTGGGGAGGTAGGGAGGAGATAGGTCAGTCCAGGGAGGATGGACAGGTCAAGGGAGCGGGATGAGGCTGGTAGGTAGGAGTTGGATGTGGGTCTTGAGGTGGGAGGAGGGGATAGGTGGGAGGAAGGACAGGTTAGTGAGGCGGGGACAAGCTAGGCTAGTTTTGGGATGCGGTAGGGGGAGGGGAGATTTTGAAGATTGTGAAGTCCACATTAATACCATTGGGCTGCAGGGTTCCCAAGTGGAATATGAGTTGCTGTTCCTGCAACCTTCGGGTGGCATTGTTGTGGCACTGCAGGAGGCCCAGGATGGACATGTCATCTGAGGAATGGGAGGGGAAGTTGAAATGCTTTGCGACTGGGAGGTGCAGTTGTTTAATGCGAACCGAGCGTAGGTGTTCTGTAAAGCGGTCCCCAAGCCTCCGTTTGGTTTCCCCGATGTAGAGGAGGCCACAACGTGTACAGCAGATGCAGTATACCACATTAGCAGACGTGCAGGTGAACATCTGCTTGACGTGGAAAGTCTTCTTGGGGCCTGGGATGGGGGTGAGGGGGGAGGTATAGGGGCAGGTGTAGCACTTCCTGCGGTTGCAGGGAAAAGTGCCGGGTGTGGTGGGGCTGGAGGGGAGTGTGGAGCGGACAAGGGAGTCATGGAGAGAGTGGTCCCTCCGGAAAGCAGATAAGGGTGGGGAGGGAAAAATGGCTTTGGTGGTGGGGTCGGATTGCAGATGGCAGAAGTGTCGGAGGATGATGCATTGTATCCGGAGGTTGGTGGGGTGGTATGTGAGGACGGAGGGGGATTCTGTTTTGGTTGTTATTGCGGGGACAGAGTGTGAGGGATGAGTTGCGGGAAATGCTGGAGACACGGTGGAGGGCGTTCTCGACCACTGAAGGGGAGAAGTTGCGGTCCTTGAAAAATGAGGACATCTGAGATGTACGGGAGTGGAATGCCTCATCCTGGGAGCAGATGCGGTGGAGGCAAAGGAATTGGGAATAGGCCCTGAGAGTATACCTGAGAGAATATCCGTAGCAGTAATCAGAACAGCTAATCTTTACCGGAGTCCCACAGCCAATAACTAGAAGTATACTTAGTGATGAGGATCCTCTTACTCTTGTCTGAGCTCCTGGCCCTCTGGAAGGCCTTGACCAAACTGAATAATGGAAAGCCTCATGTTGTCAATTCAATCAATGCTGGATCATCTCTAAGTCTTGTTCAGAAGTCTCCCAACCAAATGTTTGAATGTCCCAAGTCTATCATGAACTTCCTGGGTTTGAATGAGGCAGAAGGAGGATCACTATTGTACAAACCAGGCTGTTGCCCATGCAGCTATAGGGTGTAGGAACTGTCAAGCACTCTGTTTGGGGAGTCTGTTTGGATCTGAGTCTTGAGTCCTTTGTGTATTCTTAGTCAACACTGACCATGGATGCAGCAGATTAACATTGGTATTTACCAGCATGCCTGGATTGACTGGATGAAAGTAAGCTTACCCAATCATTTCAATGGACTCTTCACATCCTCCTTCACAGGTTGTGTATTTCCCTACCCACCCTTTGAAAGAAACAAGAAGCAAATCAGGCATGCCACTGAAATGTCTTTCCCTCTGATTCAAAGGGTCAACAAGGAATAACTTGGGACTATAGATGTAGAATAAAAATGGAGATAGATTATTGGTAGAATGTAAGATTAGGTGTATGGGAGGCATAGCGTAAGAATTTAGTAACTGTTATACTAATAGCTGAAATGCATCATTGGTGATGCCTGGTCATGTGAAACCACATGGAACTTGGTCCTGAGAAAAGAAGGTTTGAATAGAGTTCTGCTGAAGTATGTCTTTGTAAATAGCTAATAAATATTCATCAATTTGCAACAGCATTGTTTCTAGCCCTCGTCTGCCAAAAGCATCCAGAATCTGACCACGATATTTACACAAAAGCTTCCAAGGAGCTTGCCTCCAACGCTTTCCAACAGGCCTTATCATTGTAATCCATTTCTACTGGATTCCCCAGGCAGTGGAAAGTCCTTCCTGTTTAAAAAAAAGGGTGAGAAGATCTAGTTCCCTAGGAAAGTGTATTTGTAGTATTGCTTGTGGCCAGGAGGAATGTTTCCTCTAGGACTAACAAGCTTTTTCTTCCAGATCCATAATCATGAACTCCCTCCTATTTCACACCTGCCCACCATCCCTCCCTCCATCCAAAAGCTTTCCTGAAGTAACTAAACATCACTTCCTGTCTCCCCAAATGTAGGCCACAACGTCTCCAGAACACCTCACCTCACCAGCCCCTCCACCACAATCATTCCTTCCCTTCTCTCTGTTCGGTGACCCTATGCTGTAGGCTCTCACTCCTGACTGGTAGGCTGTTTGTCAATCAGATGTCCAGCTGCAGAATTCTACAGAGACTCAGCAAATCTCTACCTCCAAATTTTCCATTCAAAGTTTCTCCCCAACTTCACAGTCCTCCTTTCACACCTCTCCATACATGTGATTATTGAGGTCAATGTTTCTGGTCATTTCTCTTCCAGAGGTCACCGACTGGAATCATTATCTCTTTCCCCCTTCTCTGGCCTGCTAAGTGTTCACAGCTGAAAGTTTTAACTTTCAACATCCACTGTTGAATTTTCTTTCTTTTGTTCTTAAAATAATTCTGTGCAAAATTTGAAAATATTTGATGAATATTCACAACACTAACTTTGTCCCAGATGTTCTTGTCTACCTGCTTTAATCTATAGAGTGTTAATCTTGACCTATACTGCTTAACACATTCGGCTTCAGTCTAGCATGGCTTCACTCAATTCAACAATATATCAACAAATTTACACACATCATGGAGATTTATTATAGCTCAAATGAAGATTGAAGACCCTAAATGCAGCAAAGAAAAACATTTCAATGTAAGAAGAAACTTAAACTATTAAACTACAGGTATCAGCCTTGGGTCAGTGCTAACACTGTTACTACAGATTACTGTATATAAATCCTCCTGGAAAATAAGACAGCCCCATTTTTCTAGCACCAAAAATTGTGCTTCGAATATGCTCAGTATGTAAGGCAAAATGCTAACTCATTATCTTTGCTGCAGTGAAAGCTTTCGGTAGTCATGAAAATCTGGTGTGAAATGATGAAGAAGGACTGAAGAATGCGCACAAGACAAATGTGCATCAAAACAGAGACCTGCCTTGGGCCTGATCTTGAGAAAGACCTGTAGGAACATGTCTTCAAAATTGACCAGAAATGAAATGAATGCATAAGCTATTAAGTTGGTCAAATTAAACCACGAGTCTAGTAAAGAATTGAAATGAACAGCTAATTGGTGTAGATGCTTTAAAGAATGAAGGCTAGCCTTACAACGGAAGACCAAAATTGCTCAAAGATGACCTGAAGACCTCTAGTAACGTTCCCGCCATACCAGTACCAGGGAATGACCGTTGCCGGTATGAGACAATCTATCACCCTTGATATTCAATGGCATTGCCATTGCTAAATCCTCCACTATTAACATCCTTGGGGGTACCATTGACCTCAGAAAGTTAACTGGACTCACCACATAAATACAGCGGCTACAGGAGCAGGTTAGAGGCTAGAAATCCTGCAGCGAGTAACTTACCTCCTGACTCCCCAGAGCATGTCCACAAGCTACAAAATGAAAAATCACATGACACCAGGTTATAGTCCAACAGGTTTATTTGATGACACGAGCTTTTGAAGTCTCACTCCTTCTTCAGGTGTAGTGTGAATTTTTTACCTTGTCCACCCCAGTCCAGCACCGGCACCTCCACACAATCTATAAGGCATAGGTCAGGAGTGTGGCGGAATACTCCCCACTTGCCTGGATGTGTGCAGCTTCAATGAGGCTTGACAGGAAAAAGTAGCCCACTTGATTGACACCACATTCAGAAACATCCACTTCCTCCACCATCGACGCTCAGTAGCAGCAGTGTGTACAATCTCCAAGTTGTACTACAGGTGTTCACCAAGACTCCTAAAGCAGCATCTTGCAAACCCACTACCAATTCCATCTAGAAGGACAAGGGCAGCAGATACATGGGAACACTACCACCTGTAAGTTCCCCTCCAAGCCACTCACTGTCCTGACTTCGAAAGATGTCATTGGGTCAAAATCATGGAATTTTCTTGTTAAGGCATTGTGGGCCAAACTAAAGCACATGAACTACAGCTGTTCAAGAAGGCAGCTCATCACCATTGTTTAAGAAGCAATGAGGGATGTTGAATAAATGCTGGCCCTGCCAGTGATGCCCACATCCCTGAGATTAATAAAAACAAAATGCTAAAATTATTAGTTTTAGTGATTCATCATCAGACAACACTAAAAACACAAGTACCCATCAATTCACAGTGGGAACATGGATAAAGTGCCAATAAATTTTGTTATGCTCAGCAGCCAAACTATGGATTGGAAAGATTCAAAAACATGTGGAAAATCAATAATGTAACATCTCTATTAAGAAAAAGAGAAAGAGATGGAAAGCAGGAAAAGAAAGGTCAATTAATCTCTCAGAAGAGAAAATGCCATAATCCATTGTCAAGGTAGTAATAGCAGGGTGTTTAGAAAATGATCGTACAACCAGGAAAAATTTAAATGGTTTTGTGAAACAGAAGTAACATTATGGATAAGGGGAAACCTATAGACATGGTGCACTTGATTTTCCCAAATGTCGTTTATCAAGATGTCACTTCAAAGATTACTCCACTGAAGAACATCTCATAGTATAGGTCAGGGCTGACCAAACTTTTCACATGGTGTTCGGAGTGGGCATATTTCAATTTTCCTCTTTCTTCATGATCACCAAGGAAGGGGATGGCAACTGGGGCTGAGCTAAGGAGATCGATTTATTGAGTGGGTCACCTCTGGTGGTGCACACTCTGACCTGGCCTGAATGGAATTCACACGAGTCAGGGGTCAAAAGTGAGTTGACCTTCAGCCTGGGGTTTTCTGGTTTCACAGCTTGTGTTTCTTCAAACCTCTGTACTTTCCTTTTCCCATATTTTTATCTATTTCCCTCTTTCTCTTTCTTTCTCACCTTCCCTGCTCTGCATGCCCACTCCTTTATCTTACCCCTCTCATTGTCAGTCTTATTCTGAACCCTTTAACTTCAAGAAAATAATCCATGGTCCTTTGTACTCCAGAATTTCCACCAGCACTATTACCCAATGGCAAACACTTTGGTTTGAAACGAAAGTGGCCATCCTTTCTTTCTCCAGAGATGCAAATTGGCAAAAAGTGTTTTCTTTTTTAAAATAATGAGGTGAAAGAAATGAAACTGGACAGATCACCTGGCATTGGCTTAGGCACTGGAAAAAAACAACGGCAGAAACAGCTCTATTGATCCTGCAAAGTCCTCCTCACTAACATCTGGGAGCTAGTACCAGAATTGGGAGAGCCGTCTCACAGACTAGTCAAGCAACAGCCTGATGTGGTCATACTCATGGAATCATACCTTACAGGCAATGTCCCAGACTACCTGTCCCATCAGCACTACGGACCAAGCTGAGGTGGTGGCACAGCGATATACAGTTGGGAGGGAGTTGTCCTGGGAGTCCTCAACATTGACTCTGGACCCAATGAGGTCTCATTGCATCAAGTTAAACATGGGAAAGGAAACACCCTGCTGATTACTATGTACCATCCTCCCTCGGCTGATGAATCGGTACTCCTCCATGTTGAACCACACGTGGAGAAAGCACTGAGGATGACAAGGATATAAAATGGGGTGGGGCATTTCAATGTCCACCATCAAGAGTGGCTCGGCAGCAGTATTACTGATTGAGCTGTTTGGGTCCTAAAGGACATAGCTGCTAGACTGCGTCTGCGGCAGGTGGTGAGGGAACCAACAAGAGGGAAAAACATACCTGACCTCATCCTTATCAATCTGCCAGCTGCAGTTGTATCTGTACATGATGGTATTGGCAAGAGTGACCATTGCACAGTCCTTGTGGAGACAAAGTCCCACCTTCACATTGAGAATAATCTCCACTGTGTTGTGTGGCACTATCATCGTGATCGATGGGACAGGTTTCAACCAGGTCTATCAACTCAAGACTGGCATCCCATGAGGTGCTGTGGGCCATCAACAGCAGCAGAATTGTACTCCAGCGTAATCTGTAACCTCATGGTCCCCCCACTCAACCATTACCATCAACCCTGGGGATCAAGCCTGGTTCAATGGAGAGTTCAGGAGGGCATGCCAGGAGCAGCACCAGGCATACCTGAAGATGAGGTATCAACCTGGTGAAGCTACCACACAGGACTACTTTCACGCCAAACAGCATAAGCAGCAAGTGATAGATACAGAAAGGTGAACAACCAATAGATCAAGCTCTGCAGCCCTGCTACATCCAGTCATGAATGGTGTGGAAAATTAAACAACTCACTGGAGGAGGATGCTCCACAAATATCCCCATCCTCAATGATGGAAGAGCCCAGCACATCAGTGCAAAAAATAAGGCTGAAGCATTCGCAGCAATATTCAGCTAGACATGCTGAGTAGATGATCCACCTTGATCTTCTCCACTGGTCTCTGGTGTTACATATACCAGTCTTCAGCCAATTAGATCCACTCCATGTGATATCAAGAAATGGTTGGAGGCTCTGGATATTGCAAAAGGCTACAGGTCCTGACAACATTCCAGCAATAGTACTGAAGACTTGTTCTCCAGAACCTGCTGCTCCCCGAGCCAAGCTGTTCCAGTACAGTTACAACACTGGCATCCACCCAACAATGTGGGAAAATTGCCCAAGTATGTTCTGTACATAAAAAGCAGGACAAATCCAACCCAGCCAATTACCGCCCCATCAGTCTACTCTCAATCATCAGTAAAGTGATGAAAGGTGTCATCAACAGTGCTGGCAAGCAGCACCTGCTTGGAAATAACCTGCTCAGTGACGCCCAGTTTGGGTTTTGCCAGGGCCACTCAGCTCCTGACCTCATTACGGCCTTGGTTCAAACATGGACAAAAGAGCTGAATTCCAGGAGAGTTGAGGTTGCATTTGACTGAGTGAGGCATCAAGGAGTCCTGGAACATCTGGAATCAATGTGAATCAGGTGCAAAATCTCCAGTGGTTGGAGTCATACCTGGAACATGGGAAGATAGTTGTGGTTGTTGGAGGTCAGTCATCCCAGCTTCAGGACATCTCTGCAGAGGTTCCTCAGGGTAATATCCTGGACCCAACCATCAATGACCTTCCTTCGATCGTAAGGTCAGAAGTGGCGATGTTCACCGATCATTGCACAATATTCAGCACCATTCGCGACTTTTCAGACACTGAAGCAATCCATGTTCAAATGCAACAAGATCTGGACAATATTCAGGCTTAGGCTGGCAAGTGACAAGTAACATTCATGCCACATAAATGCCAGGCTATGACCATCACCAACAAGAGACAATCTAACCATTGGCCCTTGACATTCAATGGTGTTACCATCACTGAATTCCTCACTATCAACATCTTGGGGGTTATCATTGACCAGATACTCAACTGGAATCACTACATAAATGCAGTTAAGAGCAGTTCAGAGACTACAAATACTGTGGCGGCTAACTCACCTCCTGACTCCCAAAAGGCTGTCTATCATCTACAAGGCACAAGTCAGTTGTGTGATGGAACACTCTCCACTTGCCTGGATGGATGCAGCTCCAACAACACTCAAGAAGCTTGATACCATCCAGGACAAAGCAGCCCGCTTTTATTGGCACTACATCCGCAAGTATCCACTCCCTCCACCATTGACACTCACGAGCAGCAGTGTGTACTATCTGCAAGGTGCACTGCAGAAATTCACCAAAGCTCCTCAGACAGCATTTTGCAAATCCAATATCACTTCCATTAACAAGGGCAAGGGCTGCAGACATGTGGGAACACTATCATCTTCAAGATGATAGTTTACAAAAGCACTTGAATAGATTGAGTGGGCAAAAAAGGAAAAAAAAATTAGCAGATGGGATATAATGTGGGAAAATCTGAAATCTTCCATTCTAGTAGAATGAATAGGAAAGCCGTTTATTATTTCAATAGAGAGAGATTAAAGAGTTCTGAAGTACAGAGAGATCTGGGTGTCCTAGTAAGCAGATATAAACAATGATTAGGAAGCCAAATGTAAATGGTGTTTATTCCAAGAAAATCAAGCATAAAATTACCAAAGTTTTGTAAGAATTCCACATAGTGTTGCTGAGATCAAATACTATGCGCAGTTTTAATCTCCTGATTTAAGAAAAGATATAAATGCATTAAAAGCAGTTTAAAAAAGTTTATTCGATGGATCGCCAGGATTATTTTACAATGAAAGATTGAGCAAATTGGCGCCTCTATTCATTGGAGTGTAGAAGAATGTGAGCGATCTTATTGATACATATAAGGGGATGTGATATGGTTGATGCTGAGAGAAGCTTTCTCCTTGAGAGCAATTGTAGAACCAGGAGTCAAAATGTAAAAATATGGAGTCTCCCACTTAAGGCAGAGATACGGAGATTTGTTTCTTTCTCAGAGTGTTGTCGGTCTGTTGAATTTCCTTCCTCAGAGAGCAATAAACCTGGGCAGTTGAATATGATCAGCAATGGAGTCCAGGGCTGGCGGGCGAAAAACAGAAAATTGGATCTGAGGCCCCAGTCAGATCACTCATGATCTTATTGAATGGTAAAGCAGGTTAGAATGGTCAGCTGAAACAGCCTTGACTAAGTGAATGTGGGAAGGATATTTCCTCTTGTTTAAAAATCATTGGTCCCCCTTCTAGGATAGAAGATGGAGAGTTTTTTTTTCCCTCGGTGTATTGTGTGATTTTGGAACTCTGCCTCAGAGGCAGTGGAAGGGGAGTCATTAAGCAGTGTTAAGGTGACGGTAGGTAAACCCTTGTTTTGTAATGGAATCAAAGATTACTGGGAGTAAATGGGAATGTGGATGGCAGAATGCAAACAGATGAGCCATGATCTTATTAAATGGTGAAGTGATTTTGTTAGTTGAATCAGGGGTATACTCCTCCTCTTAATTTCTGTACTTGAGTCATCCAATGTTAACGTGCCCTTTCCAAATTTTTAAGGAGTTAGCATACATAACAAGTTACATTTTATTATTATTTGTAACTGAATTTTATGTTTTGCAGATGAATCCAGTATTGTGACATTAATGCTTATTCTTTTGGGTAAGCATAAGGCTCTTACTTGATAATGCTGCATATTTATTAGCACTGTCATTAGCTTTGAATATTTAAATTTGTATGAACTTTCAGCAAATACTGCTGCTGGAACAGTCTGATATTAGCTGTAAGATGTTTTAGCAAAATAATGATTGTTCTGATGTCATAACATCAGGGTTGGGGGAATGTGGGCTTGTGTGTTCAGTTACACGAAATATTACAGAAAAGTTTAAACATCGGGAGGGCTTAGTAGAGGTTAATAAAGCTTCCAGAACAAATAATAGGGCCGAAAGTATAACAAGGCTTAGGAATCTAACTTCATATAAAGGGATAAGGGACAGTTATGAGAAGGTGGACAGTCATTGCAGGACTGAGGATGTCGTACTTAAATGCACACATAACACAAAAGAAGGAAAATAAGTTTGTAGCGCAGATTGAAATTGGCAGGTGCAATGTTGTGGGTATCACAAAGGCGAGGCTGCAAGGGGATCAGGGCTGGGAACTAAATATCCAAGGATACACTTCCTATCAAAATGACAAGGAGATGGGCAGAGAGGGGGCGGGATTGCCTTGTTAGGAGGAAATTAAGTAAAATTGATGGCAAGAAGTGATATAGAGTTGGAAGTCGTAAAACCTGTGCAGTAGAGGCGAGGAACTGCAAAGGAAAAACTACCCTGATGGGAGTTGTAAACAGATCTCCCAGCAGTAGTCAGGTTGTGGGAAAGAAAATAAATCAGGAGGTAGAAAAGGCATGTAAGAAAGGCATGATTACAATAATTAATGAAGATATCATAATGCAGGTGGACTGGGAAAATCAAGTCAGCTGCAGATCCCAAGAACAGCAATTTGTGGAATGTCTACGAGGTGAATTTTTGAAGCAGCTTGTGGTACAAGCCACTAGAGAATTGGCAATTCTGGATTTGATGATGCATATTAAGGCAGACTTGATCTGGGAGCTTAAAGTGGCGGAACCCCTAGTGAGAATAGCTTTATAAAAAATTAATTTGTGGGATATGGGTGTTGCTGGCTGGCCAGAATTTATTGCCCATCCCTAGTTGCCCTTGAGAAGGTGGTGGTGAGCTGCCTTCTAGAACCGCTGCAGTCCACCTGCTATGGGTTGACCCACAATGCCATTAGGGAGGGAATTCCAGGATTTTGACCCAGTGACATTGAAGGAACGGTAACATATTTCCAAGTCAGGATGGTCAGCTTGGAGGTGAACCTGAAGGTGATGATGTTTCCATATATCTGCAGCCCTCGACCTTGTAGATGGAAGTGGTTAGGGGTTTGGAAGGTGCTGTCTGAGGATCTTTGGTGAATTTCTGGAGTGCATTTTGTGGATGGTACACACAGCTGTTACTGAGCATCAGTAGTGAAGGGAGTGGATACTTGTGTGTGTAGTGATATGATAGAATTCACCCTGCTATTTGAGAGGGAGAAGCTGGAATCAGATATAACTGTATTACAGTTACGTAAAAGTAACTATAAAGATATTAGGGGCCAGCTGACCAGAGTTGATTGGAAGTGGAGCCTAGCAGGGAAGAAGGTGAAGCAGCAATGTCGGGGGCGGCGGGGGAGGGGGGGGGGGGGGGGGGGAGGGTGGGTGGCGAGTTGAAGATAAAATACGAGAGTCAGCTAGCTACTAATATAAAAGAAGATTGCAAGAGTTTTATATATATATAAGGGAAGAGAGAAGCAAGAGTGGACTTTGGACCATTGAAAATGAGGCTGGAGAAGATGTAATGGGGAACAAGGAAATGGCACAGGAATTGAGTAGGTACTTTACTGGTTTCACAGTGGAAGACACCAGCAGCATACCAGAACTTCAAGAGAGTCAGAGGGTCAGAAGTAAGTGTAGTGGCCATCACTAAGGAGAATATGCTGGGGAAGCTAGAAGGTCTGAAAGTGGATATATCAACCAGATCAGATGAACAGTGTCCCAGGTTCTGAAGGAGACAGCTGAGGAGATTGTGGAGGCATTAGTGCTGGTCTTTCAGGAATCACTGTGTCAGGGATGGTCCCAGAGAATTGGAAAATGGCTAATGTAACACCCATGTTACAGAAGGGAGGGAAGCAGAAGACAGGGAACTAAAGGCCTGTTAGCCTTACCTCATCATTGGTGAGATTTTACAGTCCATTATTAAGGATGAGATTGTGGAATACTTGGAAAAATAGGGCTGACTTAGCATGGCTTCATCAATGGAGGTCATGCCTTGCAAATCTGTTAGAATTTTTTGAGGTAGTAATGGGCAATTTAGATAAAGAATAAACAGTGGATGTAAGCTATTTGGATTTCGAGAAGGCCTTTGACAAGGTGCTGTGTAGAAGGCTGCTAAATAAGACAAGAGCCTTTGGTGTTAAGGGCAAGGTAGTGGTATGGATAGCGGATTAGCTGATTGGCAGAAACAGAAAGTAGGGATAAAGGGCTCTTTTTCAGGATGACAGTTGATGACTAGTGAAGTCCTGTAGGGGTTAGTGTTAGAACCACAACTATTCACATTAAACAGTAAAGATGTAGATAAAGGAACTAAGGTTATTGTTGTTCAGTTTGCAGATCTTACATGAAGATAGATGGAGCTACAGGTAATGTTGAAGAAGTAGGAAGGCTGCAGAAGGACTTGGACAGGCTAGGAGAGTGGGCAAAGAAGTAGCAGACTGGATACAATGTTGGAATGTACGAGGTTTTGTACTTTGGTAGGAAGAATAGAGACGTAGACTATTTAATGAATGGAGATGGTCTAAGCATAAAAATATTGCTCATTTCTCCCTGCCTCCTCCCCTCCAGCCCCACTGCCACCACCATGAAAATCTCCCCTTCTGATTTTTTGTTTTCATATTAGCCAAGCTAGGTCATTGTCTGCTGAGGCACAACAGCCCAACAGGGAAGAAACAGGATATTAATACAATGCTAATGAATAGTTCTACCACTTAATCTAACATTCACACTTAGTTTCCAGCTTAGATACAGCCACAACGTACAGCTTGGAAGTGAATGTTCAGTTGGGGCTCGCACTGATGATCCATCCAGATGTGCTAAAGGATACGACACTTGCCAGCTCACTGGAGAGTGATCACAGATTGGATTTTCTGAAGAGGACTCAGACGAAGATCTCAGTTGGACAGCATTGAGGAGATTATTGATTGGGTAAGGACAGTTTCTAACCAACAGTCACCCATCACTGTCAAGGACCATTACCAGCCTTCTGGTGCAGGCTGGAAATGTCCTCGAATGAGCCTTTTCTTCCTGATAGAACAGCACAGACCTTGCAGGGAGCAATTAGCAGCACCATGCGCTGTACTCAATGAATTTCATGCCTTTAATTTTCATCAAATTTAGGCATTTCTTATTTGCACCACAGTAGTCAAATATGACTGCATCTGTAATTTATAAATAGTTTAATGATTAGTTCTGTAGTGGCTACCTAACAACATCCTTTTCTATCCATCAGCCAATCAATTTTAATCCAATTTTAACCTGGTCCAGAGGAGAACAGAGTGATTTGCAATATTCCTTCCAATGTTATTCCTTTTAATAGTACAGGAATGTATGGGAGCTGGACAGGCAGCATTAACATGTTCTTTATATTTAGTCTTTCACTCATGCTAGAAATAGTTACATTCTAAAAATTACTTGTAAAATTTGTTGCTTTTCCAGTCAGCTTTTATATGTGAATTTCAACCCAATGTGTTAACAAACACTTATTTTATCATTATTTCGTTTATGACAACTTTAAAGAGGATAATAGAAGTTCTGATTTATTAAATGGTTTGTGATCCACAATGTTCAACTTCTCTTTCACATAATTTATTGGTCATGCTGGACATTTAAAACTGTATGTAATAGTTAACACATAAGACTTCAATGGAGTATTATGCCTTCCGACTTCTGCATTGTTTCAATGAAGGAAGCAGTTTGTCTCAGAAAAAAAAATGCATGTGAAGAGGAAATCTCTTTTAATTAGAAACTCGAATCAAATGATTCTAAATTTGAAACACACAAAGTGACACAACTATTTCATGTCTCAACTCACAAAGGAATTGACAAGAGGCAGTACTCAACATGACCTTGTCCCTGATGATAGCCAGTTAACACACAGGAAATAGAAATTGCCATACCTTCAAATTGAGGATATCGTCCTATGTGCAGTGTGGCACTGTCACTATGCTGAATTAGTTAGATTTCAAACAGATCCAGTATCTCAAGACTAAGTATCCATGAGGTTCTGTGTGTTATCAGCAGAAGCAGAACTGTAATTAACCACAGTCTGTATTCTCATGGCCTGACATATCATCCACACTACCATTACCACCAAACCAACGTATCAGCCCTGTTTCAATGATGAGCACAAGAGGGCATACTAGGTCCAGACTTACTTGAAAATGAGATGTCGACTTTTTTGTTATGTGGTTTTTCTGCTGACCGCTGAGAGTCTACTTTCAAGATAGTCTGGGTGATAAGAAGGCCAAGAACTGTCTTCAGGCTTAGGCTTTTTCAGAACTCAGTTTATTCCATTTTAAAACTAAACACTATTAAGCTGAGATACATCAGGCTTTAATCTTACTGTTATTTTATTAAGATTATTTTCTGAAGTACTTCTCACTTCAAATGCAATTTCTATCAATTTCACACAAAGAAGTCTTGTAATCTATCATTCTAGCTAACTCTGCCCACACTGTGCTATTTAAGTCCGGTGAGTAGCAGGTTATTGATATCATCACAGGATTGCTCCAGGGTCCTAAGTCAACAGCAATCACATCCACCAGATGGAGCTACAGGCCAGAATTATTTGCATGCCAAGCAACATGAGCATATGATAGACAGAGGTTAAGTGATCCAATAACCAAAGGATCATTTCAGAGCTCTGCGATATTGTCCTATCCAGTCAGGAATGGTGGTGGTCAATTAAACAACTCATTGGAGGAGGAGGCTCCACATATATCCCCATTCTCAATATTGGGGAAGCCAAGCATATCAGCACAAAAGACAAGGCTGAAGCATTCACAAGCATCCCCAGCCAGAGCTGCAAAGTCTGGTCTCATACTCCTCCAGAGGTCTCTGGCATCACAAACACTAGACTTCAGCCACTTCAAAACAGTCCACATGGTATCTAGAAATAGTTGCAAGCACTGGATACTGCAAAAGCTATCAGCCCCAACAATATTCCAGCAAAGGCATTAAAGCCTTGAGGTCCAGAATTAGCCAAATCCTAGCCAAGCTGTTCCTGTGCAGCTTCAACATGGAATCTACCTGACAGTGTGGAAATGCATGTCCTGTCCACGTAAAGCAGGACAAATCTATCCAAGTTAATTACCAGCCCAGTAGTCTACTCTCAATCATGAGCAAAGTGTTGGAAGGTGTCATTGGCAGTGCTATCAAGCAGTACCTACTCAGTAATACCCTGTTCACTGACAGTCAGTTTGGATTCTGCCATGGCCAAGCAATTCCTAACTTCATTTATAGGCATGGGCCAAACATGGACAAAACAGCTGAACTTCAGAGGAGAAGTGAGGGTCCCAGCCCTTGACATCTTATAAGGGTATGAGCAAGTTGAGAGACATGATCACAAGAGAAGTCTGCAGATGCCTATCTCAACATCAGAAGCATCTCACTGCTTCTCTAATGCACTTACCAACTGGCATGGCAAGATTTTCTCTCGGCTGGAGCAAATTGCCAACTAACGGGGATTATATGTTATTAAACACCTCATTGATGCTGCAACTCATCTCATTAATTTTTAGCTTTGCATCTTACAAAATGCTCTCCCACATCAATCCAAGGAATTAGTCACGGCCGGTTCAGAGTGTTCTCAGTCTGGGGGCTGTATGTCTCTGCGATGCAGGGAGACAGTCGCAATCAGTGCTGTGCCTCCATAATGGGCAGTTAGGGCTAATGCATTCAGGGAGATCCACAGGCAGCAGTCAGAGGTCTGGCATCTCTTGTCTGGGACTGTCTGGATAGATCGCTCAAGGCAGTGGGGTGTGGTCATTTGGTCAGTCCGTCCAGAGAAGCTAAGGGAGAAGGAAGATGGTGGGCTGAAACCAATGGGGAACTGTTCAGGATGAACCTCAAGAACCTATTCATGGTGATTGGAGGCTGCAGGCTGGCATGGTCACTGTATATGGTGGGAGAATGGAGGGTATTGTTGGCCAAGGTCATACATACAGTGGGCAGCTAGGGTAGTATGAAGTTTATGGGGATCAGGGGAAGGGCAATGAGGAAGGGGATCGGGATGTAAAGGGGCTCCATCGCATGTTAAGGTGGAGACAGTAGCCATTGGCTGAAGAATATTTGCTGTCACCTTCCATTTTGCTGGAATTCAAAAATAGGTAATGTTTAGAGAAATGATTATGACTTTACTTGGAGTAATTGATCACAGTCATATTCATGGCTAGACAGACACTCAAACATGTAGGTATAAGACAGAACATCAACCAATCCGTAACAATAACATGCTTCACTTACAGTGCAATGCCACATATGCCACAAAAGAGTCCTCAACCACTTTTATTTTCTTTTGCTCCTTCCCACTAAGTCTCAGCGATGGTATATTTTGTCCTCATATACAGAGTGATTTCAACCATGGTACTGAAGAGGATTTTTGTTTTCACTTTCTCTCCTTCCCAGTATGTCTCAGTGTGATATCTTCTTCAACATTTGAGGTGGAGGAAAATTGCTGGGCAGTGGAATGTTGGCCTTGGAGTTTTGATCAGGCAGCCTTGGGGGTATTTAAATCAGGATGGCTCAGATATACTGGGGATCTTCTTGTCAAAGCAGGTGAACTTCTCAGTGTCTGGGGCAGGCAGAGTAGAGGTAGAGGACCAGGCCATCTTTTTTTCTTATTTATTCATTTTGTGGGATGTCGATGTTGCTGGCTGGCCAGCATTTATTGCCCATTCCTAGTTGCCCTTGAGAAAGTGGCAGTGAGCTGCCTTCTTGAATCGCTGCAGTCCACCTGCTGCAAGTTGACCCATTAAGGAGGGAATTCCAGGATTTTGACCCAGCAACAGTGAAGGAACAGCAAAATATTTCCAAATGAGAATGGTGAATGACTTGGAGGTGAACTTGAAGATGGTGGTGTTTCCATATATCTGCTGCCCTTGTCCTTCTAGATGGAGGTGGTCGTGGATTTGGAAGGTGCTGTCTGAGGATCTTTGGAGAATTTCTGCAGTGCATCCTGTAGACAGTACACTGCTGCTACTGAGCGTCGGTGGGTGGAGGGAGTGGATGCTTGTCGATGTAGTGCCAATTAAATGGGCTGCTTTGTCCTGGATAGTGTTAAGCTTCTTGAGTGTTGTTGGGGCTACACTCATCCAGGCAACTGGGGAGTATTCCATCACATTCCTGATTTGTGTCTTGTAGATGGCGGACAGGCTTTGAGGAGTCAGGAGGTGAGTTACTCACCGCAGTATTCCTAACTTCTGACCTGCTCTTGTAGCCACTATGTTTATGTGTGGAGTCCAGTTGAGTTTCTGGTCAATGATAACTCCCAGGATGTTGATAGTGGGGGATTCAGTGATGGTATCACCACTGAATGTCAAGGGGTGATGGTTAGATTGTCTCTTATTGGTGATGGTCATAGCCTGGCATTTGTTTGTGTAGTGTGAATGTTACTTGCCACTTGTCAGGTCAAGCCAGATCTTGTTGCCGTTGGACTGCTTCAGTGTCTGAGGAAACGCGAATGGTGATGGATATTGTACAATCATCATTGAACGTCTCCACTTCTGACCTTATAATGGAGGGAAGGTCATTGACGAAGCAGCTGGTGTCCTGAGAGGGGTCCTCTGAAGGACCTGAGTGTGGTTCCTCCTTTGGTTGGGTGATTCTTTGTACCACAGAGTCTCCTTGTGAGGAAGGGACACCTGGACTGAGGTCAACGTTCTCCATCCTCCCATCACTATGAGGCAGTGGTCCTCAGGACCAATGATTGGGGCGATAGAGTGCAGGTGTGTGCTGCTCTCCAGGAGACCTAGTGTGCAAGGCCTAGCTCTCCAATGGCAGCTGTCAACTTGTTCATGGAGATGGAAAGACAGTCCAATGAGAAGCTGTTGCAGCTTCTGAGCAATGAGGCCATTGTCTCCTACATCCCTGTCTGCTGCTCCTGTCTATGTGGATGAAGTCCCTCAATTCTGATACTACAGGGTCCTCTCCTGCCAGGGTCTGAGCAGGTATCTGGTCTCTGGCAGTCTTCCGAGTGCCAGCTGCCTCAGGGTATCTTCCTCAAGCAGCTGTGGAGCTGCCGCAGTGAAATGCTCACCAGATTGTGCTCCCACACTCTCCTAACATTCCCACTGAAGTATCAATATCTGAGCTCATGGGGAGTGTCGATGTGTCCTCCAAAACTTTGGTACTATCATCCTTAGAGGTCAAGGAGGTGGCTTCAGAGGGAGCTGTTTATTTCCTTGCTCATTACCTGCAACATCTAAGAGAGAGAAGGCATTGTGGATGCTGGTTAGAAATAGCATGCAATGAATTCCTCTGACAGCAGGATTAAAGGGAAAGCTGTGGTGGAATTAAGAGTGGTACTTAATTGTTTGGTAGGACATGGATGTCTAGGTATCCTCAGAGGAGTGGTCCCAGCCTTCTCCTCAAAGAACAGGATCAGGACCCTGATGTTGGGCAGCCCTGCACCCATCTTGGCCTTTCCTGCACTGCTGTGGCTGTCTTCTCCCATGATGAGAGAAAGGGAGGAGTTGAGTGAGGTGACAGCGGGTAGCATAGCTATAAGTGCTGATGCAGGTGGGGAAAAGGTGTCTTGGGTGAGTGAATAGGCAGCAAGTGGGCCTGAAGGGTTTCTGATTTGGGAGGTTAAGAAGGGAATGAGAAAAAGGGAGGGAAGATGTTGCATATAATAGTGAAAGTGGCAGACCATGGGCACTGGTGGACAATGGTCTTGCAATAGAGAAGTTAATGACTGGGAGTTCAAAATTCTTTTCAGAAGTTAATGAATTCCCTCAGGTCATGATCCAATATAATGTATTTATAACTCGATAAGAAATGGCAGATTTTAATAGATTGGGAGTTTCTTTTTAGTTATCCTGCAGAAAAACCCAGAGAAAATACTTCCAACAGACATTTAAATAATATTAGCCTTACCCTCCTCTCAACAATATCATTGGACCATAACTATTGATGTGATATATTCAAGTGCAAGCCAACTGATAATCACTCTTATTTTCAGCCATCAGGCATTTAGCTAATTGCATTAGAAAGACCTTCTTAATAGTGGTAGATGAGTAGCTTCACCAGATATTTATCACATACCTAGTACCAAACACCACTGTTATAAGCAAGTACTTGTTCTCTGTCAACTGAGGGGTGAATTAAAGGAACAATATCTAGAATCAGAGATCCTTAGTGTTGTAATTAGCTCACTGGGGACCTCTTGTGTTCTCATAGCATTCAGATACAATGGAAAAACAGTCATCCGATTATGTAATTTAAGACAAAAGTCATGAATTAGATTCACTGAAAATGTTAAATTAAATAATAGAAGATCAAAAACAGATTTCACTTGATTCTCTTTAACTTATGTCTCCTTGGATACAAAGGGAATTAGATTTGGAATACTTTGACTAGTTCTCCTAATAATATAGAGTCTGGTATAGTGTAAACTAAATTTTAGTTTAATTTAGTCCAAGTCTACAGTCTTAATTTACACAAATCTATGCAGTTAGCAATGGAATGAAGTAGGAATGGATGAAATGGGAGAAAATTGCATTATAACCAGAATAGATATGGAAATGCTTGACAGTGTGAAATGTCTCACTTACAGACTTGCTTTAAACTTCATCTGTTTCCAGAACAAAGCAGAGCAATACTTCCCTTTTCACCTTGTGACAATCAATTAGTTCCATCTTCAGATAAACAGGGTTAATGGATTAGGTCACCAGAGACATGCAAACATAACCTTTTTTAAAATCATCTACTGGACAGTCGTGATTCATTTGATTTTGAAGTCACAATTTTACAGATCAGACAATGATGTAAAACATTTCCAATAAGGAGAAATCAAGTTGGGCAGAAAAACAGAGTCAGCTGATGAATTCATTCTATCTAAGGACCATGTAAATTTAAGTTGCTACAAATATTTCACACATAAGAAAAATAACCTTTTAAGATCTGAAATACAACTGACCTCAGGTTGTTCACTTTATCTTGGATATAAAAATGGAGAAACTTTATACATCAAATTGGTAAGCAACAGCCTAGGGCCTTGATGTCCTCAGTGTGGAAGACCCTCTCATTGGTTGTGAAAATGGCAGACATGGTCCCCTTAAACATGGCACTAACATCTGCACAGAGATGGGATTGGAGTTGGGTTGTGTTTTGTACAGAGATGTTTCATTGAGACTGCTGTTCAGTGAAATTAGCAGCTGCTTCAACTTACCTGTGATCTTGTTGTTCCGAGAGTCTGAAATGCAACATGCACAGATTAGACCTGGTAGGTGTCAATTTTGTGGATACATCCAGATGATTAGGATGCCCTTTTAGAGACAAGAGGGACGCTTTTGGATATAGTTCCAACACCTCGTTGAGAAAGGTCAGGTGCCTTCTGTGGTTGCTAAAAATAGACATTAATATATGTAAAATGCATATGACCTCTTTGGAACTGCGAATTTTATTAAGCAAAGAAAATTTTTTACAACGGAATTCCATGGGTGAAATTGGGATCTGTAGCCTCTGTTTATTGGGCACAATGAGACCTCTTGAACTACAATATGGTATCTTTAGTACACAAGCACTCTTGTAGCAGGAAGTGACTTAAGTGCCAGCCACTTGTGTGTGTTTATCTCATGGCTATTATTCATATGCAGAGCTGGCAGATGGTGTCAGTTAATGATACTGTTGTTAGTTTGGAGTTCCACACCTCAGCTTATATTTTCTCTTAACCTCACAGAGCTAAGTAAGTCATTAAACAAGGATTTATTGCTATTAATTACAAGCTATTTAAAGCAATGATTGACACCTTACAAGTTATTTGGTAGAGTACTTCTCCCGAATGTTGCTACAATTTAAAATTTTTCTTTGTATTTAGGGATTAGTATGTAGAGAATAGATCCCGACTCTATCCTGCTCTCTGGTGTCAGCCATGGTTCTGTCAGTAATATTCTCACCTCTTAGTCAGAAGATTGGTTGTTTAAATTCCATTCCAGGAATTCAGCTCAAAAATCTATGCTGACAGTCTACTGTAGGAGAGTTATGCATTGTGGGTGATGTTCTCTTTCAGATGTAATGTTAAATAAATGTTGCACCTGCCCTCTCAGATAGATCTAAAAGATCCTGTGACACTATTTTAAACAAGAAGAGGGGAGTTGTTCCTGGTGTCCTGGTTTATATTCATCCCTTAATCAATACCACATACCACATAATTCAGATTATGTGGTCATTATAACACTGCTGACTGTGGGAGTGTACTATGTGAAAATCGACTGCATTCCAACAAACTTCAAAAGTACATCTCAGCAGTAACATGCTTTATGATATTCTGAGGTCACAAAAGCTGTCATATAAATGCAAGCTTTTCTTTGTTTCTGTTATCTAAACTATACCAGTATCTATTTCTGAGACGATGACTGCAACTGTGAAATCAAATTGCAATGACTCTTCATCTTCCCTTTCTTTATGCTATTCCTCATTGCCCTGCCAGGTTCAAATTCTTGAGAGTCTGAAAGGGAAAAAAAGGACACAGTGTGTCTTGATGTGAGGGTGTGGAAGTGCCAGTGTTAGACTGGGGTAGACAATGTCAGAAATCACACAACACTAGGTTATAGTCCAACTGGTTTATTTGGAAATACAAGCTTTTAGAGCCTCGCTCCTTCTTCAGGTGTTAGTGAAAGAGATGGTATCGGACATAGAATTTATAATAAAAAATGAAAGAGTCCACTGATGAGGATGTATTAAACAAACCTAAGGTGCTGTTAAATCTTTAATCAGTTAGAAGGTTTTACTTGATTAATATATATATGTAAATCCCCGAATTCCTTTCAAGTCACTGCCCTGAGAGAACTACAGGTTTTATCAGTATAAAGAAGAGGTGACATTTTAGTTCAGACAATGTATGTTAAGTGTGTGGCCTTGTGTGAGGGAAAATGAAGGGAAGAATTGCATGCTTACGCCATCTGTAGCTTCTAAATCGGAAGAGATTGAGTTTTGGTGGAGATATGAGGTGAGAAAAGGAACATTAGGTATGTGAAAGTCATGGAAGTAAGCAGCAAAATGGAGTTTTTTTTAACCATGGTACAGTCTATGGGCAAATATTACTCACACATTTTGAGGTGCTGTGCAATTTAACCTTTACTGTCTTACCTCAAGAGCTTCATAAAATCTTGAATTTAGGACAGATGCAAAAGTTGTTAGTAAAATACATTTTTTTTTTGAGAGAAGTATGTCCATTGAAGGACGATTGGAAATAAATGTGAGAACTGATTAAGTAATTATGATGAAGGAGTTGAGGTGGAATACAAAAATCAATGAGATACTGATTGCTGTAAACTTTATATTATTGGTAAAATGGGGTAGTTTTGTATTGTAATCATAATAGAAAGAGGAAACGTAAAAGTAATTTTAACCTTACTTGTCAGTATGAAACTGAACGATTGAATCAGCTAATCATTTTATTGCCTTTTTGATAATACTCTAGTTAAAATCTGGGGGATCTCTCCAGAGATGCCATCATTATTGGGAAGATTTAACATTGTATAGTTTAATATGCTTTTTCTTTAAAACAGTGACCTCAAATCCATGACCAAAAATGCACCTGCATACACCTTTCAAAGCAAACTTCTAAAGTCCTTAAAGACCAGATAGAAAAACCTATAACCCCATCATGGGGTCAGGGTGAGCTAACTACTCCTGTTTTTGCAGCCGAGCAAAATGCAATTAAAAAGGTGGTTGTAATGGCTACAGCATAAGTCTCTGAGGCAGATCCAGCCCAGAGAGCCCATATTGTGAGCACATGCTGAAGATTGGTTGTAGTAAATCTGCTGAAGATTCAACATGGGATTATTTGTACGCCAAGCGTAAGCACCATGTAATGGACAGAGCTAAGCAATCCCACAATCAACAATCTAAGCTCTGCAGTCCTGTCACATCCAGTTGGGAATAGAAGAGGTGGCTCCACAAATTTCTCCTTCCTCAAAGATGGGGAATCCCAGCAAATCTGTGCAATAGGCAAGGCTGCAGCATTTTCAAGCAGCTTCAGGCAGAAGTACCAAGTGGATTTCTATCTCGGCCTTCTCCAGATGTTCCAGCATTACTGATGCCAGCCTTAGACCAATTACATGCACATCTCATGATATTAAGAAATAGCTGAAGGCACTGAATTTTGCAAAGTCTATGAGACCTGACAACAATCCAGCAAAAAAAACTATCGAAGACTTGTACTCCAGAACTAGCTGACCCCAAGTTAAGCTGTTCTAATACTTGCAATACTGACTTATGCCTGGCAATACAGAAAATTGACCTGGTATATCTGTAAAATAAATCCAATCTGGCCAATTACTGTCCCATCAGTTTACTCTCAGTCATCAGCAAAATGACAGCAGGTAACATTGACTGATGTAACAAAATCCTGCTTGCTGACGCTCAGTTTGGGTTCTGCCAGGATGACTCGGCTCTTGACCTGGTTAAAGTCTCAGTCCAAACTTGCACAGAAGAGCTGAACTCAAGAGAGCAAGTGAATGCAAAACTGAAAGTGATAGCCCTTGACATAGAGCCATAGAGTAACAGAGCTATACAGCACGAAAAACACCCTACAGTCAACTTGTCCAGGCTGACCACATATCCTAAATTAATCTAGTCCAATTTGCCAGCATTTGGCCCATAACCCTTTAAACCTTTCCTATTCATGTATGCATCCCGATGCCTTTTAAATGTTGCAATTGTACCCATCTCTACCATCTCCACTGGCAGCTCTTCCCATATACGCTCCAGCCTCTGTGTGAAAAAGTTCCCCTTAGGTCCCTTTTAAATCTTTCCCCACTCAACTTCCTAGTTTTGGACTCCCCTACCCTGGGAAAAAAAATCTTAGCTTTTCTCTCTATCCATGCCCCTCATGATTTTATAAACCTCTATAAGGTCACCCCTCAGCCTCCAATGCTGCAGGGAAAATAGCCCCAACCTATTCAGCCTCTCCCTATGGCTCAAACCCTCCAACCCTGGCAACATCCTTGAAAATCTTTTCTGAACCCTTTCGAGTTTAACAACATCTTTCCAATAGTAGGGTGACCAGAATTGAACACAATATTTCAAGAGTGGCCTGACCAACGTTCTTACACCTATAACATGACCTCCCAACTCCTATTGTCAATGCACTGACCAATAAAGGCAATCATACCAAACACCTTCTTCACTATCATGTCTATGTATGACTCCACTTTCAAGAAACTATGAACCTGCAACCTAAGGTCTGTTTATTCAGCAACACTTTCCAGGACCTTACCATTAAGTGTACAAGTTCTGCCCTGAGTTGTCTTACCAAACATAATCACTGGGTTCTGCAAAAGATGACTTTTGAAGAGACAGGCATGTTGACATGTGGTTAGATTATCTCTTATTGGAGATGATCATTGTCTGTCATTGGTGTGTCACAAATATCACTTATCAGCCCAAGCCTGGATATTATCCAAGTCTTGCTGCATCTGAACATGAGCTGCTTCAGTATCTGAGGTGTTGCGAATGGCACTGAACACTTAGCAATCAGTGGACACTGGGACACTAGGATACTATCCTGAGGAACTGCAGAGATGTCCTGGAGCTGAAACGACTGATTCAAGGCAGCATTTCACAATGAATGGCATCAAGCACAAAAGGAGGTAACAGGAATTTGGGAAAATACTCTGCTGGTTGAAGTGAAGATAATCTGGACAAAGGAAGAAGGTTGTGGTTGTTAGACATCAAAGATCCTAGCCACAGGGCCACAGTGAAAGCATAGTCAGAATAGTGTTCTATGCCCAACCATCTTCAGCGGGCGACCTTCTCTCCATCATAAAGTCAGAAGTGGGCATGTTTACTGATGGCTACATAACGTTTAACACCGTTTGTGACTCCTCAGATAATGAAGCAGTCCATAAGCTGCAAGATGTGGACAATACTCAGGCTTGGGCTGATGAGTGGCAAGTAACATCCATGCCACACAAATGACAGATAATGACCTTCTTTGACAAGCGAGAGTCTAGTCATTACCCCTTGACATTTAAAGGCATTATGATCATTGAATTCTCCACTATCAACATCCTGGAGATTACCATTGACCAGAAACTGAACTGAACTAGCTTTGTAAATACTATGCCTACAAGAGAAGGTGAGAAATTGGGAATCCTGTGGTGAGTGATTTACCTCCTGACTCCTCAAAACCTGTCTACCTTCTACAAGGCACAAGTCAAGGGTGTGATGGAATACACTCGACTTACTTGGATGGGTGCAGCTCCAACAACACTCAAAAAGCATGACACCATCCAGGGCAAAGCAGTCCACCTGAATGGAACTCTTTTTAATATTCACTCCCTCAACCATTGATGAACAAAGGCAACAAGAGTCACAGACCTTCAGAGAAATCTACACAAGATCATTATCATAGAATCCCTAGACTGTGGAAACAGGCCCTTCAGCCCATCAAGTCCTCACCAACCCTCTGAAGAACATTTCACCCAGATCCACCCCTTTACCCTATCCCATATAACCCTGTATTACCTTTGGCTAATTCACCAAGCCTGCACATACCTGGACACTAGGGGCAATTTAGCATGGCCAAACCACCTAATTTGCACATCTCTGGACTGTGGGAGGAAGCCAGATCACCTGGAGGAAACCCACACAGACATGGGGAGAATTTGCAAACCCCACACAGTCACCCAAGGCTGGAATCAAAACTGGGTCCCTGGTACTGTGAGGCTGCAGTGCTAACCACTGAGCCACCGTGCCACCTCATATCATCCTGAATATAAGCCCTCCTGACAGTGTTCAGCTGTGTTCAGAGGGATATCTTCTATTATGTCTGAAATGAAGATTTTCTAATCTGATCTTTAACATACTCTTATTATTCTTCCCTTCACATCACAAAAATAAAGATAATTTATTTATTCATGTTCAGAATACTAAACAGCATTTTTATCAGAATTAATAAAAATGAATAAGCTGACAAGAATCCAATCAGACGAAGGAATGCAAAGCTTTTATTTTACATTCATTCATAGGATGTAGGCACCTTCAACATTCACTTGCTCAACCATTGATGTGCAAAGGCAGTAATGTATAACTTCTACAAGATTCACTCAGCAAGACTTCATCTACAGCAACCTCTAAGCTTGCAACACCTACCAGCTAGAATAGAAAGGCAACAGAACATGAGGAAGGGTCACCCGACCCGAAACGTTAACTCTGATTTTTTTCTTCACAGATGCTGCTAGATCTGCTGAGCTTTTCCAGTTACTTCTGTTTTTGTTCCTGATTTACAGCATCCACAGTTCTTTTGGTTTTTATCCGGTCTGAAGCCTGACCAGATTTTTACAGGTACAAAAAACAATTCACAAGACTCACATGACACTGAGATGCCTATATGAAAATATCCTCTATGTTATTAGTAGAAAGAGCTTCCATGTCAGTTCCAAATACCCAGAAATGGCTGTTCCTTTTCTAACATGAGATAATTCACCGTACCAGCCTTCAGGATTCATTGTCATATACTAAGGCTATTAATTATTTTGTGTCTGATAACTCCAGTGGGATTTCCACAGACAGCTTGGGAGTAAAGTTATAATAATGCCATACAATCACATTGACATACAACATTTTATTGTCACATTGGGCATTTTTTTCTTTTGTTTTGGTACTTCAACAGTTTCTTTTTGCATTTACCATTGAGTTTAAACAAGATCTTAATGACTGTCTCTATTTTCTTGGGAAACAAGTACTGACAATGGATGAGATTAGAATAGGTGTTCCACTTGTCCTTTTGGGCCACATTATTAGGTGGCATTGCAGGAGCTTTCTCCTCTTTGCCAGATTTTCTATGCTTCTCTACCCCTTTATTATCCTGGTCTAACATTTTAAAAAAATTTCTTCATGGAGGGAGGGCATCATCGTCTATGATTGAATTTATTGCCCATCCATAATTGCCTGGGAAAAGGCAGTGGTGATTCGACTTCTTGAGTTGCCAAAGTCTTTGGGGTGTAAGGATACCAACAGCATTGTTAGGTAGGGAATTCCCAGAATTTGCCATGGCAACTACGAAGGGACAATAATATTTTTCCAAGGCTTGGTGAGCATCTTGCAAGTGGTGGTGTTCCCATGAATCTGGCCCATGTCCTTTTCAAAGGGAGAGGTCGCAGAATTGGAAGTGCTATCAAAGGAGCCTTAATTAGTTGCTGCACTGTACATTGTGCAGATGATACACACTTCTGCTATTGTGTGTTGATATGAAAACATTAAAGGTTTTGGATGGAGTGCTAATCAAGAGAGCTGCTTTGTCCTGTATTATGTCAAGCTTCTTGTGGGATCCTGGCAAATGGAGAGTATTCATCACACTCTTGAGTTGTGCTTTGTAGAAGGTGAGCACATGTTGAGGAGACAGGAGGTAAATTGATCACTTCAGAATTCTAGGGTATTCCTTGGGTCTAACCTTTTGGTTCTATGCTTGTCTGATTCCCAGCCCCTGTTGAACTCATTTCATTTATTATTTAATCTCCCCTGCCCTCGACTCCAGCTTATTGATTTTCTTTGTTCTTCCCTGCCCTACTTACCACTGTTCTCTTTTCCTTTGGCCATATGCTTGTTCTGAAAACTGTAAATCGCTCGTTTTTCCATTTCTGGAGAAAATTTATCAAGCTGAAACATTTCACTCTCTACAGATGCTAATAGAAATACTGAGTGTTTTCCAGCGCTTATTGTTTTTAATTTCACAGAAATCTTGTTTGTTGGCACTGTAAACGTGATCACAGTAACACTGCTGGAATCCCTGGCAGCAGCACAGTAGCAGCATGGCAAAGCATCAGCTTGTCATGAATAGTGACTTCAATTTCTTGCTGCTTAGACTTTTTCCAAAGAAAATTAACTCAAATTAACTACAGGCAAACACGATTTGAGCAACAGGGGGCATACTCGACTGTGCAACCTCTATTGTGCTACTTCCTTTAGAGAGGCCTGTGTACATAATTTCTTCAGGTAGGCTAGTTTCCTCCAGAGGCAATATTGTGTCATTTGCCTTACTGATAGCATTAATCAACTTCCACTTGGTATTTGCATTCCTGAGTGGTGATGAGTTCAATGTTAAAACATAATTTTTTAGCAGGTTATTCATCATTAAAGAACCATTATTTAAGCTATTTCCTCATTGATTTATATTTCACTTATACTTTTCCTGCCACTGTTTTTCATTTCCTTTTGTGCTTCACTGCATACATTATGGCCTTGTTCTACTTTCTCCCTTCTTTCATCATAGCATCAACCCTTTATTAAATATAAAATTTAACTGTATCTTGGTCACTTTTGTTTTATCATTCACTTCTCCAAAGCATTATTTCCAATTGCAGCGTTATGCAATCTGACAATAATATAGCAATCATGACTTTGGAGATACAGCAATCCCTCTGGTATTACTCTGTATACACCAACCAGCTCGTCCAAATTCTTCAAGGTCACAAAAGTCAATTCCTTGCCTGGAGAGAACACAACTCTTCATTTTACTTATTACCATCCTCAGAGAGTTTTGAGCTTTTCCTCTTGTTTGTGACATTTTCACATCACCTGCGGGCTTAGAGTCTAACTTAATGGATCAGCAAAAAAAAGATTTATGGCAAAAATTTCACATGAAGTATTACTATTTTTATGATTAATATGTATTATGCCATTTATTTCTCGATGCACTTGAACTAAAGCTATTGGAAATTAATTAAAGCTCATAGTGCTGGTACAGTATCTGTTTGTTGGTTTAACTGCACTAGCCCCTGCAGGTGGTAATTGGTTTCAGTGACATACTTCTACTCATGAGACCTTTTTCATTTGCAGGTCCAGTAAGTGCACACCCCAATCAAATCAAAGAGTGTTCAAGATCTGGGCATTAGGTAGAATACAACTTTTAAGATTATAATAGAATCAAGTGTGCAAATGACTCTTTTTTAGAAGGTGATGGCAAGTTTCATTCATAGATTCCCTACAGTGTGGAAACAGGGTCATTCAGCCCAACAAGTCCACACCGTCCCTCCGAAGAGCATCCCACCAAGAGCAAGTGTAAGATCAATTAAAATAAATCAATGTCACAACCCAAGCAAAGGGGGCAAAAGTATGCGTGTGTGTGTGCGTGCGCGCGCGCGCGTGCGTGCGTGTGTCATAAATCTATTCTAGCCAAAATGCTGGGAGCATTAAATGAACCTGATTTTGGATATAGGGGTGATGGATCCATGGTGAATAAATGCTTTCTTGAAAACAAAAAATGCTGGAAATCACAGCAGGTGAGCCAGCATCCATGGAGAGAGAGCAAGCTAATTTTATCAGAGCTGACTGAAGAGTCATCCAGACTCTAAACATTAGTTTGCTCTCTCCATGTATGCTGCTTGACCTGCTGTGATTTCCAGCAGTTTTTCCAATACAGATTCCAGCATCTGCAGTAATTTGCGCCTTCACTGTTCTTTGCTGAGAAGGTATCTGTGCACACGGGAATTAACTTATGGAATGCTGAAAGGAAGATGCCACACAGATCTGCAGTTGAAGTTCGAAAAGGGTTGCTGGTGAGGAAGTTCAATGCTGCTGTAATTTTCAGGACTGCAAGAACAACACTTCCTCCCTAGCTGCATTGCTGCAGATCTTCCTGCAGATGCCAGATAGAAGTGATGGCTTCCCCAGTCATGAGAAGACATTAATCATAGCGGTTATAGGAATGAGAGATTACAATTACGTATTAAAGTGAAGTAGCCAGTATTACCACCCTCAGAGCAGAGATGGATAAGAGGCAATGTGACAGAGGTGTTTTAAATTCTGAAAATCTAGATAAAATAAGATGAAACTGTTCCCAATGACAGAAGGGTACTAAAAGACACATAGTTAATGGGAATGGCAAAAGAACCAACACAAAAAGGAGAAAAACCTTTCACAAAATGATTGATTCGGATTTGGACTGTACTGCCTGGTAAGAAGGTTGATGCAGGTTTAATTATTATCTTCAAGATAATTGGATAAATACTTGAAGGAGAAAATGATTTCAATACTATACAGAAACAGTCTTAAAATGCAATTAATTGAATTGTTTTTTGAAAGAGCCTGTGTAGAAACAATAGGCTGAGACATCTTTGTCTGTGCTGCATTAATCCATGATTCTGTAAGTCTATAACCTCAGTATTATTCCTACTGAAGTGTTTGGCTCCACTTGTTTAATGCTCACCAGAAGCTGCAGAATGCTGCTCACTTATTTCACTAGCTCCTCCTGAATGACCTCTTACTTCTGTTCACTAATGAATCATATCTAATTGAGTCAAACAGAAAGTTTAACTAATTAGAAATAGTGTGAAATTTAATTGCTGTTCAGTGTTCATCACTACGTCATTTCAGAATTAACATCCACATTCACAGTTGCAGGAATCCAGATTCTTTATGTTCAAGGACAAGATCATTATGGGAAGTAGAATGGCTGTCCAGCTGCCATACGCATGAATAAAATCAGAATATATGAATACTTGAACTCCTTTAACATTTTCATCTGTGAGCTCACTGAGCTGATTTATAATTATTATGCAACTAGCATATAATTTATTTAAAAAAACACATGCTTCTTATAAAAACTCCATCCCAGTACACGGAAGGTAAAAGGATGATGTTAACTACATGTTTGACGTACATAACTTGCCAATGTGTAATTTGTTACAGAGATGTACATCCTTTA
>NC_063339.1:50311683-50433712 GCF_021869965.1 Rhincodon typus | reverse complement strand
ATGCTGCTTGGCCTGCTGTGTTCATCCAGCCCTGCACCTTGTTGTCTAGAACAATTAAATGGCCTGTTAAAGATGGAGATAGTAAGAACTGCCGATGCTGGAGTCAGATTTTCTGAGGAAGGGTCCCAACCCGAAATGTCAACTTTCCTGCTCCTCTGATGCTGCCTGACCTGCTGTGTTCCTCCAGCTCCACACTGTGTTATCTCTGTTAAAGATGGATCCCAGTTCTTTCAACAAAATGTCCCACTGCTTGTTTCTGTCAAATAGTAGGCCTCACATCAGGCCTTGTCATCACATGGGCTGCTACCACACACAACCCACTGTCAGCTACTTTTAGTCCCCATTAGCAGCTATTCATTCTCTCAGCTGACCTGTACCCATTCCTTTGTCTGTGCAACTGATTTTTTTTCTCTCTTTGGGCTCTACCTCCACCTATCATTTACTTCTTCTTCTCCCCCAGCTCCATCTTCTGCATAAATATCACTCTTTTCCTAGTTACCATCAGTTTTGAAAATGGTCACTGGACCCAAAATGTTAACTCTGCTTTCTCCACACATCTGCCAGACCAGCTGAGTTTTTCCAGTGATTTCTGTTTTTGTAACTCCTGTAAGTGCTGAGTTAAAAGATAGTGACTTTACAGGATATTTGGACATATAGTGATGTTGAGCTAATGAAAAGACATCTAAATGCTATGACTCTCTAATGTTGAGTTTGTTTTGTACTTTTAATGTAATTAATCAAAGCCACATATAGAATTTTCATGATCTTGGCACCAACACATTTGTGGGCCTCTCCACACCCTCATCCCATATTCTCTTCATTGCTATGATCTATTAGAACATAAATACATAATAAAATGAATGAAGATTCAGAGGATAGAACAGTTTACATTGCACAAATAATAAAGTACACCATATTACATTATACTGGAAGAAACAAACACAGAGAATGTTGGAGAGACTCTGCAGATCTGGCAGCATTGTGGAGACAGAAACAGAATTAATATTTTGAGTCCAGTCTATTCTTTTTCAGAACTCATATGTTCAGTTCTGAAAAAGAGTCGTATCTTGAAAGAAAACTAGTCTCTTGTTGTACCACCATATTTGACTTAGGATCCTGGAAGTCAGCTCAATAGCCCTGTGCATGAATGTACAACTTAAAAGCAAATTATTATTTCTTCAGTGTTTGAAGCAATTTATATGCAGTGTATTGTAAGCAGATGGAACACATGATAGGGATGCACACATCTTGTATTTTTTAAACAAAAGAAAATATCTTATCTATTACTTTGTTATTTTTTATTCCCTTTAGGCCCAAACTCTCCATTTAATCTGCATATTGACTTAGATTGTAATCTCTAGCCAGGTTATTAGTATCTTGCCTTTTTGGCATGCAACAACAACTTTGCTTTTGATGAACATCGAAGGCAAGCTCATTGCAAGGCTTATATTTTATATCCTCTCTTTTATGGGTAAATGGATAAAAATGGATCAAATTTTATTTTATTTACTTCTAAGTTTCTTAGTTTGTGTGTTAAGTATTAACAGAGTGTTCACACTTTTTAAAAAATTCTTAACAGCTTTTTCTCAGCCCTTGATATCTCTTCACCAACACTAACTGTGGGGGTTGTCCAAGCCATTTTTCTGTTGCATTTGGCATCTAGAGAAGGCAAGTGATGACAGGGAACACAGTTTGCAGTGAACACTATCAGCACCGGGCTCCATCTGATCTTCAGGTACTTACCAGAGCTTCCATGTCCCTTTGTACCTCGCTGTGACTCAACAACCCTATTTTACCCATCCAACTTGTGGGATACACCACATCAAACTCCACTTATAACTGTTCTCCCTTCTGATGTAACACTTTAACCATGTTTCTTTACATACATCTTGCAGAGGCCATGGTGGCGGTGGCTACCAATAACTCACCCTCTTGTGGCCCATAATAACCTTCAATGCTGTCCTACATATCTCCATACACCTTCAGTAAAGTTTACATTTTCATGTTAGCACTACTGGCATTGGGATCCCATATATTGACTCATTTAAAACAATACATGTTCCATTGGGAATCAAGAAAGGAATAAAAATGCTGCAGACATTTAGCACAAATCAACCTAGGGACATGTATATGTAATTTGATGTATTGGTGACACATTATTGACACATTCTACAACTGGGGGAAAGCACATGCATGAAAAGGAAGATGTTAAACTGATTCCCTCTGTCATTGTCCTTACCCCCACATTACAAATGCCTCTGCATCAAACCCCTCAAGGCTTGACTCACCCATCCCTTTGGCAATGATGTGCCCGCTGCTCCATAGGCCCCCTCTTTTACCCTCCCTAATGATGGACAGATGACTCCCAGAACTGTATTCACTCAGATCTCTAACCAACAATGAAGAGCAGCCCCTAGACCAGAACCCGGGCACTATCTTTGCAGCTACCATCTGATGATATATGATTACCTGACTGCTACTGACCCCACAGGACATACTGTTACCTACTCCTCGAACTGTAGAGGGATGGCAAATAGCCTGTCAGTGTGTCTGTGCAATAGGACACTTTAATATGGCAATACTGATTGTCTTTGGCACTGACTGAAGTGCCAATACACTAACTAGCATGGCAGACAGGGCAAGGCGAGGTAAGGCAAGGCATGGATGCTGCGAGCATGCACGTAGGTGTTAAGTGAGTGAAGGTTAAGAGAACAAGTGAGCAAATCTAGGATGCAGCTTGGTCCAATCCATGAGCTGGGTGCCTGTGTGCAAAACATCCCTGCTGGAGCCTTCCCATTCTGGTTGCTAGTGCACTCTGCAATACAAGCCTGTGCTTCCTGATTGTCCTGCAAGTGGATCAGAGAGGTACCATAATGGTCTTGAGGGGTTGGCAATAGATGACAATTTCTGTTGACAAGGGGTGCCCATGGAATGACCCTGAGTTTGAACGTAAGCAATATGGTGGTCTTTTGGAAGCAAGCAGCAAGGTGAAGTTGTCAGGTACACTCACTGATTTTAATGTTGAGAATCCTCAAAGTGGAACTTGTTTGGCATTTTTGGTAAGATAGGAGCTGAATATTAATGAGGTGAGTTTAGCTGTTAACGATGATGCTATGATGCCCTTAATTGACAACTCACTGCTGTCTAGTGAGAAACTCACTCTGCCACTCAGCAAATATGTAAAAGATGCTCCTGGAATTGAGTTCTCCAATTCTGAGGAAGGGTCACTCGATTTGAAATGTTACCTCTCATTTCTCTCCACAGAAGCTGCCAGACCTGCTGAGCTTTTCCAGCAACTTCTGTTTTTGCTTCTGGAATTGGGCTTCAGTGAACATCTCTGATTCTGCCAGAAACTTGTTATTGCCATGTTGCTCAGGGTCATAAAAGATTCTGTCCTAAATGTTTATTTTGTATTTGTCTTCACCAGGAAAGAAGTTACTAAAAACATTAATGTCAAAAGAGACTAGATGGTTTAAAATTGATCAAGAGGAGCTACTAGATAAAGTTAAAGTCACAGATTATCCAGTACTGTGTGCGTGGATCCAAGGATACCGAGGAAATTGCAGGTGGAAATTGTACTGTCACCAGCCATAATATTGCATTTTCCTTCAGATGGAAGTGTAGCGCCATATGATTGGTGAATTGCAAACATTGCACCCGGATATAAAAATCTATGTTAGAATAAACTCAACATCTACTAGTTAGTTTGTTTAAACTCATGAGAGGGAAAACTTTTATAAATAATGGATGAACTATTCTGGGCCAAGATGTGGCAAGGAAAGACCTGTGAAGGATATTTAATTTAGTGGGTGGGAATGTACATGATCTCTTCTGCTTTTCCGTCTCTAACAGAAGTAAATTCTGGGCTGAAAGTTCCATCACTGGCCTTCCCACTTCACTACGAATTAAGGTTCTGAAGTGGCCAATTAATAATAACAAATGGAGGACAACCTAATGGCCTCAGCCCAATGGTGCTGGGATTAACTTCTTCAAGTTGGATTGCAGGCACGCAGTCTTTGTGAAGGCAGTAAGTGTGTAGACTGCTTGTACATGAGTCTTAATTAGTACCTGATCAAAGACAACGACATAGGAAAACAGGGTAAGCATTGAAACCTATCCCCAACTTTGCTTATGAAGCATCTGCCTGATTCTTTCCCATCTCTGGAAATGTTCATCCCACTCCACACACAGATGCTTTGTGCTGAAACCTTGGATTCTAGGGTTCCCTTCCTGGCAGCAGCCTCATAGCGCAATTGTATCCAGGAACTGTTGGCCTCTGACGTTTTGACAGCTCCTGTTGGGAGGACCTGATTCCCAATGAAGGGCCCCCAAGCCCGAGAATGCTCAGAACATGCCTGTATTGCCAAAAGGTGTGGCAGGTCAACTTCAGAAGATGCAGTGCTTTGTAGCAGGTAAATGATAGCCACATTGCCACTGGAATGTACCACCTGACAATTCGTGACAAATTTTGTTGATGAATGTGGGTTTATTAAGGAAAACTAACTTATATTTGTTAAGGAGAAATATTATTTAACTAACTTGCTTGAGTTTTTTGATGAGGTAACAGACAGGGTTGATGAGTGTAAAGCAGTTGATGTGGTTTATGCAGACTTCCAAAATACATTTAATAGAAGGAACACGTTAAAGGTTTATCAGCAAAGACAGAGTTCATGGAATATATCAGACAATACCAGCTCAGATACAAAATTGGCTAAGTAACAGGAAACAGGCAGCAATTAGCAAAATAAGTCTGAAGAAAAATAGTAAAGACTTTCTTACGTAGTGAGTGTTTAGGATTTAGGAATATTTATGTTTACCTGAATGTGCCATGGAAGCAAATTCAATTGAAAGAGATTCAAAGGAGAATTGAATAATTCTCTGAAAAAAATTGCAGGAATACAGAGAAAGATAGGTAATGAGACTAGGTGAGTCTTTCTTTCCAAGGCCCACATGATTACCCAAATGGTCTCCTTCTGTACTGTAACCATTCTATGATTCTATAATTATGGATTATTGGAGAATTCCTTGCTGACACTTTGATACCAGCATTTAATTGATAGCAAGCTTATGGTTTTGAATCCTATAGTTTGAAGGAAGACAGGAGGAGATAAGATGCTACACAATGCATAAGTTAGAATGAGCAAAAGTAAAATGAGTCTTAATTAATATCAAATAAACAGTATAATTTATGATGAATAAAGTCAAGTGATGTAGATGAAATTATTTTTAATGGCTCAGAGAATTCCTCAATTAAAAGGGAATACACATATTACTAACGCTTAAATAATTTCTGTAAATGGAATCTTACTTTGCGATATTCACTTTTAATTGAGGAAGGCATTTTAATTGAGGAATTCATAAGGCAAGTGTAATATTTGAACTAACATATGTCAAAAAAAGATAAGCTAGAATTTTCATTCTTGGAGGAAGGTGCAGCATGTCAGCTGTTTGATGTAGCAGGTCATTGCGATTTTCCTATTTTTTGGGAAATGAAATAAAATCATTTACAGTGAAAATGGTTAAATATGTCTGATTCATGTATCTGTTTGGTTATGGTTAAAAGAAGTTATCACATTGACTGGGAATCCAAATGCCTCCCACTTTCAGCCATCTATGAAAAGACAGCAGAAGGTATCCACTTCTTCTCACACTGTATCACAAATAGAAAATACAATTAATTAACTGGGTGGAAACTTCAAATGATTACCATCAAGCCAAATTCCTGCTCTGCCAGTAACACATAATGCAGAAGTGCATACAGCCTGGAGATTAAAGGTTTTGAATTATGTAAAAACAAGTTTACTTGAAATTTCATATTGTAATTGCTTTTTTTCATGCATTGGCACCAATTAACAACAGGGAAAATCACTTTGAAACCAAAATCTTTTCTGCAATGGTATCTAAAAGTCATCATCAGAATTTTATGACATACCAGCAATGCTTTATTTCCCCTCATTCAATATCAGGATGAGGCTGTTGCTGGCTAGGCAGCATTTATTGCCCATCTCTAATTGCCCAGAGGGCAGTTCAGAGTCAACCACATTGCTGTGGATCTGGAATCACACGTAGGCCAGACCAGGTAAGGATGGCAGTTTCCTT
The DNA here is from genome assembly GCF_021869965.1 of Rhincodon typus. NCBI lineage: Eukaryota > Metazoa > Chordata > Chondrichthyes > Orectolobiformes > Rhincodontidae > Rhincodon > Rhincodon typus. Next base: position 50,427,613 of record NC_063339.1, on the reverse strand, counting down.
CCCTAAAGGATATTAATGAACCAGATGGGTTTGCAGTTGTCATTAGATTTTTAATTCCAGATTTTTTTTTAATTGAATTCAAATTCCACCATCTGCTATGGCAGGATTCAAACCCAGGTCCCCAGAAATCTGAGGTCTCTGGATTAACAGTCCAACGATAAGACCACCAGGCCATCACCTCCCCTAATGTTATCAATGGGTGTTTAAGGAACGATTCATAGAATCCTTACACTGCGGGAAGAGGTCTTTTGATCCATCAAGTCTGCACCGATCTTCTGAAGAGCATCCAATCCAGACCCAGGTACGCCACACTATTCCCATAAACCCATATTTATTATGCTAACGCACCTAGCACATCTCTGGACACTACAGACAATTTAGCATGACCACTCTGGGAAGAAACCAAAGAACCCGAAGGAAATGCACGCAGACATGGGGAGAATGTGTAAACTCCACACAGACTGGTGTCTAACCATTAGTGTTTCATTCCACTTTAAAATCACTTCAAATGCTCTTCTGATGTAAAGCCATCTTTTTCAGGACAAACATTGAAACAATGTCTACAGTTCAATAGTCTTTGATGCGTTTTGGAACCTCTTGAAGTTGTGGTAAGTTATTTTCTTTCTTTGATGGTAAACTGGTTTGAGTGAGCAATGTGCAAAAGATGACTGCAGACACCATTATACTTTATTGGAATCTCACTAACAGCAATTATTGGAAAATGGACTGAATTTACATGAAGCTTGCGAGCTTGGCAGGGGGTACCTTATTCTTATTGAATCTGAAAATATGTGGTGTTATTGTTTGAGGTGAACAATATGTGATGCTGGCATAGCACAACCTCATTAGTTAGCAATATGAGCATAGCACAAAGATCTCATCTAGAATACAGTTCCAATGTAATTCACAGGATGTTTCAATGATTAATATGGTAGCTGTCTAATCACAGGAACAGAAGTAATGTGAGCGCTACTCTTGTGTCAGAAATGTAATATGGTCTGAGGGCTATATTTCATACAGAACCTATTATCTTTGGCCAATGAGGCAAGAATTGATCTTATGCTGTAAAAGATTAATAGATGAGCAATGGAATATGTATCAAAAATCACCTTATGTCAGGACGGCAGACATGCAACAAATATGATTAATTTCTTAAATAGCAGTTAAAATGAGCATATTTGGAAATAAAGACATCTGTTTAGAGTCTTCCATTTCTGCAGTAATAGGAAATTCCAAGTATTAAACTATTACATATTAGAATACTTCCATGAGACAGAAACTGAAACCAGTTTATGAATGATGCATACAAATATGGTTTGCTAAGTATCATATTTTTGGTGCAGAGCGAGTGACATAATTGCCGTATCTGAATGAATTCTTTGCATGTTATAAGAAAGTAAACCATAAAAAGTGTTTCAGGGATAGTAGGAATTGCAGATGCTGGAGAATCTGAGATGACAAGATGTAGAACTGGATGAACACAGCAGGCCAAGCAGCATCAGAGGAGCAGGAAGGCTGACGTTTCGGGCCTAGACCCTTCAGAAAATGTTCACGTTTCAATGAGCTTTGGCTATTCTGTATTGAAATGATAACGAATTACTGTACTCTGGATGGTAACATATATTAGAATTTGTGCAGTTGTGTAAGGAACCATAATTATAACACCAACAACAGGAACACAAGACGTCAAGATAGTGTCTCTTAATCTATCAGGTATTTTCTTCATATAGATCCTACCTTTGCTCGATTATGGATTACCCAAACCATCTAATTTCCTGAGGAACCTTTCTGTGAACCTTCTTCCCATGTTCACAACTGTTAGAAATCAATTAAATTTTAAGAACTTTTTGTCTCTGAGGATGTTAAACACCACATGACATTATTTCATAGATAAATAGAGGACTTCTCTCTGTCACACCCTAGTCAAAATCTATCCTTTAACCAACACCTAGAAACTGATAATCAGGCAATCATTACAATATTAGAGTTAATGCTTCGGGTCCGGTGACCCTTCCGTTAACGTTAACTCTGTTTTCTCCTCCACAGATGCTGCCAGACCTGCTGAGCTTTTCCAGCAACTTTGTTTTTGTTCCTGATTTACAGCATCCACAGTTCTTTTGGTTTTTAATCATTACAATATTATTTGTGGAACTTTGCAATGTGCATTTGGCTTTGAGTTTCCTTCATTAAAAAATGATTGACACTTCAAAAGTACTCATTGACTGTAAAATACTATGGAATGATTTGAGTTTATCAAAGGCACCGTCGGAAAATATACTGTTTTGATTTTCTTCAGCAGCCATTTCTGAAATAGCTTTCTATGGCCCCAAAAACTCCCAGTGCAGACAACTCAGTTTCCCTTATCATTGAATCTGACTGGAATATTATACAAGGCAAATGAGGCAAAAAGTCAGAAGTCCAGCCACTTTTCAAACTACACTGCAATGCAGTGCACGTACCAGAGTTCACAATGTGTATATTTTTCATATTCAATCAACTCTTGAGCTCCCTTCCAAAAAACGACTAGGATCAAACAGTTGACAAACTACTATTGGGAAACAAACTGTAGTCAATCAACCACGTTGAGCAACCAGAAGAAGCTTTCATTGGGATTCTGCAATTCATGGTGGAATAAGATAAAAGAAGAAACTCTGTCGAGATTATCTATGTTGGCAAAAAAAAGTTTCATGTTGTCAAACAAGAATTGTGACCAGTAAGCCAAAAAAAGCACAAACAAATGTGAAAAGCGTATCCAAGAATGTGTTATAATTTACCAATATTGTGTTCAAAAGGATGGCCAGACCAAAATTCCAGCAAGCTGACCAAGAACACATACTTTGAACACTGACAGCATTTTGAAATCACGGACAACTTATACTGCATGTCAAAGATGATCGTTATTCAAAAAGGGAGCAAGAGATAAACCAGAAAAACAGGAATCTACTGGCCAGTCAGTCCAATTTCTGTGCTGAGGAAACTATTGGGAGCATTTCTAAGAGACAGAATTAATCTGAATTTTGAGAGGCAGGGATTGTTCAAGAACAGTCAACATGATTTTGTTAAGGGAGGTCATATTTGACCAATTTGATTGAATTTTTAAAGAAGTGACCAGGTGTGTAGAAGAGGGCAATGTATTCAACATAGTCTACTTGAACTTCAGCAAGGCTTTTGATAATATCCCACATGGGAGACTGATAACGAAAGTTAAGAGTCCGTGGGATCCAAGGAAATTTGTATTAATTAGATTCAGAATGCTGAGTGCAGGAGGAAGAGTGTTATGGTTGAAAGAAGTGTTTTTGTGACTGGAAGCCTGTGTCTAGTGGGGTTCCACAGGGATTAGTGTTCGGGCCTTTGCTGTTTGTGACATATATATATCTATAAATTATTTAGACTTGAATGTAGGAGGATGGTAAATAGTGGGGAGGATAGCCATAGATTACAGGATATAAAGTTGGACTGATCAGATGCAAATGATTTGAGATGATGCAATTGAGCAGGATAAACAAGGCAAGGGAATATATGATGAATGGTAGGACTCTGGGAATCACTGAGGATCTGACAGACCTGGGTGTGCTTGTCCATCAGTCTTTTAAAGTTGAGGGACAGGTAGATAAAGTGGTTCAGAGGCATAAAGTTTAAGAGTAGGGAGGTTATGCTGGAACTGTATGAAAATTTGGTTAGACAACAGATAGCTTATTGTATGCATTTGTGGGATCCACATTATAGGATTTCATTGGAGAGGGTGCAGAGTGGGTTTACCAGGGTGTTACCCGGGCTGAAAAGTTTTAGTTATGAAGACAGGTTAGTATTGTTTTCTTTGGAGCAGAGGAGGCTGAGGGAGGGGGATTTATAAATCTTTATACTTAGGGATTGAGATTTATAAATTTATGAGTGGTGTAGTACTCAGGAAGTAATAATTTCTCCTTGATGGAAGAATCAATGACTAGGGGCGAGATTTACGGTACGAGGAGGAGGTTTTGAAATTATGTAAGTATTTTTTTTCACTCAGAGCATGGTGGGAATCTGGAGCACACTGGCTGTCAGATTGGTAGAGACGGAATTTTTTATAAAATTTAAGAAGTATTTAAATGCAGACTTGTGATGCCAAGGCATACAAGGCTTTGGGCCAATTGCTAGAAAATGGGATTAGACTAATTAGTTGGGTGGTTTTGAGCAGCGCAGTCTCCATGGACCGAAAGGCCTTTTCCTATTGAGATGTATTAGAAAGAATATTCAACCAGGGTTACGTTGGTGGTATGCTGGCCAGAGATCTTAAAAAAGACTGAAGAACCATTGTGAAATCTGCAATTATACAGCTCCTGTCCAGACGAGAAAAAACACTCTTACCATCGGTGATGTCAGTTCTGAAAAAAAACTCAGCAAAGTTTTTGAGGAGAAGCAAAAATAGAGAACAAGATTGAGAAGCTCAACTTGTTACCCTTCAAGAAGGATACAAGGCCAAAGTGTTTAACAACCACAGGTACTTTCTTACATAATGCATTCACTGCACAAGGCTGCAAGTTAGACTGAGCTGTTTTCCTCCAAAATGGCTGACATGACATCATCATGACACCACATGATCAGACTCTTAAAGTGACGGTCCAATATACAAATACACAACAATCCTCCCCCTTTACATCAGTGGTTCCTGCAATAAGAATATTTATAATATTTATAATTATATCTACAACAGTTCTCAGAAATAGAAAGAATTATTTACTATTTTGCAGCCCTTCGGATTTGCCCTCTACTTACCAATATTTCTTGGAATGTGGTAGCATGATGTATACAGGCACAGAAGGTAGCAGTGAATGTTGTTTACCTCCATTTCAATCCAACACATCTTGATTATTTGATAACTACCTAGGGGTGGCTTCTAGAAACCATACCTCACTCATTCTGAATGAAGTTGAAAACATATTTCATGACCATTTTAGTACTTTGGACAGACACTGAGTGGTGTTGCTTATACTTGTGGCAGACTTAAAATGTTTGTTGTAGTGTGAATATTACAAAAAGGCCTGAGCAGTTTAAAACTCAAGGTACTTCTTGCCTGAGATATTAAGAACTGCCGATGCTGGAGTCAGAGATAACACAGTGTGGAGCTGGAGGAATACAGCAGGTAAGGAAGCATCAGAGGAGCAGGAAAGTTGACATTTTGGGTCAGGACCCTTCTTCAGTGTTCCTCCAGCTCCACACTGTGTAATCTCTACTTCCTGCCTGAGACCATATACACATCAATTTACAAAATTAAAAGTGTGCAACACTTGTAACAGGGTTTAAATACTTTCAGTTATACAGCAAATAATTAAGCTGAAGCAAATGTACAATTTAATCATCATCTTCATCATCATCATTATTGTCACAACATGCTCCTTCTTGGCGGGGAGCTCTTTGCACTATCAGCCTTGCCTTTGGCATAATAATCAGCCACATCCTTTTCATATTTCTCCTTTATAAGCTTTGCTGGTGAACAGCTTCTTCTCTTCGTCACTGCATTTATTCTACAGCTCACCAAGCTTCTTTTCTACATCACCAGCAAGACTCACACCTCTGATTTTTGATTGATGTTCTGAACAAAACCAGAAGAACACCAAGTGTGGCCTTTTTGGCATATAGATCTCGTTCCTTTTGGCTCTTGCAAACTTTAGCTGGCACTTAATTTTTCATTTCTCGGTCATAATGTGTCTTATCTACTTTAGCCAGTTTTGCAGATTTGGGCTTCTCTTTTCTAGACTGTGTCTCCATCTTTCAGAGCACCTTTTAGAGAATTCCAAAAAGTAAACATGAATATCAGAGATTTTCTCCTTGTTTTCTTCACAGCAAGTCTCAACAAAATAAGTATAAGAAAACATTCTGCCTCTTGGCTTCTTAGGGTCATGTTTTGTTATTCTGATGTCTGTCTGGCTGCTGGCGCTTCAATTATGACTTTTACTTTTTCAGGTGAACTGTGTAGTCCCCTTACCATCAATGAAATAGCCTGTATATTCAATGGAACATTTTTTAAAAAATCACATTTGTCTTTCATCATTCTGAGGCCATTATCTACAAGTCTCTGCAGAGCAGCACCTGAATTGTGGGGATGTTCTTTTTTGTTTCTTGTCATAACTAAGATATCATCCAAGTAACTCTGGATTCCTTCCAATCCACTTAAAATCTGATCTATGGCACGTTGGAATAATACAAGTGCTGATGTGATTCCAAATGGAAGTCTCTTGTATTTGAATAGTCATTTATGTGTTACAATCGTCAAGTATTTCTATGACCCAGATGAATGTAGGTAAGCTTGACTATGGTCAATTTTACTGAAAAGGTGACCTCCAGCTCATCTAGCAAATTGATCATCGATTAAAAGGAAAAGGTAGTGCTCAATAGTGACCTTAAAATCACACAGATTTGTATTAATCCATCTTTCTTCATCACCGGTACTGTGGGGATGGCTCAATTTGACAGAGATCTTTCTCATGCTTCCAGATCCCCCTGAAAATAAAGGCATGTTCATTTAGGATTTGTGAGAGGTTAGTCTCAGACTCTGACTCTGACAGTCTGGAAGGTTAATGGATTAGCAGTAAATAAAATATAGCTATTTATATGGTTCTGCAATGGGACAATGATAGGGAAGAACACTTAAGGGAGATATTATTAAAGGTGATGTTTCTAAAGGTGAAATATTCATGTTGCATTGGCTTCACCCATTCTACTAATATGATACAAAGTCTTTGAGTGGAGACAAAGAGTTCTACTGAAGCTTTTGTATCAGTACCGCCTCCCCAATGTCCTAATAAGTATGCTTGACCAATGGTAGCAATTTCAATTCCTATCATACAATGATCCTTGCTATCTAAGAATAATGCCTCTTCTGTAGGAGTTCTATCATGTACCTTCTATGATTAATCACTATATATGCCCAAGACAAAACAAAAACAAAGGAGAATTGATAGCAATGAATTTCTTCAAACAACCCTGATTCAGTAGCACATTCTGGTAGAGTTGGCAAATGCTACAAGGTGTTGGAGTGATCATCCAGCAAAATATGACAGACTCCTCCACTGGCCTTGTGAGAACATGCGTACCCTCTGGAGTATTTGTCTAATTTCATGTTTTTTTGAAAGTGCTATTACTTGTGTATGTTTTTATAGCTGGAGATTGTCTCAGAGCTGCACTGCTCTACTACCATAACATTACCAGAAATGTGGGGGTCATCCATGTACATGTGTTCTTAGCAAACGTATAGTAATGGAGCTGGATCAGCTTTGAAGAGTCTCATAACCAATACACCTACAATTAGTTTACTCTAGCATGTGACACTGGAACTTTGCTCGGTTTGTAAAAATTCGGTAGTAAACCTTATCTGAAAATGGTAACTTCAACTGCGTGGTGCTCCTTTATCCTATGATAAAGTGTCAGTTTAGGTTATGTGCCAAGATTAGGGAATTGAACTTGAAACTTTAACCTTTTTGGCCAAGTAACAATGCAAGCACTAAAGTCAAGTTTGCATTTCAAAGCACTGTGAAGAGACAGCAGGACAGTCAGGCTATATTTGAATTGCACTAGCAAACAGTTGAAGACATGCTGCATCGACTAACTTCCTTCTGTGTTGCAAACTTAAATAGTCTCACTTGGAGAGAGATTCAAATGCAAATTCCCCAGAATTTGTGTTTGATTGTAGTTATCATAGCAGATATCATGGTCTGATTTTAATTGCCAGTGAGGTTTCTGGTAGGGAACAGTGAGCTAATTTTCAATTTGCAGTAGAATGAGACCATACTGATCATAATGACTGGGTCTTGTTTAAATCTTATCAGCTATTCCACCTATTTCTAGCCTGGTGATATTAACTGTTTACAGAGCGTGCAATGATCAGGAGGAAACAGCAAGATTATGGCAGTGAGAACTATGTATTCCTTGGCGGACCAGAAAAACATTCTTGTTATGTCTGGGTCCACGCGCAAAAGCAAGGTGGAAGTTTTATTTTTGGCTATGATTTGGTTCCTCATTGGTTTTCCTGGAAGGAAACACTATCACATCTAATTCAGGACCTCAAGGAAAAATGGAACAAGATTCTATGTTTTTTTGTTTAATATAAGATAAAAGGATACAGCTGTGTAAAAGAGGGGAGATTATAGGCAAAATGTTATAGAATAAGGTTGAAATTTTTTTTCAAAGCAATTACACAAATGTATTGGAGAATTAGATAGGATAGCTTTAAAAATAATATAATTGAGCCTTCTAAAGTGCAAAGGCAGTTTAAGCCTAAGTTGAATTAGGATTGGTGACTAGCATTTGTTCAATTTTATTTAACTTTGCGCAAATGAGACTCCGTATAGTTAAGTAGCTAAAGTATATCATTATCTACATGTTTTTAGCATATGTTTCACATAGTGAATGAAGCCAACTATTAATTTGTTAAAGTTATAACTTGGTTAGAGGACAACATACAACAATGAGGTTTATAGATCTGTTTTACAATATTCTAATTCATGAGTTTTGTTTAATTGTATTGTCTTTTTATAGAAGCTGCATGGTGGAACTATCAGTTCTGGGTGTTTCTGCATGTAAGCCCTGACCATTCACTTTTACACCTGTTTGTATGCCTGAGTTTTGGTGAATCGAATTGCTAGTCATTGAAGTTGGCTCTTGTTATGATCTTTACTTGTGCCATACTAGTTCTGCTCTATGTAAATATATTCTGTTTGACACTCTTGTTTTTAAATTCACTTAGCAGGTGCTTCATAAACTCCAAAATATGTGATCAGTGTGTCTAATTTCTTACTTTGAGATGTAAATGTACTATGCAGTTTTCAGATTCCTGTTTGTGGGAAGGAGCACTTTGAGGGATTCTAGTCTTGTATGCCTTGCATGTCTTCTCATCAGAATTCAATTATTCACAATGAATCATTGCAGGGAATATCTAATGTGACAAAATGAGAATTAGAAGCTCAAGAGAAGTAGCTGGAGTCAGATAAAAAGGTTCGCCAAAAAATAACCTTAGAAAGATGTTACACTGAGTTAATGAAATATAGAGATAACAAGATGTAGAGCTGGATGAACACAGCATTTTATCTCCATAGGAATTATCATAGGCAGCTCAATGATGCCTCAGTCGATGCATATGCATGTTTCTCTCATTGTTAATTAACTAAAAATGGAGAATACTGAAAATAGGTGGCAGGTCAATCAATCTTTAAAGACAAAAGACAAAGTAGCCTTTGATATGTGAAAGTATTAGTTGTAAACAAGAAAACAAGAACAAAATATAAGGAGAGGACCGAAACATCTTCAAAACTATTATTACTGGTACATCATGGAGTAAGGTACTTTCCCTGGTTATCAGTAATGTTAACAACAGTTCATCTGATTCTACATTAAATTTTAATCTTAAATTGTAACCTGAGAAGTTTTTGCATGCTCACATAGCTGCTAGGGTTTCTATCCCAATCACAGCATCCTGTTGTTCCATTTCTGCAAAGATCTGGTTGCATTTTCTGTCTATCTAGATTTAAATAGCACTGCCCTAGTCTTGTTGATGATGCATCAGCTCCTACAATTGTTGTTATTTTTGGGTTGTAATGAGCTAGAATTTCTAATGAGGTAATTTTTTTTTTAATATGAGTTCTGCTGATATTTTGTTGCAATGCCAGTCTTGATTCTGACTGAACAGTTTAATTATCTGAGATTTGGTAAACACGTGCTCATTTGGTTGACCATTCCTATGAACCTCTGCATTTTTATGACATTTCTGGGAGATGGAAATTCTTTGTAGCCCTGGTCTTCTGCCCATCAGCTGCCTTGAGTATTGCATGAACAATAGAAACTTGACAATAGGCTGTGAGAACTTATATTTTCCACTCAAATTTAATCCTACAACCTATAAGGTTTTCAGTACAGCTCTTAACTTTTTCATGTGTTCAGTCGTGGTTGAATATTGAGCAGTAATGTCACCCATATGGCTGATAATGCTTTCTAATCCCTTCACGATCCTTGCCTGTGTCCTTTAGAATATTTCAGGTGCATATATAATGCTTAAAGATAAATAATGAATACATTACCATACAAATGTTTCGATGAACTTTGTTAAAAATTTAGATTCTTCATCCAATGAACATTTCCAGAAACTACTGTTAGCACAGAGTTTGGTGAAAATGGCACTGTGTCCAATGATGCCATAGGATAACTTTCTCACTTTACAGTTGTATTTAGTTGCGCAAGGTCCGCACACGTTCTTGATGAGCCATTTTGTTTTGGAACTGTTATCTTCCCAAGTCTTTACTTTGCTGCCTTGGCCATCAGTGAAATCACTCCTTGGTGAAGCATTGCCTTAATCTCTGTTTCACCCTCTTGTGAGAAGTGTGAGGGACTTTCTTGTTGTTCAAGTGACTCTATTGCCATCTGTGTTCGTTTCAACAAGGAACAGATTTCCTATTTACATTTTACAGTCTTACCTGGGGTCAGGGTGTCTCCCCCATGACAGCTCTCTTCAGTTGGTTCTTTCTCCCTCGTTATGTGACATTATATCATTATTACATCATGATTTCTTGGACTTATGTTGTTAACTCACTACTTCACAATCTCATTTTAAACATTTTTCCAAAATGGGGATGCTAGATATTTCTTTGCTTTCTCATTGCCACTGAATGTCTTTGGGAATTTAATACTGAATCCACCTTGTTTTTCTTGAGTGCTAACTCCACCAACCTCGTAAATAATTTGCGGGTCTGTGCAGGTGTTCCCTGCTCAGAAATAAATTGCTTGATTTTGAAATATGTAGAAAGCATCAGTGATTATGCTTTCTTTACTCTGCAGTCTCACAGTCAACTGGCCTTTTACTTTTATTTACATAGCTCTTGGTCCCTGGAGTCAAATGGTAGATAGCTAGAGTGTTTCAAGATTCCATCAGTTTACAGTATATGAGAAGGCACCTGCTAAGTGTCAAGTTAAAAATTTGTTGGGTGGCTATTTACTTTTGTGCCAGCACTCCAGTACTTCCCTTTTGATTCTCTTATTTTTCCTAGGAATGTTATTTCATTGCTGCCTTTCTCTTCAATCTCCTGGATATTGTTTCTTCTTATCAGTTTTCCTTCAGCTTTGCAGTTAAAGTCTTTTTAATGCAATAGGCTGTTTTAAAATGAACAGCCATGCCATAGGTTTGGAAATGTGTATTTTTTAGTTGGTCAATCTTTGAGCTGATGCAACCTCTTCCCATCACTGCTGGAAACGTGCAAAATGGTATCTCTTGTAATGGTGCAGCAAAGTCAAATCTTCAGATGACCACCATCTATACCATATTGTATGAGCCAGCTGGATTCTTGGTCACCATAAGGTAGATTTGCAACCACCAACCTACTTTTAGTTTGGGATCTTCAGGATTTATTGTGTCAAGTCTGGCAGAGGAAACCCACTTCATGTTCAAGCAACAGCATGTTATTTATTGCATAATAACAATCAAACACAAGCTCCATTGGTATGGGAGCACATTGTTACAAAGATGTGGATGGTAAGCTTGTCTCTTTCAAGATCCAGAGCTGTTCTTCCTTCCCCACCCAAGATCTTTCAACATCATTAGACTGCTGGAGCTTCCTCATAGTTTTCAGCAAATGTCCCTTTTAGAAAGAATATCTGATACAATAGCATCTGCTGCCCTGTCTTTACACTTCTCTGGCATCAGCATTGGTGTGTTTCCATTTTTGTACCAAAATATTGAACCTATTTATTTGCAAAACCTCACCACTACAAATAAAGACTCAGGGCTAGGTCTCACTGGAAATTATAAGTGTCATTTTTGCACTTTTTCATGGAGGGTTTCCATCTATGAGGTCCAGTGTGTTTTGTCATGCTATCATCACAAGCATGCCTTGTTCAATATGCACTACGTCCTTATGAGGTCATGCTTGTCCAATTCTTTAATTCACCATAAGTGGATAGAAATGCCCCTTCCATGACTTCCTAGATCTGCCAGCCCAGGCAGTATATATAAAGGCTGTTGGGGACATGGTCAAGCACTGTCAGCCTGGAGCTGAATTGTATGGCTTGACTTACCCTGAACATGGCAAATCAGGGAAAATTGGCAGCCTGGAGGACCTGGTGGATGAAAAGTTGCAAAAGTGGGCCATTCTCTAACCCCAGATGAAGTAATGGCACTAGATTCTGCCATCCAGGTCAGTGCTGCCTCAGTGGTCCAGAGAAATACCAAACACTAAGAAACTAATCCTGAAGTGATGACACCTACCCCAACAAACCAAGACACATAAATAGCAAGCAGGATGGAACACTGACACTTCACTGGATGCGCACCGATGACATTATCTGGTATGGTGATGAAATGTTTACGAACAAACTTACCAGCTCGGCGAGCAAGTCAGCAACTGCAGAAATGTTCTTTAATGTAGCAAGGATGTAAAACACATTCCCCAATCTGTCAGTGGAAGTACTATCTTATTCTCTCTGCTACCTCACACTCACTTTGAGTATGCTACTGCTCCCACCTCCCACCCAGGCTCCTGGACTACCACTGCCACCATTGCATGCACCGTTTTCCCTTACTTGTTCTTACTCATCCTGCCATCCCCACACTATTAATCGTGTTTGACCTCTGCACTTTCTACTCACTCACTGTGGACACCTCACTGCTTTTCTCCCAGCAGCACTAACAGCTATGCCAACCACTGTTATCTCATTCATTGCCTCCCTTTGTCTCATTGTAGTAGAAAACAGTCCACAGTTGGACAGAAAGAGGCATGATGGATGGTCGGGTGCCCAACATTTGGCTCCTCACCCCACTTGAAGAGAGGAAGTTGGCACCTGCTGTTAAGGACTGTATTGTGACAGCTACTTTGGTAAATTAATTTATATTGTCTCTGGTCATTTCCTTCTCTATATTAAATTTTAGTCTGTGAGTATATTTCAATGAATACTGAAGTACATAATAAAAGCTCCAATGACCTCAGTATAAGTGCCACTGCCTTCATTTGCCCTCTGAGTTGCTAAAACATCATCCCAATGCTGTTGTCTGCATAGAATAGGATCCTGACCTTATTTGATTTAACTGCTGTACCCGAAGCATTCCTGTATTGAGTGATTGTATGTTTTAAGCTTGTTGTGGGCTCTTTACATACTTAAAGATTTAGGAATGTCAGCTCCATACCTACCCTCAAATGCAGCTTAGTTTTTGCACATCCCTTTTTCCCCTGTTCTGCATCCTGCTAACCACTCACCGGCCTGTTCAATTAGTGATTCTCCCACTGCTCTGGTCTTTTACTTAACTGTCACCAACTGTTATTGTGGAGGTCATCATGGAAGAGTTAAGTTGCCTACAACACTTGAGAGAGGTTTTTGGAGTCTAGGTTTTTTTTAAATAATTAGTGATTACTCCACATTGTATGAAATATTTATATATCAGGCTTAGCATGAGGTCTGTACAGTGGCATTTCACTTCAGAGTCCCTCCATCATGTGATTGCTACAGATGTAGCTTAATATTTATGTATTGAGTATTAACACTTTTAGATATTTTTAATCAACTTATTCAGATGTGCTAAGACATACATCTGGAGCAGATGGGATTTAAACCAAGGCTTTCAGGCCCAGAGGTAGGGAAACTGCACACCAAAAGACCTGACTAAACTCTGTTATCGACAAGAAATATCTGTTGAACCAAGAATGAGGAGGTTAGGATAAAAAAATTGTCAAAGAGATGAATTTTTAGGAGGCATGCGACAAAGGAAACTATTGGAAAATGGTCATAGAATCCCTACAGTGTGGAAACAGGCCCTTCAGCCCAACAAGTCCACACTGACCCTTGGAGCATCCCACCCAGACCTATGGCACTATAACCCAGCTAATCTACACATCTCTGAATACTACAAGGAATTTAGCATGGCCGATCCACCTAGCCTGCATATCTTTGGATTGTGGGAGGAAATTGGAGCATGCAGAGAAAACCCATGCAGACACAGGGAGAATGTGCAAACTCCACACAGACAGTCACCTCAGGGTGGAATTGAACCTTGGTCCCTGGCACTGTGAGACTGCAGTGCTAACCACTGAGCCACCGTGCCACCCTAAGGCTGACTTGATCAGGAAGCACTCATTTTGCCGAAACCCGGGATTGAACGAGGGGCCTGTGGATTTTCAGTCTAACGCTCTCCTAACTGAACTATTTCAGCTGGCATTGTAAATGGTGGAGGCATTTGTTGAGAGTTTCAACAATGACAGTCTATAATGTAGTGGAAACAGACAATGATATGTTGGAGAAAACAAGTGGTTGCTTTGATGAAAGAGGTGAAATAGCTGAATTTATGTTTGGATTTCAACAGAATGATCTGCTTAGTCCTGAGAGTGTAACTGAGGGGTGGATGGAATCAGATGGGAAGGTGTGCAGACTATGTTAAGTGGCCAAAGACCAGTACTTGGTCTTTGTTAGATCTTATGCTGTGCTAAAGGGACTTGAGACTTTAGTATTCTCTCTGTTGTCTCAACAGCTTGCAGTTTGATAGCTAACCCAAGACTGAAGACTGGCCAAATTATTTGATGACGTAGAAATAACCAAAGAAATATAGAACTGGATTTTGTTTTAAGAGGGTAGACAATTTACACCGATTAGGATTTAGCATCCAGGATACCAATCTTATTGAAATAAGCCACAGCTATTAAAATTGCTTTGGCGACCTATTATTCTTGCTGTTAGGTATGTCATCTACTTCGATGTTCAATGTACGTGTCCAATTTCCTGTTGAAATTATGGTGAATAGTTTTGATTTTACAAAAATAAAACAAAGAACTGTGGATGCTGGAGATCTGAAACAAAAACAGAAATTGCTGATGAATCTCAACAGGTCTAGCAGCATTTGTGGGGATAAAATAGAGTTAACATTTTGATTCGAATGACTTTTCAGCAGATCTCATCATTGAAATAACTCTGCTTTCTCTCCACAGCTGCTGCCAGACCTGCTGAGTTTCACCAGCAATTTCCGTTTTTGATTTTACAAATGCTGTGCTGGAGGAAGTTGTGACAGAACCAAGATTGGACATCGGTCAAATACTGGTAGTCTGACAATGTTGAAGCAATCATGTAGATTTTGGCTCTACAGAGGACCATGGATATTAGGAATGAAAGGTGAAAATGACTTGTTCACTTAGCAGCATCTAATTCAACAATCTACTAGAAAGGTCTTTTGTGAATAAGTATGAATCTTTACAAACAAAGCTCTGTACATAACATGCTGCTACAGTGAAAGAACATCATGTGCAGTGACACCAAGGTTTGACAAAGAAAGACACCTATGCCAGACTCTCTTAACATTTCCTGTTGTTGCTACACAGCAAAAACTAAAAATATTCTCTTTCACTTCCAAACAGCACCATATCTACATTGCATAGCCTGCAGTACCTCAAAAAGACAGTTCACTGGTGCAGGGGCATGTAGGAATGGATGATAAATACTCGCCTTGCCAATGATGCCCATATCCCATTAAAAGAAACAAAAATTTCCTTTTATAATCAACTCTTCTGCACCATAATTCTATCTTGCTTTTTCTGCAATTCTCAACATGACTACTCCATGTAAGCCTCACACATCTTGACACACATTCTGTAACTGATTCGCTACTTCAATAACAACAAATGGAGACGTATGGGATAAGTAGCATAGTCCGCATCACATGCAATTACTGACAGAACAGTTTTGACTCAGTCAGAAGTCACATGATGCCAGGTTATAGTCCAACAGGCTTTTTTTGAAATCACAAGCTTTTGGAGCACAGCCCCTTCCTCAGGTGAAGAAGCTTGTGATTTCAAATAAACCTGCTGGACTATAATCTGGTGTCATGTGATTTCTGACTTTGTCCACCCCAGTCCAACACTGGCACGTCCACATCACAGCTTTGACCCGGGCAGTGTCATAAGCATAGGACCACAAAATAGAACATAGAACATAGAACATAGAACATAGAACATAGAACATAGAACATAGAACATAGAACATAGAACATAAAACATAGAACATTACAGCGCAGTACAGGCCCTTCGGCCCTCGATGTTGCGCCGACCTGTGAAACCAATCTGAAGCACATCTAACCTACACTATTCTATTATCATCCATATGTTTATCCAATGACCATTTAAACACCCTTAAAGTTGGCGAGTCAACTATTTTTGCAGGCAAGGCATTCCACGCCCTTACTACTCTCTGAGTAAAGAACCTACCTCTGACATCTGTCCTATATCTATCACCCCTCAATTTAAAGCTATGTCCCCTCGTGCTAGCCATCACCATCTGAGGAAAAAGGCTCCCACTGTCCACCCTATCTAATCCTCTGATCATCTTGTATGTCTCTATCAAGTCACCTCTTAACCTTCTTCTCTCTAACGAAAACAGCCTCAAGACCCTCAGCCTTTCCTCATAAGACCTTCCCTCCATACCAGGCAACATCCTGGTAAATCTCCTCTGCACCCTTTCCAATGCTTCCACATCCTTCCTATAATGCGGTGACCAGAACTGTACACAATACTCCAAGTGCGGCCGCACCAGAGTTTTGTACAGCTGCAACATGACCTCATGGCTCTGAAACTCAATCCCTCTACCAATAAAACCTAACATACTGTACGCCTTCTTAACAACGCTATCAACCTGGGTGGCAACTTTCAGTGATCTATGCACATGGACACCGAGATCTTTCTGCGCATCCACACTACCAAGAATCTTACCATTAGCCCAGTACTCTGTATTCCTGTTACTCCTTCCAAAGTGAATCACCTCACACTTTTCCGCATTAAACTCCATTTGCCACCTCTCAGCCCAGCTCTGCAGCTTATCTATGTCCCTCTGTAACCTGCAACATCCTTCCGCACTATCCACAACTCCACCGACTTTGGTGTCATCCGCAAATTTACTAACCCATCCTTCTACGCCCTCATCCAGGTCATTTATAAAAATGACAAACAGCAGTGGCCCCAAAACAGATCCTTGAGGTACACCACTAGTAACTGAACTCCAGGATGAACATTTCCCATCAACCACCACCCTCTGTCTTCTTACAGCTAGCCAATTTCTGATCCAAACCGCTAAATCACCCTCAATCCCATGCCTCCGTATTTTCTGCAATAGCCTACCATGGGGAACCTTATCAAACACTTTACTGAAATCCATATACACCACATCAACCGCTTTACCCTTATCCACCTGTTTGGTCACCTTCTCAAAGAACTCAATAAGGTTTGTGAGGCACGACCTACCCTTCACAAAACCGTGTTGACTATCCCTAATCAAATTATTCCTTTCCAGATGATTATAAATCCTATCTCTTATAATCCTTTCCAACACTGTACCCACAACCGAAGTAAGGCTCACTGGTCTATAATTACCAGGGTGGTCTCTACTCCCCTTCTTGAACAAGGTGACAACATTTGCTAGTCTCCAGTCTTCTGGCACTATTCCTGAAGACAATGACGACATAAAGATCAAAGCCAAAGGCTCTGCAATCTCCTCTCTAGCTTCCCAGAGAATCCTAGGATAAATCCCATCTGGCCCAGGGGACTTATCTATTTTCACACCTTACAGAATTGCTAACACCTCCTCCTGATGAACCTCAATCCCGTCTAGTCTAATAGACTGTATCTCAGTATTCTCCTCGACTACATTGTCTTTTTCCTGTGTGAATACTGACGAAAAATATTCATTTAGCACCTCTCCTATCTCTTCGGACTCCACACACAACTTCCCACTACTGTCCTTGACCAGCCCCAATCTTACTCTAGTCATTCTTTTATTCCCGACATACCTATAGAAAGCTTTAGGGTTTTCCTTGATCCTACCTGCTAAAGACTTCTCATGTCCCCTCCTGGCTCTTCTTAGCTCTCTCTTTAGGTCCTTCCTGGCTAACTTGTAACTCTCAAGCGCCCTAACTGAGCCTTCACGCCTCATCTTCACATAAGCCTCCTTCTTCCTCTTGACAAGAGATTCAACTTCTTTAGTAAACCACGGTTCCCTCGCTCGACCACTTCCTCCCTGCCTGACAGGTACATACTTCTCAAGGACACGCAGTAGCTGTTCCTTGAACAAGCTCCACATTTCAATTGTGCCCAGCCCCTGCAGTTTCCTTCTCCATCCTATGCATCCTAAATCTTGCCTCATCGCTTCATAATTGCCTTTCCCCCAGCTATAACTCTTGCCCTGCGGTATATACCGATCCCTTTCCATCGCTAAAGTAAACGTAACCGAATTGTGGTCACTATCACCAAAGTGCTCACCTACCTCCAAATCTAACACCTGGCCTGGTTCATTACCCAGTACCAAATCCAATGTGGCCTCGCCTCTTGTTGGCCTATCTGCATACTGTGTTCTTTCCTGGTTCTAACCTCAGCCCATACTACCTCAGTAGATGAGTTGTCATCAAACATCCTTTCTGCCACCGTAATACTGTCCTTGACTAACAATGCCACACCTCCCCCTCTTTTACTACCTTCCCTGATCTTACTGAAACATCTAAACCCCGGAACCTGCAACAACCATTCCTGTCCCTGCTCTATCCATGTCTCCGAAATGGCCACAGCATCGAAGTCCCAGGTACCAACCCATGCTGCAAGTTCACCCACCTTATTCCGGATGCCCCTGGCATTGAAGTAGACACACTTCAAACCACCTTCCTGCCTGCCGGTACACTCCTGCAACCTTGAAACCTTATTTATGACCTCACTACTCTCAACTTCCTGTACACTGGAGCTACAATTCAGGTTCCCATTCCCCTGCTGAATTAGTTTAAACTCTCCTGAAGAGCATTAGCAAATTTCCCCCCCAGGATATTGGTACCTGATCACGGTGTCTGATCATTGCTTTATTCTTTAGAGCAATTCTGCACAGACTGTAATCCTGGTTCTTCAGACTTTGACACTGTCTGTGTTATCTGAAAATTTCAAAGCTTGAAGCGAGATAGCAAAAAGATTTTTCATAATTCAGGGCAAGGAGCATGCTTTATATCTCTTAAGCTGCCATTTGGTTCTTTCTGTGTGCTGTTAAATCACTGGTCTAATAGAAGATAATAATTTTCTAACATGCAAAATAGAGCCCTGGCATGGAGGCAAAAGGTTCGGCTGCTGATTAGGTATTGATCTTCTCCTTATATCAGTAGATTGAACAGCTCTAGTCAATTTTGACTGTTTTGTTGTGTTCTTAACTCATTAAAATGCATTGACTGTATTTCTGTTCCCCATTTGTTTCTTGGAATGTATTTATCCAAGCAGCAAATGGATATTGTTAATGGATTGCATTGATAGAAACAGAGTGACTTAAAGACACTGATATTTATGAAGAGAATGGATGATAGCTGATGTTTGACTTGTGCTTGGACGTGAGGAGGTAACTGGCCTGAAGCCAGCTAGATTCAGAAGAAAATTGCCTATTAAATGGACATTCTTTTGGCACTACACTGCAAGCAGGGAGTGAAGAGGAGAAAGGGAGACAGAGAACATGGAGTCGGGTAATTATATAAATCCATAGAGGGTTTTGGGGCGGCAGAGGGAATTCCAGGAAGGGCATGATGTCATGGGCTAGACATCATATTGGGCTGACACAAAACAGAGGGGATTTTGGGGTTTTTGTGAGGACATTGAAAGGGTAGGTGGACGTTAGAGGTGTTAAAAGGACAAGTGTGGAAAGAAAAGATTTTGGTAGAGGAAACCAAAAAGGACATTTGTTGGTGAACAGGGGATGATTCAGAAAGAACAATAGAAGAGATAAAAGGAGTTCAGGAGATTTGAGAGAGCACTGGGAGTTGGGGAGAGGATATTAAAAGCATTCAATCATTATATACGAGCTGTCTGGTCGTGAAGGAGATGGACATGTTTGAAGACATGTGTGTTTCTGCTCATCCAGGTTCATAGCAATGCTGTAAAACACTTAATAATGAACTCAGTCCTTCTCATCTCTCTCAGCTATTGGGTTTATGATCCTGCAAAGCACACCCCGCAAGTGTCAAAGGTAGAGTTGTGGTTAAATTTAAGGCATTGAAATACACGGAAATTTTTAGGTGTCACACACAGCTTCGGAGAGAGGATTACACTGTTTCCCTCATTAAAACTGAACATTGGTATATTGGAGACAGGTTGGAATTGTTTTAAATTTGTAACTCACCAATTCTCTTGTCAATTCTGTGTGGTTAAAATTGCCTCCAAATTAACAGTCCATTTTTATTTTTTAATGACACTTTGCTATATTCTTAAGTAAATTATACCTGAACATAATATGCAGGAGAGGTCATGATGACTTCATATTTACTAACAACTAGGTAAAAATGAGCTTTAACATCACCAGTTATTGCCTTAACTCTGTGGGATGGCAGACACAAGTGATTGGTAAAGTATTGGTTTTGCACTCACCATTAATATAAATGTGAAGCACAATTGGGCAGGGGTTATACCTGAAGCCAATCAGATTCCCAGCATTACAGGTATAACCTTATAAGGACCCAAACAAAATGCTATGGCAAGGCTTGTGGCATAATCTGATGAGAAGTCAGATGAGACCAATCTCAATGTCAGGAGCATCTCATATCATCTTTTATGCTTTTATGTTTTTTTTCCTAGCAGTGTGATGAGTTTTTTGGCTAGGTGGCAGCCAGTTGCTAATTAAAGGGGGATTATTGGAAAGAAAAGGGTATCTTTGGCATAAGAACCCTTCAATGCCAACACATCCTCCCTCAGAGATGGGACCTAAAACTATTCACAATATTCCAAATGCAGTCTGACCAGACTTTTATCCAGCCTCAGCAGTACATTACTGCTTTTGTTTTCTAGCCCTCTTGAAATGAATGCTAACATTGCATTTGCCTTCCTAACTGCCAACAAAACATGCATTTTAACCTGAAGAGAATCCTGAACGAGGACTCCGCAATTCCCTTTGTGCTTCAGATTTCTGAAACCTTTACCCATTTAGAAAACACCCTACACTTCTAATCTTCCAAGCAAAGTGCATAACCTCACACTTATCAACATTGCATTCTATCTGTCACTTCTTTGCCCACTCTTCTAGCCTGCCTGAGTTCTTCTGCAGATTCCCTGCTTACTCAACACAACCTGCCCCCCACCTATCTTTCTGCTCTACATCCTGACTACTGCTAGGATGTCTGTACATAACCCCAAATTTGGTCGCTTTACTTTTGCGGGTCCTTAACTCAACTCACACAGAAACTACATCTTCCGACCCTACATTGCTTCTTGTTATCAATTTAATTTCATTTCTTACTAATAAGGCAACCCCATGCTGTCTTCCCATCTTCCTGTTCTACAATAGGACGTATATCCTTAGATATTTAGTTCCCAGTGAGGATCTCTTTGCAGCCACATTTCTGTGCTGGCTACAACATTGTACGTGGCAATTTCAATCTGTGCTACAATATATAAAATGCACAAATGTAAGTAACAAGATTCTTCGAGTCCTCTGAGTGTCAGTTCACGGGATGTATCTTCCTCGGCCAGCTATAGAGCTGTCGCAGTCAGATGCTCACCAGATTGTGCTCTCACTATCCCTATTCCTATTGTTTTCACCGAGGTGTCAGTATCTTAGCTGCTCTGGGGTGCTGTAGGAGGCATACTTGCCAGTGCTTCATCTATAGTCTTGGCCTTGAGATCCAGGAGATGAGTTCTTGAGGAGCTGGGCATTTCACTGTGAAAGTAGTAGACATGCTGGCTATACCTGCAAGACACAGGGGACAGAAGACATTGTGGCCAGTGGTTAGAAGTGATGTACAATGATTAAGAGAGACAGTGAGGTTCGTGTGTGAATCGCTGTGGAAAGGTACAGTGACATTTGTTCAGTTGATGGTTCATGCATATCTTGGTACCCCTGCAACAGTGGTCCTGGTCCTCTCCTGCGAAGGTCAGAAATCTGTCCTTGCAGAGGATAATGTCAGGCACTCCTATACCCACATGGGCTCTCTACCCTGATATGGGATTTTTTTTTCTGTAATAAGAGGAGGAGGAAAGGAATTGAGATAAAAGTGGTTGGCACAGCTATCTTGGAGCAGATGGACAAAATGTGTTCCATGGGAGTGAGTAGGCTGTGCAGGAGGCATGTGCAAAGTTCACAGTGTGGGCAGTTGGCAGGGATGGGGCATGGGAGTGTGGTCAGATTTTGCAGGTCATAATGAGAGCAGTAGTGCATGAGACTTGGTGCTGGTTACAGTACCATGGATAGAGTGAGTGTGGGGTAACAGCGATAAAAACACATACAGGTCCTGCCCTGGCAAAATATGAAGGTAACTGATGGTACTGTGGTCATTCCTCCACATTGTAGAGATGGCATTGACTCAGGCAGCGAACTCAGAATGAGGGTCTGGTGTTGTGGCATCCAGGAAGAGGACTCCTCTCCTTTGCACCATCTCTCCCTTGACAAGGACCTCCAAGTCCCTTTTGGAAAATCCCCATGCCATCTTCCCCTTGTCTGACATTTACATGAAACTCCTTGACTGAGCAAGGCAATGCTGGATTGCCAGTTCTTGTCTGGATGTGCAATCACCTCTTAAAGATGGTTTTTAAAGAGGCTGGAGAAAATAAGGGACAAAATATTAAAGGGGCACAGGAATGTGGAGTCCTGGTGGTGGATGCCCGCAAGGGATGTTGTTCTTTCAGCAGCTATCCAGCTAAGTACTAAGTTGGTCCAAGGACAGCATGAAGCAAGGTGGGGCTGGAATCAGATGTGAGACAAGCAGTAGGGGCATGGTAGGTAGTTCATGAGGTGCATTTGGTAAGATGTGACAAGAAATTTCACTGAACATCAAAGCAGGAATCCAGCTA
The DNA here is from genome assembly GCF_021869965.1 of Rhincodon typus. Classification (NCBI taxonomy): domain Eukaryota; kingdom Metazoa; phylum Chordata; class Chondrichthyes; order Orectolobiformes; family Rhincodontidae; genus Rhincodon; species Rhincodon typus. Next base: position 50,404,832 of record NC_063339.1, on the reverse strand, counting down.
AAAAACCCTATCGCACTAGACCAAAACAAAACTGTAAGACTCAGCCCTATTTTTCTAATAAATCTACATAAAGGGGTGATTATATTTCTGAATAAATGAAAATAATTTGTTTCAGAAGAAAAACTATTATATTCTCATGTTGCTATGTTTTGAGCTGTGTGCAAACCAATGATCAAATTAGAGTCCTCAGCACAATGCAGCCTCAAACCAGCCTGAGGAAATTAAAGCAGATATATTGAATAATATGAAATGTAAACATAAATCAATGATCAAAATCCACAGCAGGTGAGGTAAAATCCAACAAGAAAGAAGAGGTTCATGTTTTGAAGAACATTAAACCCAGAAGTCTTTTCCTATTATCCCAATGCTCTGTATCTCTGGTATTTTATACTTTGTTTCATATTTCCAGCATGTGCAATGATTTTATTTTATATCCACCATTGTTAGCAAATTCCCGAAACAGTTGACATTCCCTGGTTGAGGAGTAAAATATGCTGTAATTTTAATGTTAGACCACAAATTAATTTAAAACTCTATACATCTTTACAGATTAAGGCAAATCTTTTCAAATAAGATTCATAAACAAGGGGAAGGTAAATCTTCTGTCTGTGAATACTGCAAGCACCATCTCTGTGTGTCAGAATAAGTATGTGTCCACCAAGAGGAATCCCACATAATTCAGAAGTGCTAGAAAGCAACAGCTAACCTCATGGATTGGTGCTAAAGGATCAGCAGCTGAGGAGACCTACTCCTCAGCCATTGCCTTTGAGGGAATGTCTTGTTTTGGTCAGCCATTGCCTCCAATTGTACTTCCTCCTCACCCCTGAGCTCCTCATCCTCAGCCTGACAACAAATGCAATCTGCTTCCTGTGGCCTGTCGTAGCCAGTCGATGTCACAGGCTTCAACTGCACATTTATAAGCCCACATTGAGAGTTTCCGACTCAACCGACCTTTCAGGCTGTGAGTTTCAGACTCCCATCATCAAGTTTTTCCTTAACTCTGCTCTTAGCCTTCTAACTCTTACATTAACTCTGTAATTCCGGGTTATTGACCCCTCTTCCAGTGATTAAAATGCCTTCCTTTCCACCCTCTGTCCCTCATAATGCTATACACCTCTATCAGGTCGTTTCTCAATCTTCACGGCTGTAAGGAACTAGCCCTAGCCTATCTAATCTTTCCTTAAAGCTCAGATCCACCAGGCGGGCAGCAACCTGGTAATTCTCCTCTGTATCCTCTCAGAGAGTGAGAGATCTTATGGTCAATCTTATTCCTCTGACCATCACTGATAGTATAATTGTTTTCATTGCTGTTCATGTGACCTGGCCGTTGGCAAATTTATTAGATTTCCTGCAGATCTAGGTGCTGAGGTGCATAGTTCTTTGAAAGTTGCATTACAGGTAGACAGGATGATTAAGAAGGCATTTCGGAAACTTGCCTACATTGCTCAGACCATGGGGTATAGGAGCTGGGATGTCATGTGGAGGTTGTACAGGATGTTGGTGAGGCTACTTTTGGAATACTGTGTACAGTTCTTGTCGCCCTGCTATAGGAAGGATATTATTAAGTTGGAAAGGGTTCAGAAAAGATTTACCAGGATGTTGTTGGGACTGGAGTGTTTGAGTATAAAGATAAACTGGGACTTTTTTCACTGGAGCATAGCAGGTTGAGGGGTGACCTTACAGAAATTTGTAAAATCATGAATAGATAAGGTGAATAGCAAAGGTCTTTTCCCTAGGGTGGGGGAGTTCAAAACTAGGGGACATAGTTTGAAAATGAGAGGAGAAAGATTTAAAAAGGACCTGAGGGGCAAGTTTTTCACACAGAGCGTGGTTCGTGTGTGGAATGAAGTGCCAAAGAAATGATAGGTGTAGGTACAGTTGCAACATTTAAAGGACATTTTGATAGGTACGTGAAAGGAAATGTTTAGAGGGATATGCGCGAAATGCAGGCAAGTGGGACTAGCTGAGTTTGGGAAACTTGGTCGAAATGGTTGTGTTGGACTGAAGGGTCTGTTTCTGAGCTGTATGACTCTATGACTCCATAACAACAGGAGCTAAACTTCAAAAATATTTCATGCAAAGTTCATTCTTCATTGTTTTGGGGTTGAGATTAAAGGCTGTATCACAGTTAACTTGATGTCCTGAGAGACAAATAACTTTTGTGCACTCTACTCACCCTTCTTTATGCCTGTGTTTCAAATCTAGGCAGCAAGAGTCTGGAGAGCTATGATTGATGACTCTAAGGGAAATCAGCTCCAGTTACATACTATTGGAGGAAAATGGAGACCTATCGGCAGCTCTTAAAACGTCTTAGATGTTGTTGGGATTACAGAAGTTCCTTGCTCTGTATTAGAGAATGATACTGGGATGAAGTACTGCACATTAACTGTTAAATCATGTGTCTAATGTAAAATGGCTATATGGGTTCATGACTATGCAATCACATAGAATCCAAATTTTTAAAGTATGAATGGTTGAGTACTTTGATGAGATAACAGTAGACAGAGCAGATGAACATATTACCTTATGGTGGCCCATGTATCTTATGTCAACTGTGTTTAATAACATTCCACACAATAGACTTGCCAGCAAAAGTGAAACCCATCGAGCAGAAAGGAAAGTTAACACAAAATTGGCACTGTGATCATGGACAGAGAGTAGTGGTGAACAGCTGTTATTCAGTTTACAGGAATGTACAAACTGATATCACCCAGGGGTCCATATTAAGATCATCGCTTTTCCTGCTGTACACTAATGAACGAGCTTAGGTGTGAAAGAAATAATTTTGAAAATTTCAGATGATTAAAACATGGAAATATTGTGAACCATGAGGAGAACAGTAAGAGTCACTTTAAGAGGACATAAACAGCTTGGCTTATTTGGAGGTCACCTGGTAGAAGTGACCAATGCCACTAATATTTGCATTTGATGTATATACATTCTCTATTCATTTGTATTTTCTGATATCCTCCCTCTAGTATTCTTCACAAGTATGTGTGTTAGAAGGCAAGATAGCAAGACAGTAAATAACCAACAATATCAGCAGCTACACCTTGAACTCTGCAGTAGGATTAGTGGAAAGTTTGTAGACGTAAAAAACGTACGTGGTTTGTACTTGATGGAGTTTAGAGTGGACATTGGTAAGATGTTTCCACTAGTAGGAGAGACTAGGACTTGAGGACACAGACTCAGAATGAGGGAACAAACCTTTAGAACTGAGATAAGGAGGAACGCCTTCAGCCAGTGGGTGGTGAATCTGTGGAACTCATTGTCACAGAAAGCTGAAGAAGCAAAGTCATTGAGTGTATATAAGACAGAATTGGATTGGTTCTTGATTAGTAAGGGGACCAAGGGTTACGAGGAGAAGACAAGAGAATGAGGTTGAGAAACATTCAAGCCAATGGTAGAAGGACCAAATAGCCTGATTGTCTACTAAATCTTATGGTCTTCTGAAATGATCACTTGACAAGAATGGAAATGATTGTTTTTGTAGTATGTGTCAATATAACATGATTTATTTTGAGAATATGCCAGTTTTGTTTGGATTTTTATTCCCAAGTCAGGTAGTGGAAGCTGGGAAATCTCCCAATTCATCAGGCTTGCCTTAGGACAATTTCACCCACATGGTAGGATTTTCAGATGTTGGAGTTAGGCCTACCTCCCCTAATCCAAGTCAGAGGTGCCACAAGGGCTGCTGAGTGTTGAGACAGATTGTTTGCAAAGCTTGCCTCAGTTCTCTGGCACCTTGTCCCATTTGTTTTACTAAGTATTCAGTGCTATGATTCTCGCTATGCTACCACCTCAGCTCCTCAGCCATTGTCCTTGCCCCTCAACGCCAATTCATGCCAGCTGATGTCCACAACTGCACCAATGGTCTATATATACCTGATGCAAACTTTATGCCAACCATTGGTTTGCTGTAGCTACACCATAACTTAATGTGAACTTGTGTCAACGCAGCCATCACTATTTGCATTTACAGCCTCATGCATACCCATATGGTATCCACTATTTGGTGATCTTAGGAACCACGCTGAGTTGTCACAAAATAAGATCTAACTATCCATTACAACCTTCACTATGACAACAAAGAAAAACGCTACCATTCATGAAAACTCATTCAAAATATTTTAAACTCTTCAAATACCTAGCCATTATAAAATTCAAACTGACTTGTATTCATATTCCTAGAAAGACATTTACTAATCCTTTGATTGATGTTTTAAAGAGTTTGTTAAATTATGAGCCTAAGATTAAGATTAAGTTAATGACTGGTTGTAATAAATGCATTGTGATAACACTTGGGCGCCACACCCCAGCATTTACTACCCAATTCCGAGTTGCCCTTGAGAAGATGATTGTGAGCTGCCCAAGATTACATGAGGTCTTATATTCAGAATGTTGGTGTCACCAATCTTTGAGCATGATGGGCACATTTATAAAGAACATAACAAGGTGGCAGCATGGCGTTGAAAGATTTGACTGCAAAATATACAATCCTCAAGCATTAAAAGAGCAGTTGTGGAAGTTAACCAACCGTTAGGAATCACCAAACACTTGTGCAAATTTAAGAGGATTCTACACATGCCATATCTTCATTCTGCAATTTCTCCAGACATGCTACATTTGATAAGATTGTTCAAATCTGGGAGAAATATGTGAAAAAATCCAAGTAAACAATATAACGAAGTAATGCTTAAAAAACGAGAGCAGACTGCAAGTAATCTCACTAAATAGAAATCCACGGAAAGAAGAAATAATTACTGCTGATGTTTATCTGACTCTAATGTTTATTCTGTTAACTTTATTTCTTATTTTTCTAATTTATACTATGAATCACTGTAAGGTAATTTTACTCTCTTTTCCCTTATTTCTGTATTTTGTATTTAAGATTTGTACATAGGCACTTTGTACATAAAATGGCACCATAAGGGGTGACATTGTAAACTTTTCACTGTACTCCTATACTTCTGTACTTGAGTACATGTGACAATAAACCTAATTTTAATTCAAATTAAATCGTAGACTGGACTGAGTGAAGAATCTATCCAGAAACTGCTCCTGTTACCTGTGAAAGCTTATGATTAAAAGCATTTTTCACTGTTTAGTTTCACTTTGGAAATCCTGCAGCTACTTTCCCACCAAAATTACAGAGGGTGGGTGAAGCTTAGAGCTAAAACTAGTAAAAATCAGAGCATGTTTGACAATGCTACCACTGCCATGAAGTATTAATCTATGACCAGTTGAAGCAACGGACATGAAAGGTATTTCACCTCAAAAGCTGAATTAAATTGAACAGAGCTGGGGAAGAAAAAACCTGATGGCTGTAAAAAATTTCAGATTACATTTCCTGCAAGAAAGCGAAAAGCTGACCACAACATTTTTAACACTCAATTGAATAGCACAGATGTCTTATTAGAGTTCACTCGAGTTGTTTTTTCTAGAGCTCATTCTTTCTGAATCAAGAAAACAAGCCATTTAAATAAAAATTGCTGTAGGCAATGAAGACTTTCAAGAGGAAACATGTCAATTCTGTCCAATGACCATTTTAAGAATCCAGAAAATATACAGCCAACTCAAAGATAAAATATGAGTGAACTCAATTTCAAAATACAGCGCCTGGAATTCATCCCTTTCTAGCAACAATTGATCAAGACCATTGATAAATTCATAAATAGATGTATTGATAAGCAATATGATTATGGCTTCATGGGCATGGAATTAGACTGAATAATGGAGTCAGTGATATCACTGACAGCAATGGAAGCATTACAAAAAGGACATCTTGACTCAACCCAAAATTTACACCATGGAAGTACCACTACAAAGCAGAAATGAGTCCAGAACACACAAATGGGTCAGAAGAGACTACATGTTTTGTGCAATGCATCCACCATCGGCATGAAGCCAGTCATACCTGGTAAAGAACACTAATGTTACGGAACGATAGATGAACTTATGCAATGTGTATGTTAGCAGAGCACATTGGAAACATCAATGCAGAAAAGGACAAAACAAGTTATTATACATCATGAGCAGTCAAACTGAGGCCAGACAGGTACTACATTGTGACTGCCCAAGAAACCATACCAAACATCATCAAAGCGAGTTTTGAACAAAAAATTATATTGACCAACAGAACAAGATCATCTAATTATTATCTCATTGGCTTTTGTGAGCAAATAAGTTGCTTTGTTTCTCTACGTTAAACTAATACTTCATTAACTGTGAAATACTTTGATACATATAAGATCATGAAAGGTCTAAAGATCATCAATTCAAAATTATATTGCTGGTCTTATTTCTTTGTACCTGTTCATCTGTGAATGTAAAGAATACTAAAGGCGAATCGTATTAAGATATTTCATATGATTGAAGGATTTATAAATGTGGAGAGACCAACTATTTTCTCCCACAATGTCGACAACAAGAAGTAGGGAGAGGGAGCGCAACCTCAAATGACAGGTAGTTTATTTAGGATGATGTTAGGAAGGACTCCACACAAAATGTACTCTAAATCAGGAACTCTTTCCCCAAAAAGATGTTATGAATAGGTGAGTTGAAAATGTTAAAATTGAGATTGATAGGTTTTGAAGTTAACAAGGTGGATTTAAGAACAGATAAGATGTAAAGGCTGGGTTGACAGTAATGATCCACATCTATTTCTAGATTTTGTCTCCGGAGTTGACTCTTTTGCTCCATGTCACAACATTTAGTATTGAAAAACTCAAATTTATCAAAATCCTTATTGCCTACATCCAAAGCCAAACCAAATCTTCTAACTCATCGTACCTGTTCTCTCCTGATTTACACCCATTCTTGATGGTCAACATTTCCATTTTTAACTTTTCATTTATGTATTCAAATCCCTTCCTGGACATGTGCCACTCGATCTCTGTAACCTGAACATCATTCAGGTTTTGCATATGGACAAAGACAAATCAAGTATATGAGTAGCCACAAATGATACTGAACATTGCAATCAACATTGAACATTCTCACTTCGGACCTTATCATGTCACAGGTCATTGATCAGATGGTTGGGCCCAGGACACCACCCTGAGGAACCCCTGCTGTGATGCTCAGGGCCTGAGATATTAGGCCTCAACAACCACTGAGCAGAGAGTTGTTCCATCATCTTCAGCTTTGCTAGGGCACCTTAATGCCAATGTCTATCAAATATTGTCTTGATATCAAGTACAGGCACCCTCACATTTGCTTTTGACTTCAGCTCATTTGTCCTTGTTTGTACTGGAGTTGCATTGATGTCAGGAGCTGAGTGGCCGAGACATTGCCCAAACTAAACATCAGTGCACAAATTCTGCTGTTGATAGCCCCTTTACCATCACGATGCAGTACATTCAGTGAGGATGGTAATGTGGGAGAGGCATGAAGTTACCAAAGGATGAAGGGTGAGTGGTGGATGAGTAGTCTGGGATTTCAGGAAGTTCACTATTCAGCAGGATGTTTCCTTCCCCATGTTTGACTCAATGCCATGGGCATTCATGGAGTGACATTCAATGTTGAAGACTCGCAAGGCCACTCCCTCCTAACTGTGTACCCCTGTGCTGCCATCCCTGCTGAATTTATCCTACCAGTGGTATAGGTCAGACCAAGGGATACTGATGGTTAGAATCATAGAATCCCTACAGTGTGGAAACAGGCCCTTCAGCCCAACAAGTCCACACGGACCCTTGGACCATCCCACCCAGACCCATCCCCCTATAACCCACACACCCCTGAACACTATGGGCAATTTAGCATGGCCAATTCACCTAACCTGCAGATCTTTGGACTGTGGGAGGAAACCAGAGCACCCGGAGGAAACCCACGCAGACACGGGGAGAATGTGCAAACTCCACACAGACGGTCACCCAAAACTGCAATCGAACCCGGGTCCCTGGCGCTGTGAGGCAGCAGTGCTCACCACTGAGCCACCGTGCCGGTTAATGGTGGTGTCTGGGACATTGTAAGCTTTGATTCCATAAGTAAGACTATGTCAAGCTGTTACTTGATTAGTCTGTAAGACAACTTGCCAAATTTTGGCACAAGCCCCCATATATTATTTAGGAAGGCTTTGCAGGGTTGACAGGGCTGAGTTTGCTATTGTCTGGATTTTGTAGCATGTTTAGAAAGGTTCCACTTCGAGGCTGGAATTTGACTCTTGAAAGTCAGCTTTCCATCAAAAATTAGATTGAGGTTCCTTTCCAGGACTAGAGTTAGATTCCTTTCCAGAACTCCTATTAAATTGCTCGTTTTATTCAGATAGGTTTTAATGGAAAATGGAAATGCCTCTTTCAATGGCATCTCAATCCCCTAGCAGGAAATTTTTCTGTAACTATTCAACTCATTCATTTTGATCCAAAGATTAATAACAGGATTCAACTAAAGAATATAGCCATTATTTTAACAACTTAAAACAGAAAGGGTTAATTGTGATTTACTAATCTTAAGCAGAATAGTCTGAATCAATACTTTGGTGAAAGCACCTATTGTATATATCTGACAATTCAAAACATGAATTTGAAAATTATCAATAGTTATTTAATACAAGGCTTTCTTTCTTTGTTACTGCATCAACATTCAAAAAGACTCCATTCTGAAATAATTGAAAACAAATTGAATTAAAATGTCACTGCACCAGGAATGCCTTTGCAAAGTTATGTTTGTCATACCACCCATTGTGCACTCCATTGTTTTGAGACTTCTTAGAAATATTTATTTTTTTACTGTTGGAATTGTTTTAATTTTAAACAGGTCCAATGGGATAAACCAACTAAGGTAAATGCTACTGTAATCCAAAAGGAAAACTTCTTAAATTAGCTGGTAGACTTGAAATGGCAGCTTAGTAAACCAGTGAGTTGTGAGGAGACAGAGACGAAACTTTTGATATTTGTCTTAATTGTAAATGTTTTCTACCTCTTTCCTTCTTTTAAAAAGGCAGTCAAAATCAGTTTGGAGTCCAAAACAGTTTTAGAGGTCTAACTTTCTAAGATTAGTGCCTTTCAGCTCAGAATCTATTTTGTTCATTCAAAGTTGGCCTCGTCACACTGACTTGTTTGTAAATTAATTTTCCAAAATGTAATTCAATATGTTGCATTGTCTGCAATACCACAGCATCCAATATGCCTAACAGTATGTTCTTGCAGTTCTGGTTCAATGCAGAGAATACTCAGGTTGTGCTTGCAGGTAGCGGTATTTGGTGACACTGAAACTAAGAGAATACTTAATTGCTTTCCACCAATAAGAGGTTAAAAGTAGATGGGATGGATGTTAAAATCATAGGTGTTCTGCATAGAGTAGATAGAGAAAATCTGTTCCCATTGGTGGAAAGTGAAAAATCAGAGAACATACGTTTAAGGTGATTGGCAAAAGAACTAATAAAAATGAGGATAACATTTCTACTTACCAACTAGGTTAGATCTGTTTAATTTTGCCAAACAAAGAGACCTGGGGTATACGTTCATACTTCTTTGAAAGTGGATTCGCATGTAGACTGGATAGTGAAGAAGGTAAAAACCAAAAGAACTGCGGATATTGTAAATCAGGAACAAATACAAAGTTGCTGGAAAAGCTCAGCAGGTCCGGTAGCATCTGTGAAGGAGAAAACAGAGTTAACGTTTCGGGTCCGGTGACCCTTCCTCAGAACTGAGTGAAGAGGGTGTTTGGTATTCTTGCCTTCATTGGCCAGTGCATTGAGTACGGGAGTTGGGAGGTCATGTTGCGGCTGTATAGGACATTGGTTAGGTCACTTTTGGAATACTGAGCTCAGTTCTGGTCTCCCTGCTATAGGAAGGATGTTGTTAAATTTGAAAGGGTTCAGCAAAGATTTACAAGGTTATTACCAGGATTGGAGGGTTTGAGCTACAGGGAGTGGTTGAATAGGCTAGGGTTTTTATCCCCTGGAGCATTGGAGGTTGAGGGGTGAACTTATGGAGGTTTATAAAATCAGGAGGGGCATGAAAATGTGAACAGCTGAGGCATTTTCCTGGGGTAGGGGAGTCCAAAATTAGAGGCTTTAGGTTTAATGTGAGAAGGGAAAGACTTAGAAAGGACTTGGGGGCCAACCTTTTCACACAGAGGGTGGTGGATGTATGGAACGAACTGCCAGAGGAGGTGGTGCAGGCAGGTACAATTACAACATTTAAAAGGCATCTGGATGGGTATGTGACTAAGAAGAGTTTGGAGGGATATGCTGGCAAATGCTGGCAAATGAGACTAGATCGCTTTAGGATATCTGGTCGGCGTGAATGAGTTCGAACAAAGGGTCTGTTTCCGTGCTGTTTAACTGTATGACTCTATACCTTGGAACAGTAACTTAGTTTCTCTCTCCGCAGATGCTGCCAGAGCTGCTGAGATTCTCCAGCACTTTCTGATTTTATTTTAGCATCAAAACAAGATCTGGTTAGTTGCTGAGGATGGCCAAACTTTGGATACAAAGTGAGGCAACATTCAACACAATGAACATCCAACAATGTATTAGCACACCAGTACCAACAGAAGCTTTTGTGAACACAGATAAGGGTTGCCATAAACTATTTGGAAAACCATTAGAAACCGTATTTATACTGTGAAAACAATCACCCAAATCTGCAATGCAGACCATTAGTCAACAAACTGAGCTACACTCTTTGAACCAATTATATAAGTGCACCTACACTGAACAAGCAAGCTTCATCACACAGCAGGACCGTTGCAGAATTGTTGTTCAGCAAACAATTGTCCACAGTCATCACTTAATAATCCCAGGAGTATGTGATGTGTTACTTGAAAAAAACAGGGGAAATCGAAAAATACCAATGAGCATCATGCATGAAACAAATTTTCCAACTTGAACATTGGGGTATAAAAGTTTGAATAGAACCAACTGACGGTACCTGACATCCAGGAGAAATCAACAGCATATTACTAGAACCCAAGATTGTATTAAATATGAACATTAAATGTCATGATTGACAAAACAGATGCCAACCTGGAAAAACACCAGACCAGAAATATCATGTATTCCTGAAGCTGTCAGAACACAATCCCAGAATTCATTCAGACACAGCACACATAATCTGCATTCAGAAAACCTACTGCAACATCCAGTATGACAGAAGTTGGATAGGGACTAAGCAAACTTTTGATACATTTTAGAAACGTGTAAATTTATTGCTCCATGAAAGTGCTTTAACAGACACAATGGGTAGAATATTTTAGGAGCCTGAATGTCATGGGATACGGCAAGAATGAGGCAGAATCACATGAGAATCTGGCAAGGCTCAACTCAACATCAGGAACAATTCACTGTATCTTTGAACTAAGTTCATGGCATTCAGGTGAGATTGTTGCTAGAGAGCAGTGAATTGTCCATTAAAGTGCCATATTGCAACTTTACTTTCTGCACATTTTTTTCTTATTTATATGCAACTTCCCATCCTACAATCCACCGTGAGCAAACTGGATGCCGAGAATTCTCAACATGCAAGTCAGAGAGGCTGTCAGGTCACTTCAGTTCATCAAAATCAACAAAGAGCTTCCATGTCACTCACTATAATGACAGTATTTCAGGCCATGATTCATAGACACTAGCCACACAAGTCCCAAGTCCACAGACATTAGCATCCTATATTCAACAAGAACTCAGGATCCTCATGGCATCTCTATTTCACTTGCAATACACTTGGAAGTGCAGAATCGCATTGAAAGACACACAACCAACCAGCACTGAAAAGCTGCAGCAAGGAAAGTTTGTGTGTAGGACAAGCACACAGGTCATGGATTGGACCAGGCTGCATCTTAGGGCTACTCACATGCTCTCTTCGTGCCCATTCTCTTACTGTCTACCCACCTGCGTGAAGCTTCCACGCCCTGTCTTGACATGATTATGTAGCACAGTCACAAAACCATGTAGCTTACCTTGCTCCTTAGCAGTCAGGGGATGTATGTATTGCTGTATGGTGGTGTGCTACGTCAATCTCATGTGCCAGCAGCACCATGGCAAACACACTGCATGTGCAGCAAACAGGCAGCCATCTCTCAAATTCTAGGAGATCAGTCCTTATCAGAGTTCACAGACCCTTCAGTCAGAGGGTCCTGGCATAGTTAATCAGTGGCAGCCTCCCATACCAGTCCAGGGTATTATTCACAGTCAGGCATCTTGTTGGGGTGCTTTTAGTCAGAGGGTCATTCATTCTGCATTCCAGGGAATATGTCACAGTAGTCCTGTGGCTACAGAGGGCAAGACCAATGCAGTTGAGGAGCCAAAGAGGCAAGGGTCAGTCCAGTTCTTTTCTAGGACTGAAAGCATAAGTCACTCAGGGAAGTGGGACACAGTCAGTCCATGAGACCTGACCAGAGAAACTGGGGCAAAGGGAGTGTTGTGGGGAAAACAAGGGGTTTGTTGAGGTGTTGCAATTGCAGGAAAGAGAACAGAAAATCTATTCATGGAGGGGGCAGTGGCTACTGGAAGGGTAAGCAAGATGGTTAGGTGTAGTGTGCAAAGATTGAGAATGACAGCAGGGTTACTGTGAGAGTTGCAGTTCAATGAAGAATGGTCCTTATTTCGTTGGTGGGACCTCTGCATCCCCAGAGGACTGACTCAAGTCTTCTCATTGTAGTGGAGGAGGAGCCTGACGTTGAACTTCCCACCACTCATCTTGACTGTTGCCATCCTGTTATGGACTGTGTATTCCTGGAATAAGAGAAAGGGAGGGATTGATTGAGATGACAGAGGGAAGCACTTTAGTGCTGGTGCAGGTAGTTTAAAAGTGGAGAAGTGCCCTGGGCTGTACAGAGGCTATAAATGGCTAGTGATGGGGAGGTTGGAGATGAGGGAGGGAGGGAGAAGATATTGTATGCAATAGACAGTTTGGAAGATCAAGAGGCTTGGAGGAAGATGTGTGCAGTGGTAAAAGTAGAGTGAGTGTGAGGTGCAAGAGAGAAGGTTGTGGTCTTTGACCTTGTTGTGGTACTGCTGGCCATTCATCCAAATTGTAAAGACTGCACATATCTGGATTACAACCTCAGACCAGGGTGTTAAGGAATAATGGCTTGGCCTCCTCTGCATTTTTGCTGGGAAGATAACAGCCCTCCTCTGGACCACCCCACCAAGAAGGAGCTCCAGGTTCCTGTTGAAGAATCATGGTACCATTTTCCCCTTCAACAACTTCAGAATGATTGTCAGTCACCAAGAAGAGCAGATTCAGAAAGCCAGGTCATCCAGATACACAGCAGCCTTTTAAATAGGGTGCAGTGCCAGGATACTGCGCTGTCAGCACCTATTGACTGAGAGCGAGTTGATCTGGGGATGGTGAACGTTAGGATGTGGCTAGATTTGGGTAAGAGGCGTGCTATTGTGTGAAGACTATCATTTTATTTTCTGTATTATTAATCGTGGAATGAACTGGAAACAGGTCTGGTTTGAAACCAAGCACTATGGAAGGAATTGCTGCACTTTTAGCACCCTGACCTGAGGTTGCAGTCCAGGGTGGCACGGTGGGTCAGTGGTTAGCACTGCTGCCTCACAGCGCCAGGGACCCGGGTTCAATTCAAGCCTCAGGTGACTGTCTGTGTGGAATTTGTACACCCTCCCCGTGTCTGCATGGGTTTCCTCCGGATGCTCCGTTTCCTCCCACAGTACAAAGATGTGCAGGTTAGTGGATTGGCCAGGGTAAATTTCCCATAATGTCTAGGGTGGGCAGGGACAGGGTAGGGGGTGGGTCCAGGTGGGATGCTTGTTGGAGGGTTGGTGTGGACTTGATGGGCTGAATGGCCTGCTTCCACATGCTGTAGGGATTCTATTAGTCATTGCATGCGGTATTTAAACTACAGCTTTGTTCAGGCAATGAGAAAAACTGTAGACAGCTCAGCCCCAGGGGGTGAGAATGCAGTATGAGATATGTGTTGTTGCCAGCAGCTGACTGGTTTCACTTTCTCAATAGAGTCATTGATGCCAAAGGTTTGAGCCTGACAATTAATGACTTCACAGCAAAGATATCTCTAGGTAAAGGTAATCATACATACGATTGAATTTATAGCTACATTGAAAGGCAGAAGGGTTGGTGTAAGACCTCAGTTTACAATCTGATGTCTCAGATTGCATAGAGGTGATTTCCTCTAACCTTGAGATAATTGTTTACTAACATGCTCTTGTATGTAAAATTCACTTCCTTGAGTGATGTGAGGATTGGCGGTGGGAGAACAATGTCCCTGTAATCATACAGCACTTACAATCTCTTACTCTGTTCATATAGATCAGCTTGTGCTGCATTAATTGGAGTAAAGGTCCCTAAGTCAAAGCTCCATGTACAGGCATTCTTTGTTGGAGTTCTCCATGTTCCACTGTAAGGGGATCATCAAGGGATAAACCATCAAAGGCTGGATGCCATACAAAGATCGTTACCATGGGACAAGGCTACCCTCTGCCACGTGGTTGATCATTCCATTATACAACCCTCTGAATGAGGCCGTGTATAAATACACACAGCCATTCTTTAAACAGAACCATCACGGAACAGATGGGAGACCGCCTGAAGGTGAGGTTTATACAGCTTGGATTAGTTTGGCGAAGCGGTGGTGGGGGGGGTGGAGGAGCGGGGTGGGGGAGGGAGGTCTCACCTTGTAGAGCAGTTTAGACAAAGCGTGTTGTATAACCCCAGCCTGCTGTGCTCTGTACAACTGAAGCAGGCAAAAAGAGGATGTGGTGGATACTGAAGAACTGGGAGAGTGGCAATAGTTTCCTGTGGAGCAAAATGGGGTCATTGAGCAGGAAGAACATCATCCTGAAGTGCTGCAGTCAAATGCAAAAAGTCAGACAGGATTTAATTGACATATGGTTCCAATAGATGGAAGCTGGGTATAGCACTTCTTTATGAAGTGCTGCATTGGCCCTTCATTTCTCTATTGTAGCCTTGTCTCATGAAGTCTGCTTGCTACATTGGCAATAAACATTGTGAGCTGTAGGTGATCCCATTATCACAGCTGGTGTTCTCAGCCTATTTGCTTATGCTGTTAATTTAACAGTTATCCCCTCAGCTACCATGGATTCTCAATTTAACTCATAGAGCTCTGATATGTTTGCTTACTAGCCAAACATTCAACTGGAAATGCTCTTATAGATCCTCGCTTCACAATATAGTCTGTAACTGCCAGTTGTGACTAGTCTTTAAGCTTTATATCACACAAACTACTTCTTCTGCATTTCATATCTGGTCTGAAGTAAAGCCTTTAGCCGACAGTGCTTTTTGACCTTGTTGATTTTTCCATAAGTCCCTATCGACTGCTTGTTTGCCAAAAAGCTTACAGTTGCTGACTGTCTCCATAGCACCTAAAGTGGCGAAGTGTATAAAGCTGTAAACTTACTTGGTCTTCTGAGACTTTGTTGGGCCTAATAGATTGTTTCATTATTCTACCTTGTGGCATTAGCAATGACAACATGACTTATCCTGATGTGGGGTGTCATTGAATTCCAGTCTGCACCACTTATCACTATGTGGTATTTGTGGGTGGAAGATTTGTGGAGAAGATCAAGGTTTATAAAACAGTCACTACTTATTCATTTCCATTCAATTTGGTTCAATGCAGTGACACTTTGCTTGCATTAGTATATAAGCCTTTTGCTGTTGTAAAGACACATCTATTAATTTTCCTTTCTTTTTGGATTGCACACAAAAATGGGAAAAAAAGATACTGCTTTAAACCAGGAAGGAAATGTTGCAATGTTAAAACAAATTACTAGAACTAATTATTAGTTGTATCTACATGGTTGTTTTTTTTTCAAGGAGACAGGGAAGATTCCTGGACTCACCAGAACCATGGCTTTGTTCAGGTCAGTTTTGCCCAGAGACAACCCATTGATTGGTTTTACAAACAGGACCAGTTGTGTAGGTCAGGCATGCTCAACATGACAACAGCTCTCCAGCTCCTGAGCAGGTGGACAGCCTGTGTGTGAACAATATAGCAGCAGGAAACTTCCAAACCCTAAAAAGAAAACATCCTCTCACTTCTTGCAGAAAAGTAACAAAGATTTCGAAGATAGCTAGCTGTTCTCACACACCATTTTCCAATGTGCTGCTATCCCCAACCAGTGACTGAGTGACTAAGCAATTAGTGATATAAGGAAGGGTCACCGGACCCAAAACGTTAACTCTGACTTTTTCTTCACAGATACTGCCAGACCTGCTGAGCTTTTCCAGCAGCTTCTGTTTTTGTAAGCAATTAATGTGCCAGTGGCTCTGGGTCTGCAGTAAAGAATTGAAAGGTCTTGGAAAGAAGAAGATTGGAGATCAGAAGGACAGAGAAGAAGCAAAAGGGACCTGCATTGAATCCTGTGACCTGCTTCCCTAATATTTTTCTCTACCCGTAACACCTAGTTTCTTTTTATTTGTCTACGATTGGCTGCATGGCTGTAGTGGGGTTTTGGAAGGGTAAGAGTTTAAATTAGAGAGTTATAAGTTGATAATTCAAAATTTGTTTGCTATTAAAAAAATACTTTTGGTTAAGTGCAAAAACCTGGTCAGTGTTTTTTGTAATCTGAGTACACGAGGTTGGAAAATTGGGGTTTTTGAGTAATTTAATTAAATTTTAAATTTATGATGATCCTGGGAAAGGGGGATGCATAAGTATCAGTGTACTTTCCCAAGTAGATTGCGATAGTGTCAGTTAATTTCTCAGAGGTTTACATGGCCAGGATTAATATGGTTTGTATAAATTGTCTGGAACAGCCTGTTTTTGCCCTTCACCTAACAACTACAGCCTGTCTTCAATATAATAATGCCATCTGTTTCTTCACAATTGAAAGCAATTGGAGCATGAAACTGGCAACATTCATTGATGGTGGAATTAAACATGCTGCAACATGACATGGCACTACAATGGTCAGAAATTTGCATAAAAAGTACAAAAAGCAGCAAAGCTTTCAAATGCAACTCTACAATATGGTACAGTTGTTTCAAAGCATTAATCTGAACTGTAATTTTGCATTCTTTTAGACTACATTTGGTTACTAATGTTAATATTTTATGTCGCTTATTGAAGTGGAACAATGATTTATTGGAAGCCAGCAAGAAATTCAGGTATAACAATACTACTGTATCATTCTACAACAGCAGGAACATAAGTGGCCTAAATTATTTATCTCCTATTTTATTTCAAGCATTTGTGCTGTCTTGGAGCAATGTCATCAAGATCATGTCTATATTCATTAAGAATCCAATGATATTGAAATATTTCAGATATATTTCAGATTTTTAATTAATAATTTGGACATGTTAGATTGATTTTTGAAATAATAGAGAGTTAGGGGCTATGCTGAGCTGGCATGAACGAGGAGTTGAGACCAAGGTAGAACAGCCATGTTCTTGTGAATTTTGGGTCAGACTTGAGAAACCAGGAGTAGGCCATTCAGCTCTTCGAGCTCGCTCTGCCATTCACTATGATCATGGTTGATCAACCAACTCACCACGGTGCTCCCATTCTCTCCCTAAAACTTTTGATGCCTTTAGCCCTAAGAACTATATCTAATTTCTTATTGAAAGCTTTCAATGTTTTGGCCTCAATCGCTTTCTGTGGCAGAGAATTCTACAGGCTCACCACTCTCTGGGGGAAGAAATTTATGCTCATCTCAGTCCTCAATGGTATATACCATATTAGATTCTTAGGTTGTGACACCTGGTCTTAGACTCCCTGGTGACCTGGTACATCCTTCTTTCATTTACTCTGATAATGCTGTTAGAATTCTATAAGTCTCTATGACATTCCACTCATTCTTCTAAATCCCAGTGAATATAGTCCGAAATAATCCAGTCTCACTTCATATGTTGGTCCTGGCATCCCATTATTATTGACTTGATCTGGATAGATAAAATAATACTTGAACTTAACTCCCGATAAGTGAGGTGAGAGCAGAGGCCCACATTAGCTCTTAACAGTTCTTCTCCATAGAATCAAATCTTAGTGCAAATTTCCATGCACAAGTAATCAGTTGAGAAAGGTCAGTAAACATCCAGTCATCATGATGTACTTGGTTAGTACAATAGAAGAGGAATTACAACAAGAAATGATCAGTTGAATTAGGATCAAGTGTAGTTACAAATTTCCAAAATGATCTGTGTGGAGTTTTATGGAGAACACAGTTTCCAAATTCCTATCAAATTTCCCTAGCTTTTCCACTAATTTACAAAATGATTGACCTAATAATTTTAAACATAGAATAACCTTGACAGTCCCAAAAATGGAGGCAAGTAGTAATTGGAATAGCTCAACAGTTTGGATGAAGGCTAGCAACAGGCATCTTTCCCCACACCTGGAACAGCATTAGACTCTGAATTTGCACATACTTGAGGTCTCCATTACAGGACTTGTTTGCCCTGAGGCAGAAAGGTCCACAGCATCACTCAGTGAAACATTCATTTTTCAGCTGGACAAATCAAAGTCTGTGTTTCACAAAAACATGTCTATCTTTCTGCAGCTCCGGCCTCCAACTCTCCCCACCCCAACCATGAGACCTCGCTGTCACAGCTTTTTAATCCTTCTTTGAAAACAAACCTCACTTTCCACTGAAAAACAGCCAGCCAGCTGATTGCTGAGTTTCACTTAATGTCTGGCATGGATATGAAATCTCTCCAAACTTACTGTCCGCTAACGTCAGCCTCCTACTATATGACACAATTTCTCCCTGTATCTCAAATCCAGATTGAGCTATTTGTTGAAATCCAAACTGCTCCAAATAAGCTGATAAAGAATTCAAATATTGTTTGAAAACTTTTCTGTTTCTTTCATTGTTCCAAATGAAATCAGATAAACTTGTAGTGTGTCCAATCTTCACCTGTGGAGTAGGTCTTTCATTTCATCACCAAAGTCAACAAAAGACAACAGACTGTCATCTATCTTGTTCCATTTGGAGACTATACATAAAGAATCATGATGATCAATACTTGACATGTTGACAGTAATCATGATGGCTTCATTCTTTAGTTGCTCATCGTGCCATTTGTATTTGATGTCACTGTTGAATGACAATGGTTATCTGTTGGTGACATGGATGATGACTGCACTATGCAACCCATACCCACATGGGCAGCATGGAGAGAATATTAGAGAAGAAAGATACAAGTATACGGTGATATTGAGCAGACAAACAAAAGCAAGAGGTGCGTGCTTAAATGATCCATTAATTTCAAAATCAGAAAAACATGTGCACTGAGGATAGAGTGGAATGTAAGAGTGAGAATTGAGTATGAGAATCATGTCATCTTCTTCTTTCAGTCCTGCTTTTGACCACAGCCTTAGAAATGGTCACGTTAATAATAGTAAACACTGTTTCCTCCAGGGGTCTCCTTTCAGTTACACCTGCTGATTCTGCTTGTGCACCATCCTGCCCTGCAGAAGGAAAGAAAATGAGTCAGAGAGCATCTGGAAGGTTTTAGGTTGTGTGACTATCATGGTTGAATAGATGTCTGTATATACAACCTGTAATTTCTACAGCCTTCTGGATTCAATATCGAGTTCAACAGTTTTAGAGCTTGAGGCACCTTCTCCCATGTCCTTACCCCGACCCCTACCTACCAGACCTTGTAATCACATGGCCTGCTATTACACATTACCCATTGTTAACCATTAATAATCCACATTAGCAGTCATTCATTCTCCTAGGCTGGCCATTATCCACTCCTTTGTCTGTCCAACTGTTCTTCTCTCTCTTTGGGCTCTATTTCACCTATTGTTTATTCCTTACCCCCTCCCCTTATCCTATCTTTTGCATAAAGGATAGTATTTTCCCAGCAATCATTAGTTCTGAAGAAGGGTCACTGGACCCAAAACGTTAATTCTAATTTCTCTCCACAGATGCTGCCAAGCTTGTTGAGATTTTCCAGCAATTTCTGCTTTTGTGTATGATCTATGGGTGTGAATCTTGTCACTATGTTAATTTTGTGAGGATGATGTTAAGCAATGAGTATAAGTTTTGAGTCCTCATTGATAAAGATGGGGTGAGCTGCATGAGGTATAAAGAGCTAACAAGGTGTAGAGCTGGATGAACACAGCAGGCCAAGCAGCATCAGAGGAGCAGGAAGGCTGACGTTTCAGGTCGAGACCCTTCTTCAGAAATGGAGGAGGGGAAGGGGATTCTGAAATAAATAGGGAGAGAGGGGGAGGCGGATAGAAGATGGATAAAGGAGAAGATAGGTGGAGAGGAAACAGACAGGTCAAAGAGGCGGAGATGGAGCCAGTAAAAGTGAGTGTAGGTGGGGAGTTAGGGAGGGGATAGGTCGGTTCAGGGAGGACAGACAGGTCAAGGAGGCGGGATGAAGTTAGTGGGTAGGAGATGGGGTTGGGGCTTGAGGTGGGAGTAATGGTTAGGGAGGCGGGGACGAGCTGGGCTGGTTTTGGGATGGGTTTTGGGATGCGGTCGGGGGAGGGGAGATTTTGAAGCTTGTGAAGTCCACATTGATACCATTGGGCTGCGGGGTTCCCAAGCAAAATATGAGATGCTGTTCCTGCAGCTTTCGGGTGGCATCATTGTGGCAATGCAGGAGGCCCAGGATGGACAAGTCGTCCAAGGAGTGGGAGGGGGAGTTGAAATGGTGCATGACTGGGAGGTGTAGTTGTTTGTTGCGAACCGAGAGTAGGTGTTCCGCAAAGCGGTCCTCAAGCCTCCGCTTGGTTTCTCCGATGTACAGGAGGCCACAACGGGAACAGCGGATACAGTATACCACATTAGCAGATGTGCAGGTGAACATCTGTTTGATGTGGAAGGTCTTCTTAGGGCCTGGGATGGGGGTGAGGGGGGAGGTGCAGGGGCAGGTGTAGCACTTGCTCCGTTTGCAGGGAAAAGTGCCGGGTGTGGTGGGGCTGGAGGGGAGTGTGGAGTGGACAAGGGAGGTATATAGAGCGTTGCCTGAGGTGAGCAATGCAATAAATTAGGTGTGGCATTAGGTGATTAACTACTCACTGACCTTGACTACTTGTGCGAATTCTTCCAACATTTGCAACATTTCAAGTCCTTGCAGCTTGACTTCTGATATTGACTGTACAGCTATCTGTTTCACTGCCTTCTAGAAAGTTTGACTGCAAGTCCCCTTAGCTCCATGATAGTGTGACCTGTTTTCTTGTTGAACTCCTGCACGAGGGCCTCCAGGATAGTTTTAGAAAATTTGGAGTCCATCCTAGAACCACTGAAGTGTTACGGTGCAGAATGAGGCCATTCAGCCCATTGTATTTGCACTAGCTCTTCAAATCATTACCTAATGCCAGTCTCCTGCTTTTTCCCCATACCCTGCACGTTATTTCTATTTAAATAGCCATTCAATACCTTCTTGAATCTTTCAGTTTAAATCTGTCTTCACCACACTTCCAAGCTGTGCATTCCATGCCTTAACTACTCACTTTATGAAAAAGATTTTTTTTCTCTATTCCCCATTCCATGTTGTGCCATTATTGAATGTTTCCCTGGCCAGAATGGATTTGGGATAGAGTTGGCCATGGAGTAGAGGTCAATACTATGGAGATGGCAAGAAATGCACATGCTGGAGTCAGAGTCAGTACAGTGTGGAGCTGGAGGAACACAGCAGGTCAGGCAGCACCAGAGGGGCAGGAAAGTTGACGTTTTGGGTCGGGATCCTTCATCAGGACAGCCTTGACAGGAGTCCTGATGAAGCGTCCCGACCAGAAACGTCGACTCTCCTGTTCCTCTGATTGCTGCCTGACCTGCTCTGTTCCTGCAGCTCCACACTGTATTTATGAGGTCAAAACTATGGTCCTGTCTGACCTTAGCCTAAGGCTCAGTTTATATCTGTACTCTAGATTGTCGTACTGTTTGGTTATCCTTTTCTGCTGTACTATAGCAGTAATGTAAAGATAAAGTTGCCATAGTCATACCAGGCCATAGGCGGCTCTCTCGTTAGAGAGAGATGACTGGTGGTCTTTTAACCCGAGGGTCACCATGCCTCAGGTGAGGGGAGAGGTTAAGAAGTAGAGTTCTTCATGGTCATGTCAGTCAATGTGGAATGTGTAGATAAACATAGGTTGTTCAATCTCTTGACTACCATCTGCTTCTATACCTGTCTCCATCTCAGACTCTCTCTGACTATTCCCTTTAAGTCAGCTTATATCATCAGTTACTATCACGGACTAATTGACGTTAACCTTTTACTCTACAAGGACAGGTTGTAGAGTTTCCAGCACCTGCTCCATCCACAGTGCACTTCCCCTTCCATAGCTGCAGGCTGAGTTTGACCATGCTTGCCTCTTGTGAGTTTGTGCCTCCTACTGAGACATGTGACTGCTTGACAGAGTGGTTAAGATTGCCCTCATGCTGCAATCACATTCGTTAACAGATAGGACAAAATTGTCTGCTGGTGTATGTCAAAATCAGCAGGTGTGGATTATGCACTCATGGGGTTTTGAAAACCCATTTTCAGGGCTCTTGTATTTTTTTGCCTTTGTGCTGCTCAGAAGATGTTGATGTTCATTGCAACATACCTGGATCATGTGCAATATGAAATGGGCTACTTTGTAAGTCTGGGGAAAATCTCTCAGCCAGATGGAGTTTGATTCCTAACAGCATTTGTTGCTGAAACTCACTTTCCTCATTCAGTACCACTTGCTGTAAAATGAAATACTTCCTAATACCATAAAGGAGATGGCTGTACCAGAGAGGTATGTATCTAAGAGCAGTCAGTCCTCACAGGAACAACAATTTCTGATGAATTGTCAAACCTATCTGACTTTGTAGAAGGCTTTCATGCCAATATTAGCAAGTCTTATCTTCCATCACTGAATAAAATAGAAAATATATAGCAAAGTAACAGCAGACAACAGTAACATTCCCTTTGTGAAGGGAAAGATGATTTTAAAAAATACAATTCCGTACACAGCTTATTGTATAAAACATCATATTGTTTTAGCCCTGCATCAACTATTGCACAACGCTGAGTTATAGAAAAACTTAGTTTGATTGAACAGCTTTAAAATTATAAAACATGTAAAATATTTCATGGGAAAATTAGAAAATAAAATTTTACAGTGAGCCATTATAGCACATCACCAAATGTTTGGTCAAAGATGTAGGTGTGAAGAAACTAGTAATTGAAAGATAGAGACTTAGGGAGAGGAGGAGAAAATTAGGAGAAGAAGTCAAAAGCTTAGGGTTCTAGAATGGGGAGTTATCTCTTTAGTAGATACATAGCAAACTATGTCAACAAAGATGTAACAATCATAGGCTGATAGAGCGATTCTGAAGGGGAAGTAACAGGCTAGACCTCATGCTTAGCCAGAAGGTGCTTGGTTAGTATCAGGTAAATAATGACATTGAAAAGTCCTCAGATTCTAGCAAAAGAAGAGCACACCTGAAACAGATACAAAGACTTCACATAACAAATACAGACGGTGGCACCAAAGAAGAGACCCAGCTGCAAGTTCAAGCAGCATGATAAAAGCTTGTCGACACCCCCAGCAACAAGATGGAGCTGTAGGAGAAACTTCAAAGATAATCCCAGTGATTAGACCGGGCAGAGGAAAATGTTCAAAACATACAAGTCAGTGACTGGTGAAGAAACAATCCTGAAGATAACCTTCCACCTGGATAAGAAATAGATTTGACCTTCCCTTCCTGAAAACGTTCAACAAATAAGAGTTCACAAAAAGCAGGAAAATGGCCAACTTGATGCAATCAATTTACCCAGAATAGCTCTGCTTCAGGTTTGACAATGAAAATCAATATAGATCGGGTCAGCATCTTGCGATATGCAATGGGCAGCATTGCATACCATATTCTAGCAAGACAGAGCCAAATTAAGGGACAGCCAACTATTTGGAAAAATGTCAGAACTTTTCATCCAATTCTTCAGTGGTCAAGGCAATAGCATTATTGAAGAGCAAGATTTAATCGAAAGAAACAAAAGCCTTGAGTAGGCATTAATGAATGGTTTATTAAGAACCTTTACTGTTTGGCAGACAATGGCAATTATGGGACATTAAAAGCTGACCTAATCAAAGATAGCGTTGTAGATAATATTTTACAGGAAACTCTTTCTGACTCCTTCAGTATATGATAGATAACTGATTATCATAGAATCCCTACAGCGTGTGGAAGCAGGCCTTTTGTCCCATCAAGTCCACACTGACCTTCCAAAGAGCATTCCACACAGACCCACCCCCTACCCTATCTGTGCACTCTCCACCCTAGGCACTTTGGGCAATTTAGCATGACTAATCCACCTAACTTGCACATCTTTGGACTGTGGGAGGAAACTGAAGCACCTGGAGGAAATATACACAGACACAAGGAGAATGTACAAACTCCACACAGACGGTTGCCTGAGGGTGGAATCCAACCTTGGTCCCTGGTACTGTGAGGCTGCAGTGTTATCCATTGACCCACCGTGCCACCCCTAAAGCTATTGGGCAGAAATATTAAAATAAAACAAAGTCTTTATTAGGGGCACAGGATAATTTCCCATCAGAAAGAAGAGTTGGAGGCTGTTCAGTTCATGGATGCAATACCAAAAGCACATCAAAACAGAAGACAGGAAAACATGAAAGTCAAGCCCCAAATGCTGTTTTACATTGCCTCTGCTGTGGCAGGAGAGAAGGTACACAGAAAACTGCACACAGCACTCCAAGTGTAATCTAACCAAACTCCTATACCATTGAAGCAAGATTCACTACTCTGTTCTGAAGAAAGGTCACTGGACTTGAAACATTAACTCTGTTTTCTCTCCAAAGATGCTGCCAGACCTGCTGAGTTTCTCCAGCAATTTCTCATTTTGTTGCAAAACACATATGTCTGTTTATACAATTGAAAGTCTTACAATCACCTTTCAAAAAAAACAAGAAGTGAAATATAGACAATGCATCACCAAGGGATCATTTCACTAGTAAGCAGACCTGGCAAATTTGTGTTCTGTCATCATAGCGGTTTCAAAAAACAAAAAATCTGTCAGACAGGCAGCACTTGACTGAGAGTGGCATCAAGGAGACCTGACAAGTGTTGGCTCAATAGGAATCAGGAGGAAAACTCTCTGCTGCATGGACACATTCCTAGCCTAAAGGAAGACAACTGTGATTGTTGGAGACGTCAATTGCCTCAATCTCAAACATCACTACAGGAGTTCCTGAGGTAGTGTCCTGGATTCAACCATCTTCAACTGCTTCATCATTGACCTACCCTCCATTGTAAAATCAGGAATGGCAATATTCACTTAAACAACCTGAGTGCATATGCACTATGACCTGGACAACTTCAGGCAAGGGCTGATAAATGGCAAGTTGCATTCATGTTACACACAAGTGCCATGCAATGGCTATCTCCAGTAGACAGAATTTACACATCTCCTCTTGATGTTTAATAGCATTACTATTGCTGCAACCCCCACTATCAACATCCTGGGTTACCATTGACAAGAAACTTAATTACCTAGCCACATAAACACTGTGGCTATGAGATTAGGTCAGAAAATAAATAATTTCGGATAGATATTCAGATATAGGCAGTGGAGCTTTGGATAATCTCAAATTCACAAGGCTAGAATATGGGAGGATAGGTTGGAATTACAAAGATTTAGATGAGGGTTTCAGCGACAGGAGATGAGCCAGTGATGAAAGTAAGTGATGTAATCGAGGTAAGATAGGCACACCAGTTCATGTGCTTGAAAACTCAAACTTGACACAGATGCGAATAGACTGGTTTAGCCACAGATAGGTGCCATAGAGGAGGATAGAGGCGAGGGTTAGGGAATGGAATTTGTGGTCAGGCACATGATAATGGTTTCAGACTTCTCAATATTTGTGAGGAAGAAATTACTAATCACTTAGTATTGGACATCAGACAAAAACAATGTTGAGTCATTTTTGGAGCAGTCGAGAGAGAGAGATGGTGCTGAGGTAGAGCATCGTAGGTGCAGAAACTGTGATGTGCATTTCCATGGCATTTTTGCAGCTGTGCATACACACGATTCTAAGCAAGCTGCCATGATGCTTTCATCTACAGCAATTCACATTTTCTGACCTCTTTGAACCTGGGAACTAGTTAAATTGGTGGTTGTTTCAAGATCAGGGGTGCTTACTTAATGATAACACTAGTCAGAAATGTAACTAACGACTATCAAATGACATGTAATTGAACAATCTAGCAACATGTTGAAGATGTGCTTCAGGTACCTGGATCAATTTAAAGGGGCTATTCAATACTCCCATAGTTAGAATTTGTAGAATTGTTGTGGTGTGCTGCGCTCTGCGGAACATACCAGTCATGCAGGAGGGACAAGACTCAAAGTGCACGTCATCTGGAGACAACTGAAGAGAAGAAGGATGGAAATGCAGTGCAGATACTCAGATTGCTGCTTAGGATGGTAGGGCTGTCCTTATTATTACAATGTTCACCGACATTGAATTGACTATCCATGGACAACACTTCACTGGTCCCCACCAATTTTACATTGAATCTCTATAGTGCAGAAGGAGGCCATTCAGCCCATCAAGTCTGCACCTAACCCTTCAAAGAACATCCTACCCAGACCCAGCCCCCAACCTCTCCCTATTGCCTTGCATTCCCCATGGCTAACCCACCTAGCCTGCCTATCCCTGGATACTATGGACCATTTCACTATGGTCAATCTACCTAACCTGCGCATCTCTAGACTGTGGAAGGACACAAGGGCATCCAACAGAAACCCACACAGATATGGGGAGAACATGCAAACTCCACACAGATAGTCACCCAAGGGTGGAATTGAACCCAGGTCCCTGACGCTGTGAGGCAGCAGTGCTAACCACTGAGCCACTGTGCTGCCCAGTCTTGGCTTTCTATTTAACATGAACCAAGATTATGCATGAGGGATGCTGGTGTTAATAATCCAAAAATTTAGGATGCAACACAAAATAGAAACTTCACAACGTGTGAGTGAGTGGGTAAAAATCCACACACAATACTCAAGAAAACTGTGTTCAAAAGCCCCTTGAAGCACTATAAACAATTTGGGATTTCATCAAATGTTGCTTGTAATGGTTACCTCCTGTCTTGTTCGAAGGCTATTTGACAAGTATTTCTGTTACTGCTCCATCATTCCCTCATGAAAAGTGACATTGAATTCAAAATGATGCTTCATAATCCCAAATATATGGAGTTATGATGCTCAAGCCTTTTACTGATAGCAGATGTCATCACAAGAATTACATCTGTCAGAAAATAAACCACAAATAAAATAATTGGATAAAATCAGCAGTATTTTTTTAACTTCAGTTACTGCCTAATTTTTGAAAGCTAATGGGACAATACAGAGGCAAAGATTGACCCCACAATGTCAACTGGGTAACCTACATCCACCAACCTAATACCTTCCCCAAAGGCTCAAGCAGTTTGGGAAGATAGGACTTTCATTTCTTTGAAGCTCTTTTGAGAATTTCAGATAACCTTTGCTATATCAAGGTATTTATATAATGTATTCCTAATGATTCTGTTTAGCAATTTGCCAATTACCAAATTCAAACTAATGGACCTGTGATTTCCCAGTTTCGACTTATTACCCTTTTTAAATATTGCCTTCATGTGGGCCTTTTTCAGTCTGTGACAGGAGCAGTAATTTTTCTACATTATGATTTTCCCTGATTGATCTCCTGCTGTGCTTTCCATTAACTTTACGAACGTGAAACATTTCAGTGAACATTGAGCAGTGTTCTGTATATGTGATTAAATATTGAGAACTGATTACGGAGATTTGTACTTGCATGACTTTAATACATACCAGTAGCTGCAGCATAACTAGATGTGAAAAAAGTCATACAATTTGACTTCTCGGGATGATTATTGATTTACTGTAATAATTCACTTTTTGTTTTTGGTCCCTGGATGTTAAAGCAAAGGTTATGTGTGTTTCTATTATATTTAAGAACCACTTGCAAACATTGTCTGTTATTTTGTTACCATTATTCAGCTTATTCTAGGTAATGTTCTTTCCCCCATTCAAGCTGGTGCTATTTCATTTTTATCATTTATGGGATAAATTCAGCATTTATTGCCCTAACACGTTCAATTTCCCGTATTTTTTTTCATTAAGTACGATCTAGCATTTTTTTTCTTCTCTTGCCTCCAGCGTCTAGATTAAGTTGGCACATCTTCCAGTTCCCTTTAGTTTAAAACACACAGCATTGTGAATGTGCCTACATCATGTGCACTTGATTCAAAAATGTGGATCAATGCCACCTTCTCAAGGTTAATTGAATGGGTAAACCTAGCTAGTGGTACCCAAATACAACGAAAGAAATAAAGAACAAGTACTTTAATCAGCCTCTTTATTTCAATCTGCCACTCCTTCTGCACTCACAATCCTACACTTCGCTTTAAAATACTAATTCACTTCACTCAAAAAAGATGCGCTTTTCATTCTCACTGCATTGTAAGATGATACTCTACCCAAACCATAGATTCACCTAGTTGTAACTGTCATTTCTCCCAACCCTCTCCACTCTTCCATTTGAAACTAATACACCACTCCATCACCCTGAACTCAGTTTATAGTCTCCCTTCAGGTCATTGTGGTAGACATCAATTCTAGTTCAAAGTGGCTGATGCTTTCCATCACAACTCTCCCCCCACTCCTAAAGGGTAATTTCCAATTTCTACTTCCTTGCCTGTATACTCATCCCTCTCTGTTTTGTTGCCATCTAATAACTTCTCTTTTAGATGCATTAATTATGGTTGCCTTCTTCCTTTTATTTCCTGCTTTGCTTCTCTTCATTCCCTTCCCTTTCCCTATTTTTCGTCTTTGCTCAGTGCACATTATCCCTGTTGATTCCTGTTTTAATGGACATGATTGTAACTGCTACATATTGTGAAACCTGTGCCACTGCAAACATAATGTATGCTGTGGTTATGTCCACCTGAACCATTTGTGATGCTTTGGTTAAATCCACTGACGCAAATCTTCTTATTGGCATTATCATGACCAGATCCTGGACAAGCCCCCCAATTTATTACACCTACAGAGAGGGTGAGGTTCTCTACTTTCTTATGGGTCCAGATGGGATATCACAAACTATTTACCTCTCAGGTGAGGAGGAGTGAACTGGCTCCCTTTCTTACTGAACAAAAAAATACCAAAAGAACTGCAGATACTGGAAATCAGAAACAAAAGCAGAAATTGCTAGAAAATCTCAGCGGGTCTGGCAGCATCTCTGGAGAGAATTCAGAGTTAACATTTCAGGTCCAGCGACCCTGCTTCAGAACTGAAGGTAGCTAGGAAAAGGTTGGTATTTATGCAGAAAATGGGGGTGGGGGAAGGATGAAGAAAACAATGGGTGGAGATAGACCCCAAAAGAGAGAGGAAAGCAGTTGGACAGGCAAAGGAGTGGGTAAAAGTCATCCTGGGAGAACGATTAGCTGCTACTGGGGACTATTGGTAGCTAACATTGGCTGTGTGCAGTAGCAGCCTATGTGATGACAAGGCCTGGTATATAGGGATGGGGGGAACGTTTGGAGAAGGTGTTCAAGCCCTAAAATTGTTGAACTTGATATCGGGCCCAGAAGGCTGCAGAGTTCGCAAGCAGGAAACGAGGTGCTGTTCTTCCAGTTTACGCTGAGCTTCGCTGGAACACTGCAGCAAGCCTGAGGCACAGGTGTTGGCCAGGGGACATGGTGCTGTGTTGTAGTGGCAGGCAACTGGAAGCTCAGGGTCTGTTTTGTGGACTTCAGCACACCACCATGTTCCTTGGCCAACGTCTCTGTTTCAGGCTTCCTGCAGCACTCCAGCAAATTCAGCGTAAGCTAGAAGAACAACACTTCATTTTCCGCTTGGGGACTCTGCAGCCTTCTGGACTCAATATCGAGATCAATAATTTTAGGGCTTGAGCACCTTCTCCGGTGTATTTCTGCCACCCTCACACACCGGGCCTTATCATTACATGGGCTACTACCACACACAACCCACTGTCAGCTACTAATAGTCTCCAGTAGCAAGTATTCATTCTCCCAGGCTGACCTTTACCCACTCCTTTACATGTCCAACTGTTTTTCTCTCTCTTTGGACTCTGTCTCCACCTATCATTTACTATTCTCCCCTCCCTTCTCCTCACCACATCCCATCTTCTGCATAAATACCAACATTTCTAGCTGTCTTGAAGGGTCACTGGAAGCAAAACGTTAACTCTGATTTCTGTCGACAGATGCTGACAGACCTACTGAGATTTTCCAGCAATTTATGTTTTTGGATTCCTTTCTTTATTGCTCAGTTGGATGCAACAAGGTTATTTTCAAACATTGATTCCTTGCCTTATAGATATCTTTCTCCCAGATATAAAGGAACTTATACTTTAATAGGAGCTAATTTAACCAGGCTTTCTTGAATTAGCAAAGAGAGAGTTTATACATTATTAAACTCAAGAATTTGTCACATAAACACAAAAAGAGAGGTGAATCCAAAAAGATATGCTAAAGAAATATACAGATCAGTCAGTAGATTGATGTTAATATTTGAACAGTCAGTGCCATGATGTTTAGTTTTGCAAATTTGTTGGAATTCTGAAGTTCTTATTCCCATCAACCAATTGGAATGGCAAGGAAACATTTAATGAACCCTGAGAACAGCTGACATTTCAGCAAAAGATTTAGACAATGTTTGGTTCTGGATGTGATGATTTATTAAGAACCTGTAGTGATTGGAACCAGGGACGGCCTATCAGATCTGCCCAATCAGATTGATTGGAGTTGTTAACCTGGGCCAATCAGGGAGCCCTGGCTGACAGATAGAAAGAGGAGATTGTGAAGGTCTCATCAGTCTAGGGACTGGCTCTGGGCTGGCTGGTCAGAGCCCATGTGCTATGCACATGTAAATAGAGGGTGATTTGGTGATGGGATATCAGCCTCAGTGCAGTTATTTCAGAACCATAAGAGGGTTACCACTGAAAAAGAAATACAGATTGACAAACTAGTATTAACTTTATACACTACCAATTATCCCAGAGTGATAAACTTGATGATGTGGTGAATGCCCAAATTATTGAATGTCCTCATGAGCTACAGAATGGTTTAATTGACCATTCTTTGAAACAAAAGGTCAGTACAACTATACCATCTTAAGAATATAGGAACAGGAGTATGCCACTGAGTCACTCGAGCCCATTTTACAGTCAATGAGACCATGGCTGATCTGATATCTCACTTGAGAAGCTACCTCTGCCCCACATTCCTGAACCTTTAATTAACAAAGATTTATTGAAGAACTGTGGAGTCCTTGGAATTACGAAATGAGGTCATTTAGCTATCAACTTCAAATGTAAAATGAGCTATTAACCTAGCTTCAGTTTTTTATTATTCACTTTTGGGATGAGGGCCAACACTTATTCCCCATCCCTAAGTGCCCAGAGGGCAGCTAACAGTCAATAACATTGCTGTGGGTCTGGAGTCGCATTTAGGCCAGACCAGGTAAGGATGGCAGTTTCCTTCCCTAGAAGAAATTAATGGACCATCTGGGGGTTTCCCCTGACAATCAACAATGGGTTCATGATTATTAGACTTTTAGTCCCAGATTTGTTTTATTGAATTCAAATTCCACCATCTGCAGTAGTGGGATTTAAACCTAGGTCCCCAGAACATTAACTAGGGTCTCTAGATTAATAGTCCAGTGATCATACCACTAGATTATCACCTCCACAGTTGTCATTTACTGAAGGAAGTTCTAAACATCTATCAATCTTTGCATCTATAAGGGTTTCCCAATTTAATTCCTGTAAAGTTTTGCTTCACTTCTTCAATTATACCCTCCAATCCTACACTTTCATGACGAGTAAATAGTTTGTCTCCATCATATACCTCCAATTAGAGTGTAATCCTGTTATCCTTTGCTGATCTTTTTATCTCTCCCCATTACAAGAATCTTTACTAATTTTTATACTTTTGCCCGTTTTTCATTTAGTTTTATGCAGTCCTTTATCTCTTTCCTCATTTAAGGAGGATAAACTGATTCTGTATCAGAATAGTTATTACTTTGAATGTTTTAAATACTTTTATCTGCTTTCACCCATGAACAGATTTGACCAGTTCACTGTGGACCATCCCATTCTCATCACACAAAGTCTGAAACTTTAACAGACATTTTATGGTTACCCACTAGAACAGTACATTGAACTGAATCTTGTCATGTACAGTATGAGATATATCTTTAGGCACTGTTCAGCTGTTAACTAAATCTAGATCATTACCAAATTTAATATGGCATACCCACTATACATACTTCTGAGGAAAATTATCCTGGGCATACTCAAGAAATCATTATTTTTTGACTTGTGCTGGTCTACTAATCCCAAATTTACATGCAAGTTAAAATCTCTTATTAAAACTACTTTTCCTTGACTACATACTTGTCTATAATTTCTGCAATCTCACATTATACCATTTCACAGCTATTGCCAGGGGCTGATGTATAACTTCCCATGTAGTCTTAAATAATTTTCTATTGTGAAGTCTTTGATGCCTACTTACATCTCATTTTATCCTCTTTTATCATTGAATTGATTTCATCCTTTATCACTAATGTTAATCTCCCTCCCTTTACCTTATTCCCTGTTTCTCTGGAGATTTTTTAACCTGGTATATTTAGGTCCAAATATTGCCTTTCTCAGTAATGATTACCATGTTAAACTTCTGCAAGTTAAATTTGCACCTGCAATTAACTCAATCTGATCCTTTCATTATTTTCATTTATAGAAAATTCACTAATGCTCTAATATTATACTCACAGGTTTTTTATTACTGTTTCCTAGTTTAACAGCTGTACATCATATTTTCCTCCTTTACCTGTCGTACCTTTCACACAATCTTTGACTATTGTTCTACTCACACTCCACTATACTTTCTCATCATTATTTGTACTGATTACAAACCTCTCCACTCCCTCATCATTGCTCATGACAATCTTATTTGTTATGTTCAATGGTCCCAAAATGATTGAGGTGAAGCCCCTTCCAAATAAACAATTCCTTCATGTTCCAATACTGGTGCGAGTGTCCTATAAAATGGAATCCCTCTTTCCCACACTATTCCTTCAGCCGAGTGTTCACCTCCCTAACTTTCTTTTCCCTAAATCTTTCTATCTTGTCCTTGAGTAATAACCAGGTGATTGTTTAATTTAGGTGCAAATTTCTTAAATTCTCCAAACAGGATCTCTTACCAGAGATAGTAGGAATTGCAGATGCTGGAGAATCCGAGACAACAAGGTGCAGGGCTGGATGAACTCTTACCTATTCTTTTCTATATTGTTGGTTCAAACATGGATCGCAATGTTTACATATATCCCCAACTTTTCCAGTATCTTCTCAAGCTGATATAAAATATTCCTTGACACAACAACAGGCAGATGACATACCACATGGGACACTGAAACCTGCTGAAAAAAGAATACCATCTGCCCAGGCTGCTATTACCAGATTTTGCCTCCCTTTTCCTCCTTTCCAAACAGCCAAATGCTCCAAAGTGCCATTGTGGGCATCCTGTCCATTTTGATCCTTATCTTCAGAGATTGTAATGTATTCTAAATATTAACTAGGATCAGTTACTGCAGATACTCATTCTTCCCTTCACTTGTGTTCCTATGCTCTCACTACTATTGTTGACTCCAACCCCATCCTGAATCTGCATCTCTCGACCAAATATGACCAAGGGCAAGAGCAAACTAGATAGACCACCCTCTCCTTTATGTGTTGCAATATCAACAGCTTCAGCTTAATGACTTTGAACAAGAGATATTTGAGACGGAAGCATTTGCTGCATATGTATTCTGACCACAAACACCTACACACTACAGTTCAGATACAAAACCTGCTTTCTTTATTTATACCTTTTTTTGTAGTTGTAAGTTTTTATAAATATATTTTTCTGCACAGTATCTTACACAAAATAATAAAACTTCAATGGTAATTATCTCAAACTTACACAAGTCTCTGCAAGTACTGGTGTAGTATTTATTTTCCCCTATGCACCAAACACCCCTTACCAAATTCCTGATCACCTGAATCAGCAGATTTGCTTATGTCATCCTTAGGTTTACAAGTGCTCACCTAACATCCTGTTCGGATGCATGTTCTCTTATTCTGGCAACCACTCACAAGTGACTGACTGTCTGATAATTACTGCAGATGAGTAGTTAATTCCACAAATTTAATCTTTTAGGTTCAGTTCAAAATGTTAAACTAACCTTCATTTTGAGATATACGCTCCTGTTACATATTCATCAAATTCCCCAAACATTTACTATCTATCAATGATGCTGGCTATTTACCTATAGTGTCCACAAATAATCTTTTATTTCTGTTTATTCATTCATCGGATGTGGGCATCACTGAAAATGTCATTTTTGTTATTCACTTCATGTCCCCATCCACCCCACCTCCCACATATGATCCATGCTGACATAATGACGGCTCATAACAACCCATGTCAATCCACTAACTATCCTTGGCCCTTATACCCTTCGCCCAAAAGACATTGTGGAAACCCTCAGGAGCCTTGTTGAGATGAAGCTAAGTAAAGTTTTAAATGCCTAGTGCAGCCCTCACTATAATAAAAATAAACCTTATGAATGAACCATTCAAAACTGTTTAATAACTTAAAGTCACTTGAGGGTCACTGGACCAGAAATGTTAACTCTGATTCTTCCTTCACAGATACTGCCAGACCTGCTGAGCTTTTCCAGCAACTTTTGTTTTTATCCCTGATTTACGCATCCGCAGTTCTTTTGGTTTTTAATAACTTGAAGTGTTAAATCCGTTATATTAAAAAAAACTCAACTTCAATATCCCACATAAAATGCAATTAATCATTTCCTACCCTCTTTCAGTTGTCAATGAAGCTCTGAATTTAGGGCCATTGTTGAGATAACTATGTGATGTGGAATGTAGTCAAACATTCGTAAAGAGCCATGAGAGGACTGATGTTAACAAACTGCCACTGTGAGAACTCTCACTGACACAAACATGCAAATTGTTTTAATTTTTAATGGGTTAGGAATTTAGAGCTTAACAGTTTTACAGATCTTATGCACCGTTCAGGAGCATTGGTGACATTGGTGACATTGGTGACATTGCCATCATTATAGAATTTGTTTTTTTTTTGTGTTAAACATCACTGTCTGGGTCAACAATTATTTCCCATCCCTAGTTGCCTTTGAAAAGGTGATGATGAGCATCCTTCTTGAACTTCAGCAGTCCATTCACTGTAGGGACACCCACCATGCTACTGGGGACGGAAGTCCAGGATTTTGACCCAGTTACACCGAAGGAAGGATGGTGTAGGATTGAGCAAAAATCCCCATCGTCTAAAATACTGGACAAGAACCTGGACTTTACTAACATCTAAAATAAATCCCGAGCTCAGGCTGCAACAAATACACACAGAGCCAGAATGATTTCAGTCTAGGACTATTGTTCAAACCAGAAGTCCAAGTTACATGTCCACTCTAAGAGAACAATCAACCAAACCTAACACTCTAGTCTGGATCTAATTTTTACAATTTGGGTTACAGAGCATGGACTGTATGGGGCTTACATAGGTATTGAACATTCAACCAATCAAATTCCATTCACAGCGATACTGGACATTTAACTTCAATCAAAATCCATTCATACACTCTAACCATCAGAAGGCCAATTAACTTCAGAAGAGAAAATCAAGAGCTTAAAGAAAACTACAGATTTGAGGGAAGTTATTGGGGCACATAGTCTGTATAACTGCTAGTCCCGATCTCAACTGAGGGGAGAGCCTTTATCAACAACGAGCTTCTGCAGAAACAGCATCTCACAGGCTCTAGCCCCAAAGAAGCAGCTTTGAAACCAAGAACTGCAGAGGCTGAACAGAGAAGCTGAATTGGGAAGCCAAACCAAAAGCATCATAAGAACAAAAGAAACCCTAAGGGAGGAAGCCAACCAAGCGCTATCCGAACAAGAGCTTCCAGACATGGGCCTGTTCCTAACCAAGAGGACCATTGGCAAGAACCTCAGCAACCAGACGCACTTTAAAACTGTGTTTTCCTCAGTGGTAAGCTGAAACTCCAGAGACCCCAAAGTGTCTGACTGAGCTAGCAGGAAGGGGAAGGCGTTTGGTGACAATGCATTGGGACAGCAGGATAGGAAGCTTGGTTAAAGTTTTTGTGATTAAAACTGCTGTTTAGGTTCTAATTGTATTTAATCTGTGTTTAATTTAATAGTGTCTTATTTACTGTCATCTGTCTATAATGTTAATTTCACTGTTTATTGCATTTATCTTTTTTTTTGTATTATACTTACATTTTTTTCTATTTAAATAAATGCAGAGATTCTTTTGCCCTGAAACACCTGTCTACTCCCTTCTTCATTTCACATTCCCCAAATAAATCCAGTGTCTAGAACCACAGATCTGGGGGTGATTCGACCTAAAATTGTCAGATTATTGAGTGCAAACCAGAATCCTGGAATGGTGAGTAGCTTTGAGCGGAACTTTGTAAGTGGTGGTTTTCCCATGTATCTGCTGCCCTTGTCCTTCTAGATGGTAGTCGTCGTGGGTTTGGGAGTTAGTAGCTAAGGAGCCTTGGCAAATCTTGAAGATTGTACACACAGCTGCTCTGTGCGTTAGTGGTGGAGAGAGTGAATGTTTGTGCGTGGTGTCAGTTAAATGAGCTGCTTTGTTGTTAATGTTGAGCTTCTTTGGTATTGTTGGAGCTGCATCTGTGAAGGTAAATGAGGAGTATTCCTTCATACTCATGACAAGCCTTTGGGTATAGGAAGTGAGTTTGTTGCTTTTGGATCCACTTGAACTTAGTACTCAGTCAAAACTTTCCTGCTGAGATTACATTTCTCTCAAGTGTACTTTTTAAGATGGACGGATATTTGTATAACTCCAATTTTACCATTTACAAAGTGATCTGTATAGTCAGGCTATCTGGACATAGTCCACCAAGACAATAAGTTTAAATGAGCATGAATACGTACTCATTATCATTACACTCATTAATATCCATCTGCTGAACAGGTCAAAGACATTCAGACATAATTTAATTATTTCTCTGGGTACCAGGACCGAGCCATTGAATTCAGTCACAGTGGGCAATGCATCCTGGCTGAAAAGGAGTCTCCATTATATAATGGTCCTCAAATCAAAGTTCCCAAGCTTTTTGTGATTGTACTTAATAACTGTCCAACTTGGGTATGGAGGTCATGTAGTAGAAAACTAATCCTTTGTATTTAAAGAATCTCATTTTCAGAGTCAGAAAAAAACAGAAAGAGCCTGAGTATGTAACAGCAAAAGAAGACTTGTGGTCTTGTTCTTGCTCTCTCCAGCTGTTCTGTCAGCATACGTTCTGACCAATCAAACACAATAGGAAGTATCTTCAATGTAAACCAGATACTGCTCACTTCAAAGGAAAGGCAACGATCACCATCAACATTTTAAATCATCTTGCATAAAACCTAAAAGAATCACCAACCTGTTGAGGCTGGTTGGCTCGCCAAGCTGGTTTGATGTTCCGCAGGTGTTTCGTTATCATGCTGGGTAGCATCCTCAGTGCAGCCTCCGATGAAGTGTCGGTGTGTTTTCCCGCCTGGTTTTTAAACTCTGGAGTCCGATGAGCTGGATTGCCTCACTTCCGGTTTTCCTTCGTAGTGGATTGTATATGGGGTCAAGTTCTATGTGTTTATTAATGGCTTTCTTCGTGGAGTGCCAGGCTTCTAGGAATTCCCATGCCCGTCTCTGCTTAGTTTGTCCCAGGATTTTGTTGTTGTCCCAATCAAATCAGTGGTTCTCCTCATCCATGTGGATTGAGATGAGTGAGTATTGGTCGTGTCTTTTTGTAGCCAGTTGTTGTTCGTGTACCCTTTTGTTAGTTTCCTTCCTGTTTGTCTGATGTAGTGTTTCTCGCAGTCTCTGCAGGGGATCCTATAGATGACATTGGTCCTGTTCATGGCGGGGAGTGGGTCTTTAGTTCAGGTGAGCAGTTGTCGTAGGTTGATGTGGGCTTGTGTGCCACTCTGATGCCCAGCGGTCATAGGAGTCTTGTGGTGAGTTCTGTTGTGTTCCTGATATAGGGTAGTGTGACGAGTGTGTCGGGGCTTGTAGTATATTCCTGATGTTGTTCATGTAGGCATCTTCTGACCCAGTTTTTTGGATATCCATTATCCTTGAATACCTGGAAGAGGTATTCTTCCTCCTCTTGGCGTAGTTCTGTGTTGCTGCAGTGTGTTGTTGCCCATTTAAATAATGTTCGCACGCAGCTTCGTTTGTGTGTGCTGGGATGGTTACTGTTGAAGTTCAGTACCTGGTCTGTGTGTGTGGCTTTTCTGTGTACTTCCCATTTGTCTTGCGCTCTACCATGACGTCCAGGAATGGGAGCTATTGTTCTTCTTCCTCTCTGGTGAATTTTATTCTGGTGAGGGTGTTGTTTATAAGTTTGTGTGTCTCCTCTAGTTTGGTCCGTTTAATAAAATTGACATGGATAAGGAGAACCACCGATTCGACTGGGACAACACCAAAATCCTGGGACAAGCTAAGCAGAGACAGGCACGGGAATTCCTAGAAGCCTGGTACTCCACGAAGAAAGCCATCAATAAACACATAGAACTTGACCCCATACACACTCCACTACGAAGGAAAACCGGAAGTGAGGCAATCCAGCTCAACGGACTCCAGAGTTTAAAAACCAGGCGGGAAAACACACCGACGCTTCATCGGAGGCTGCACTGAGGATGTTACCCAGCATGGTAACGAAACGCCTGCGGAACATCAAACCAGCTCAGCGAGCCAACCAACCTCAACACCCACAACCGGAGCTACAAATCTACTCCAAAACCTTAGATCACTAACCTAGCTTGAAACCATCCAATGACTGAATGGTAGATGATTGACTTTTTTTGGCAGCTCTTAAACATTTGAACCCAGGCTCCGTCTTTGTAACCTTCTTCTGTATATGTGTGAATCTCTTAGAAACATGTGCAAGTGTATTTTGCAGTATTGTTATTTTTATTGATCATGTGTTGTGTACTATAAGTACAATTTTGTTTTCTTTAAAACTTACACAAAACCTATTTTTGTGATTTTTTTTACAGTCACAACACTTAAATTAGTTAACATTCACTAATCTGGTAAGAAAAATCTGTAAAAACACCACTGCAGCCTACCAAGGGATGAAAAAATAAATGGCCAGTTCTCACCTGAACATATTAGTGGAGGTTCAGAACTCCAGTTATAATCATGGGAGGTGATACTGTACAGTATTAAGGCCACTGTTCAATGTTGCATTAAATGAGGTAAACAATATCCCGAATAGATTTAGCAGCTGAAATTGGGATACCTATGAAGTGTTTTATATCATCATCATTAGCAGAATTTCATTTAGTGACAATCTAGCCTCATGACTCATCGTACCCTCCAGTCTACCATTATCATAACAGCAGGGATTAATACAGTCTCAACGAGGGATTCAGAAGAACAAGTCAGATACAGTAAAGGAATGACTACAAATGAAATGTCAACCCATTGAAACTAAAACACAGGAATATATGTATGTTGAACAACACAAGCAGCATCTGATAGAAAGAGCAAAATAATCCCACAAACAATGGCTGTCAGTCTCAAATTGTTCTTTGAGAACATGGTTGTGAGACAGCTTCTTGAACTACTAGCGTCATTGCACAGTGCAATTAGGATGCAGTTTCAGGGTTGAGAGAGTGAGAGGAAAGGAACATTTGTATGGATCCGAGTTAAGTATGAGTAGATATTGAAAGGGTATGGAGAATGGTTGTGGGAAAGAGGGAGCTGTAAGGGAAAGAGTTGTACTACCAGAAAATTTTGACATTGACTTTGTATTCAATTGTGTTTGAAATATCAGTATATCATTTGACTTCAAGAAGTATGATTTCAGTCAATTTTGATTATAGCAACAATGATAATCCATCATCATGAAAAGCTTTCATTTGCCATCTTTTAACATTATAATTCCTTTTGATCTCTGCTACTTCAGGAGTCATCAAAGCACTCAAAAGACAATTTCTTAAATTTGTAGAAGGAACCATTAGCACTAAAAAGCAATCATTTGCTTTTGGAGGCAATTATTTACAATGGGAAACATTTGGGTATGGTCACTGGAGGAATTAATCACGAGACACCAAAAATGATCACTATGCATCAGCAGCAATCATACAGTATCAGTGAAGCTTCTTACATGGTTATGATGGGAAAATTAAACAACAAAGCTCACTGCTTGTTTTCAAAATTGCATGCATATCATCCAATAACTTGTGGTTATTCACAATTCATAGGAATTTTCTTCAGTAATAGGCATTGCTGGTTGAGATATACAATAATAGCAATATGCATCATTCAAGTG
The DNA here is from genome assembly GCF_021869965.1 of Rhincodon typus. Lineage (NCBI taxonomy): Eukaryota > Metazoa > Chordata > Chondrichthyes > Orectolobiformes > Rhincodontidae > Rhincodon > Rhincodon typus. Next base: position 50,364,513 of record NC_063339.1, on the reverse strand, counting down.
CTGTATATTATCAGCAAAATCTGGTCCATGATGCTATGACAAAAGCTTAATGGAACCTGTTACTGTAACTCCTGTTGGCATTGGATCCATTAAAAGGACAACTCCTTTAGCTTGAATGAATATGGCATTGCCGTGACAGAGTTAATTAGGCTCTTGGGAGAAATAATGCACTAATAACAAGAAGCTGAGCAGACAGTTTTAATTTATCATTCAATATTCTGAAAAAGTTGCCCATTCAAGTTGCACTAATTTAGCCCACAGCTATTAATGCAAATTTAAACCAAGTACATTGGATATTAGAGAGGCAAAGCTGTTACAGAAATAAAGTGCAATTATTAACTGTGGTAATAGAATAGAACTGTTTGCTTTTTTTTGTTTCGTGTTTATTTATTGCTCAGCACAGCTGCATCACAATTTTCTCTGACCTGATAACGGGTGTATACAACATATATGGAATTAGCATCTGTGGAGGGGATAGACAAGTTTAAATATCTATTTGAGTCCTTTTCAGTCCTGACAATTAAAAATGGACATGAATATTAATACTATAAGTAAAAGTATCACCTATACATTTTTAATTTGACTACAAAGTACTATGCACTACAACAACATTTCTCCTGAAAGGATATTGACCCGAAGCATTAGATTTCTCTCCCAAAGGATGAAACCTGATAATCTTTTTATAACATTTTCTGTTTTTACTTAAGATTTCCAGTATCTACAGTATTTTGCTTCAGTGCTGCAACATTGTTTAGCTGAATTCATAATGACAACTATGATGTTTCATTCACTTTTAAAGAGAATATGTAAACAAACTGCTTTGTTGATTTGATGCAAATGTCCATTTATCCTGAAGACATGGAGACATATTACACCAAAACATTAAATTCTGGAAGCACAGAGTAGGTCAGAGAGCATCTACAGAAATACCAGAAGGTCACTGACTGCCTGTGATTAATGTAAGGAAATGTGTTGGATTTAACTGCATGATTGACTAAGATTGTTTGGGATTATAGCAGGAAATGATGTCAGTGGGTGAAATCTGCTGCTGCCACATTGTCCCACCCTGTCACTGGCCCACCGTTCCTGAATAATATCGGTGGGAACAACGTTCGGGTACTTGATGAGTTTCCTTCCCTTTGCGTAGTTTGAACTTGGGGCTATGTAGAGATGACACGTCAGTTTATTTATCTATAACAGAAATCCAATCACATCACAGACAGTCCCTGATTTACAGACGCTTGGCTTACAAACACTCATATTTATGAATGAGATCTCATTTTAATATTAATTTTAAGGATCCAATATGCAAATGTTCACATATACTTATGAATGGCCATTGTATATTCTACTATATTGTATTTCAACCTGCATACAAATTGAATTATGAATGTATTCAGGAGTGTAACCCATTTCAAATCTGGTCACTTCCTGAGCTTTGAAATGTCTCCTCCATGCTTATAGTTCTTTGCTTCCCACAATTTCTACAGGTGGTTTATTTTTCTCTGGAACAGCACCGAGGCTTAACCAATCAAGCACAGTGAGCATCAATATTAAGCAGATTCACATAATCAAATCCAGAAATAAACTTTTTTTTTACCTGTCCCATTCTAAAGTTTCCAATGAGGAACTTGGTGTTGTTACCGATTGCTTGTGAGTACTAACAAGTAACAGCCAATTATTGTGAGGCTTGTAGGGCTAAGATCTATGCAACTTCTTTATTGAAGTGAGCTCGAAGTAGGATTTTAAATGGGAAGTGGGCAGTCCTGTGGTTTAGGGAGGGACCAACAGTGGTGAGAAGATTTATGCAAAAAGTCAGGAATACAGGAACGAGAGTAGGCCATAAGTGCATCAGGCCTGCCACACCATTCAATGCAAACATGGCTGATCTAACATTTCAAATTCTTTTACCCGCCCCATCTTCATTACCCTGTATGTCACTGGCAATCAGAAATCTATCAATCTCTACATTAAACATACTCAAAGACTGAGCTTTTGCCTGTGATCAAGAATTCCAAAAGTTCACAACCCTTTGAGTAAAAGATTTTATCCTCACTTAAGACAGAAGTGGCATCTCCCTTAATTATAAAATGTGGCCCCTGGTTTGTGACTCCCTTCCATAAGGAAAAACATCTGCCATGGTGTGATTTGAATCCAGGTCCCCAGAGCTTTATCTGGTCTCTATTAATTCAGTGACAATACCAATATGCCACTGCCTCCTAAAGCAGAAGTAGTTCTGCTCCTCTAGGATGGTGGAAAACTGTGCTCTTATTTTTGTAGTGTCTATGGAGCCCTGTGCATTATTTCCTTTGGACCATTGTGCATCATTTGGCCTATACATGGATATTTTCAGACCCCCTCCTCCAACCTGCCACCCTGGAATACCTTCAACCCTGGGAATAAGGATCTCCAGAACTGCACAACCCCTCCTTACCTCCGTAGGGCATGTGCCTACATCTTGGAAACTATTCCTTAGGTTCCCAGCTGCATTCTCCTGTTGCGTGACATATTGATCCTAGCCTCTGGCAGCTGCTACTTCCCCCCCATTTGGTTTGTGACTGACCTGGTCTATATATATGAATCTTCAGATTTAAAACGTCCTGAAGTTCATCCTGTTGAGGTCAGGTCAGTTTGCACAACTTATATTGCAAGTTCAGATTGAAGCTTTATTTGCCAAGCAATACCATGATTGACTTTACTGAATAGAAGTTGTCAAATAAACTTTTACTCCTTCTTAAATAAATTGCATTTAAGGAAGCTTGACAAATCTGAACAAGAATGCCCTCAGGCATTTTCCATTCTGATAAATTTCACAAATGTTTTCTCAACCCAGTTGTTTCATCAGTTTGTTCACTGAGACTTGTATTTGACATCCAATTCACAAGGTTAAAGTCACAGCCCTGCAAACATAAGTAATGCAGTGACAAGTACTTATCTTGCAAGTATAGAAATACATGTGAACACAGAGGCTGATAAATACTACATGTTGCTGTTCTGTACATACAAATGTGTGCAAATTAATAAAGCAAGCAGCCAAGATCACACAAAATGGTAATGCACAAACATCTCTTTAACAAGATTCAATTTACATAAATGTTAAATATACAAAGGAGACATTTTATGATGCACTCAGTTCAAGCTTTCTGCTGCTGGTGGTAAAAAGGAAGTCAGGTTGTTGATTACAAATGCAAATATATACAAATGATTTAACAAGGTGTTATTATACATGTATTAATTGCCCAGGAACTGATTACTCATGAGAGGAATGTTATCACTGAACCAAACCTAGGCCTCAGCAGAGAATCAATAATCATGGTACAGCTGAATAATAAAAAGTCAGAGAGTGACTACAGGCAAATTTTCATCTTTAGCATTTGAGTGTGAAGATCATTCTAGCAGAATGTGGAAAGGAAAATCTGAAAGGGAGGACAGCTCATCAGTATCACATCTAACTGATGTTCTTTCAACTCAAATTAATGGGTAAATACAGCAGATTCTCTAAACCCCCACCTACTTATCCTTTCTGTCCTTTGTCCAGATGGTGCTTAACAGCCTGGTTAGTAAAAATGTAAATGTGCTTCTTGATACCAATGCTCCCAGAGATTTGGAAACTCTCTTTAGACATTTGAAGACATATATGACACAGGTAAACAATTGTTTTCAGCAATAGCTGTATTGAGCTTGCTTTTTGATTCTGGTAATTGACAGTTAAACATTTGAACAGTTACAAACCATGCAAACAGCATAAGTAGCAAGTATTAGACAAACCTAAGCGATCCTTCAACTAATGGATCAGATCTAAACTCTGCAGTCCTGCCACATCCAGTCGCGAATAGTGGTGGACAACTAAACAGCTCACTGGAGGAGGAGGCTCCACAAATATCCCCATCCTCAATGATGGAAAAGCCCAGCACATCAGTGCAAAAAATAAGGCTGGAGCTTTTGCAGCAATCGTCAGCCAGAAGTGCGGCATGGATGATCCATCTCGGTCTGTTCCAGTCGTCCCTAGCAAAACTGGAATCAATGGGTATCAGGGAGAAAACTTGCTGCTCATTGGATTTATACCCAGTACATAGAAATATGGGATAACAAGGTGTAGAGCTGCATGAACACAGCAGGCCAAGCAGCATCATAGGAGCAGCAAGGCTGACGTTTCGGGCTTAGACCCTTCATCAGAAATGGGGGAGAGGAAGGAGGTTCTGAAATAAATAGGAAGAGAGGGGGAGGCAGATAGAAGATGGATAGAGGAGAAAATAGGTGGAGAGGAAACAGACAGGGCAAAGATGCGGGGATGGAACCAGTAAAGGTGAGTGTAGGTGGGGAGGTAGGGAGGAGATAGGTCAGTCCAGGGAGGACGGACAGGTCAAGGGGGCGGGATGAAGTTAGTAGGTTGGAAATGGGGGCACAGCTTGAGGTGGGAGGAGGGGATAAGTGGGAGGAAGAACAGGTTAGGGAGGCGGGGACGAGCTGGGCTAGTTTTAGGATGCGATAGGGAGAGGGGAGATTTTGAAGCTTGTGAAATCGACATTGATACCATTGGGCTGCAGGGTTCCCAAGCGGAATATGGGTTGCTGTTCCTGCAACCTTCGGGTGGCATCGTTGTGGCACTGCAGGAGGCCCAGGATGGACATGTCGTCTGAGGAATGGGAGGGGGAGTTGAAATGGTTTGCGACTGGGAGGTGCAGTTGTTTATTGCGAACCGAGCGTAGGTGTTCTGCAAAGCGGTTTCCAAGCCTCCGCTTGGTTTCCCCGATGTAGGGGAGGCCACAACGGGTACAGTGGATGCAGTATACCACATTAGCAGATGTGCAGGTGAACATCTGCTTGATGTGGAAAGTCTTCTTGGGGCCTGGGATGGGGGTGAGGGGGAAGGTGTGGGGGCAGGTGTAGCACTTGCTGCAGTTGCAGGGAAATGTGCCGGGTGTGGTGGGGCTGGAGGGGAGTGTGGAGTGGACAAGGGAGTCACGGAGAGAGTGGTCCCTCCGGAAAGCAGATAAGGGTGAGGAGGGAAAAATGCCTTTGGTGGTGGGGTCGGATTGCAGATGGCGGAAGTGTCGGAGGATGATGCGTTGGATCCGGAGGTTGGTGGGGTGGTACGTGAGGACGAGGGGGATTTTTTTTGGTTGTTATTGTGGGGATGGGGTGTGAGGGATGAGTTGCGGGAAATGCGGGAGACATGGTGGAGGGCGTTCTCAACCACTGAGGGGGGGAAGTTGCGGTCCTTTGCAGAACACCTACGCTGGGTTCGCAATAAACAACTGCACCTCCCAGTCGCGAACCATTTCAACTCCCCCTCCCATTCCTCAGACGACATGTCCATCCTGGGCCTCCTGCAGTGCCACAACGATGCCACCCGAAGGTTGAAGGAACAGCAACTCATATTCCGCTTGGGAACCCTGCAGCCCAATGGTATCAATGTCGATTTCACAAGCTTCAAAATCTCCCCTCCCCCTACCGCATCCCAAAACCAGCCCAGCTCGTCCCCACCTCCCTAACTTGTTCTTCCTCCCACCTATCTCCTCCTCCCACCTCAAACTGCAACTCCATTTCCTACCTACTAACCTCATCGCGCCCCTTGACCTGTCCATCCTCCCTGGACTGACCTATCTCCTCCCTACCTCCCCACCTACTCTCACCTTTCCTGGCTCCATCCCCGCCTCTTTGACCTGTCTGTTTCCTCTCCACCTATCTTCTCCTCTATCCAACTTCTATCCGCCTCCCCCTCTCTCCCTATTTATTTCAGAACCTCCTTCCCCTCCCCCATTTCTGATGAAGGGTCTAGGCCCGAAACGTCAGCCTTGCTGCTCCTCTGATGCTGCTTGGCCTGCTGTGTTCATCCAGCTCTACACCTTGTTATCTCAGATTCTCCAGCATCTGCAGTTCCTACTATCTCTGACACATAGAAAGATGGTTGAAGTTGTTAGAGATCAATCATCTCAGCTCCTCACAGGAGTTCCTCACAGTAGTCTCCTAGGCCCAACCATCTTCAGCTGCTTTACTTGTGACCTTTCCTCCATCATAAGGTCAGAAGTAGTGGTATTTGCTGATGATTGCAAAATGTTCAGCACAATTCACAATTCCCTACATGCTGAAGCAAGCCATGTGCAAACGCAACAAGACCTGGACAATATTCAGGCTTGGACTGGCACGTGGTAATTATTATTTGCACCATAAAAGTACCAGGCAATGGCCATTTTCAATAAGAGAGAACTTAACCATCACCCTTTGTCATTCAATGGCGTGACCATCACTGAATTCCCCACAATCAACTGCCTGAAGGTTATCATAGGCCAGAAACTGAACTAGACTAGCCACATAAACGCTGGGGCTACAAGAGCAGTTCAGAAGGTAGGAATCCTCCAGTGAGTAGCTCACCTGACAAGAATAAATCAGAGGTGAGATGGAATTCTCTCCACTTGCCTTGATAAGTGCAACTCCAGCAACAGTCAAGAAACTTGACACCATCCAGAACAAAGCAGCCGCTTGAATGGCACCATATCTGCAAACATTCATTCCCTCCACCACTGATGTTCAGTGGTCTACATGATCTACATGATGCACCACAGAACTTCACCATAACTCCTTAGTCAGCACCTTCGAAATTCATGATCTCTTTCATCTAGAAGGAGCATGGCAGCAGATACATGCAATCATCACTTCACCATTGTGATCTGGAGATATATTGCCGTTCCTTGAGTGTTCTTTGTCACAGTTTTTGAACTTGTTCCTTAATGATATTGTGGGTCTGCCTACATCAAACGGAATAGAGTTGTACAAGATTGAGTTGATGAGGATATTGCTGCTGATGTGGTGGACACAGAGTTTCAAAAGGTGCTTGGTACACTGCAGCACAACAGAATTGTGAGCAAAGTTACAGCTCATGGAATAAAAAGAACATTAGCAAAATGGATACAACATTGGCTGAGGATTTGGAGATGGAGAGTAATTGTTAATGAATATTTTTCAGTTTGGAGGAATGTTTATAATTTTGTTTGAAAGTTGCTCAGGGTTGAGACTCTTTGTTTCCCTACCATACAGTAATGAGCAAGACCTTGGTGCACAGAACATAGTTTCTAAGTATGTGGATGATTAAAAAAATGCTTGGAAGTTTGTAAATGGTGAAAAGATTAGTGTAGAACTTCAAAAGTATATTGACAAGTTTATATAGTGGTTGAATAGGTGGCAGATGAAGGTCAATGGGAAGTGTAAGGTGATACATTTTGAACAGTTTACTACAATAAAGAGCATGCAGCAGTAGAGAGACCCAGGCATAAGTTATTAAAGGTGTCAGGACAGTTGAAGAGAGCAGTTAAGAGAGCATACAGTATCCTAGACCTTATTAATGGGGTATAAGTTCAAGAGGAGGAAGATTATGCTGAACGTGTATAATAACTTCATAGACCTCATCTGGAATATTGTGTACAGTCCTGGGCACCACACTTCATGAGTGATGTGAATACATTGGAGACAGTGCAGAGAATGTTGACATGAAAGTTTCCAGGAATGAGATACTTCTTCTATGTAGATAGATCAGCGAAGTTGGAACTGCCATTATTCTCTAAATCAGGGAGAACACAGGCCAACTAAACGTGACTGAAGGTGTTGCTGAATAGCATCTATACTTAACAGCTCTGGTATTCAGCTTATGGATGCTAGTTGATGGGGTGCTAACTCCAGACTCACAGCAATGCAATTGACTCTTATCTAGCCCCTGAAATGATCTATCAAGCCACTTCGTTGTACCAAAATGCTACAAAGTCTAAACAAATGAATGAAACTGTATGGGCTACCTGACATCGAACTAGGTGCCAGAAATAATGACATCAAACACAGCCCTGAAAACTCTACACTGTCCTCCTGGAACTTGTGCTAAAGTTGGAAGAGCTCACTTAGACCCTCGTCAAATGACAATCTGACATAGTGATACCCATGGAATATGGACAATGTCACAGAAACTATCACCAGCATCCCTGGGCATGTCCAGTCTCACATGCAGGCCACACCCACCATAGAGTCATAGAGATGCACAGCATGGAAACAAACCCTTCAGTCCAACCCGTCCATGCTGACCTGATATCCTAAATAATTCTAGTCCCATTTGTCACCATTTGACCCATATCCCTCTAAACATTTCCTATTCATTTACCCATTCAGATGCCTTTTAAATGTTGTAATTGCACCAGCCTCCTCCACTTCCTCTGGCAGCTCATTCCATACAAGCATCACCCTTTGCATGAAAAAGTCACTTCTTAGATCCTTTTAAATCTTTACCCTCTCCTCTTAAACCTATGGCCTCTAGTTTTGGATTCCCCCACTCCAGGAAAAAGACCTTGTCTACTTACCCTATCCATGCCCCTCATGACATTATGAACCTCTGTAAGGTCAGCCCTCAGCCTCTGACACTCCAGGGAAAATAGCCCCAGCCTATTCAGCCTCTCCCTATAGCTCACACCCTCCAATCCGGGCAACATCCTTGTAAATCTTTTCTGAACCTTTTCAAGTTTCACAACATCCTTCCTAAAGCAGGGAGACCAGAACTGAATGCAGTATTCCAAAAGTGGCTGAATCAATGTCCTGCACGGTTGCAACATGATCTCCAATCTCCTGTACTCAATACACTGACCAGTAAAGACAAGCATACCAAACACCTTCTTCACGATCCTATTTACCTGTGACTCCACTTTCAAGGAACTATGAACCTGCACTCCAAAGTTTCTTTGCTCAGTAACACTGTTCAGGACCTTACCATTTAGTATATAAGTCCTGCCCTGATTTGCCTTTCCAAAATGCAATAACTTACATTTATTGAAATTAAACTCCATCTGCTGCTTCCCAGTCCATTAACACGTCAGATCAAGGTAACCTTCTTCACTGTCCACTACACAGATGACCTGGGAGTCCTTAACATTGTCTCTGGAAGCCAGGAATGTTCGTGGCATCAAATATGAACAAGGAAACATCTTGCTGATTACCCCAACAACTGTGATCACAATCTCACCCCCTCACCCACCCACAACTCCCCTCACCCACCAACACCTCTCTCCTACACATCTGTTTAATCAATATTTTGAACACCACTGGGAGGAAACACCAAGGGTGGCAAGGGCACAGAACAAAACTTGCATTGGGAATTTAATGTCCATCACCAAATGTGACTCAGCAGCAGCACTACTGAACAAGCTACCCAAATCCTAAAGGACTTAGCTGCTAGACTGGGTCTGCAGTAGGTGGTGGAGGGACCAGCATTCAGGCTTGGGTTGTAAGCAGCAAGTAACATTCACACTATACAAATGCCAGGCAATGACTATTTTCAACAAGAGTGAAAATAACCATTACCTGATGACATTCAATTTCATTACCATCACTGAACATCCCACTATCAACAACCTCCGGTTTACAGCTGACCAAAAACAGAACTATACTAACCATATACACATTGTGACTTTAACAGTGGTTCTCAGGTTAAGAATTTAATGGCAAATAACTCACTCTTAGTTTTATCATGTCCTGTCCACAATCTCAGAGGAACACTTCAGGAGTAATGGAATACTGTTCACCGGCTTGAACGAGTGCAGCTCCAACAACACTTAATAAGTTCAACACTATCCAGGAAAAAGCCGCCTGCTTGAGTGCCATCGCACCAACCACCTTGAACATTCACTCCTTTCACCATCGACACATAGGGGCAGTGTGTATATCTTCCACAAGATACAGAGAAGCACACTTACCAAACACTTGACTTTTACCACCTAGAAGGACAAGTGCAACAGGTACATGGAAACACCACCTGCAGGTATCCCTTCAAGTCACACACCATCTTGGAAATCACCATTCCTTTATTGTTGTGGGGTCACAATCCTGGAATTTCTCTCCTAACAGTCCTGTGGGTATCCATATATCCCAATAATTACAGTTAGTCAAGAAGGCAGCTCACCAGGACCTTGTGCATGGAAATTAGGGATAGCCAATAAATGCTGGCCCAGGCAGCGACACCCTCATTCCCTTGAACAAATAAAAATAAGTGGACTGGATGGTGTGATACATGTGCATCCATTCAGGAAAGGAGAGAGAATTCCACTGGACTCTTGATTATGAGGACGAAGAGCCTTTGCAGAGACAGAAGTTGATCCACTTGGCATGACACACCCTGCCTCTGAGTCATAATAATTACATGGCTGGTCCATTTGACTTTCTGATTCTAATGTAAGATTCATTGATGGGAGGTAGCATTAAATACTAAATGCTGATGATTCGGCTCTCTTTTGATGAAGATACCCATATTTAGCAATTTTGCTTCACAAATGTTAATTGTCACATATCAGGCCAAGCTTGGATGTTGTCCATGTGATGTCCATGTGATGTTGTATGTGCCAATAGATTCCTTCATTATCAGAGGAACAACAAATGAAGCTGTATCAAAAAAGTGCTAATTCTGACATTATCATAATGGAGAAATGTGCCTAATAAAACACATGAAGCTACTTGGACATAAGGCACTGTCCACAGCCTCATATTTAATTTTAGGAATATATAAATCCTCTTTGGTTGGAAAAGATATAAACCTGATTTTACATTTGAAGGTTTGGGAACAGAGTAAGCACAATATAGCTGACATGGTTGTTCTAAGATGTTATTGGATCCACCTATATTTTCTGCTCACCCTGATTTTAGCGTTGCATATTTATGCATTAGGAATGTATAGTGTCCTTTTATGAGGTACACATTCATGGCTGGATTTTACTAAGCCTCCAGCGATGGGCTGGGGTCCCACAAAATGTAAAGGAATAGTAGGAGGGCAGAGGGCCATTTGCTTTCCCAACTCCAAGGTATTTCATCAGCTGCAGGAATTATGTAGAACCATCCTCTCGTCCATTGGCCAATTGAGCCAAATATGTTGCCAATTAAGGGCCTCTTCTGCTGTGGCTGGATTTTATTATGTGGAGTTAAAGCTATCCACATTGCTGAGGGCAGACACCCCTCCTTTATAGGGACACCATCCTCAGCTCACTAGCTGCATGACAGGGCAAAAGTGGGATAGATTTCTTACAACTGGCTCGGTAATTGTTCGGTATTTCCAGTTCATTTTCAGGGCTTCATACATCCCAAAAAATTCAGTCCCTGCAATTCACTAATGAGTATAAAGCATGACCTGTTTCAATGAGATGAACCTGGAAATATTTTGCATGAAGTAAGCAGGGAGTGGAAAACAGTAATGGGGCAGAACGTTAAATTGTGGGTTGACTCTTTTATTGTTAGTGCTGTCATCGAGCTGCTTAGCTTTTTTTTGTTTTATTTAATTTTATTTGCCTGCGTTCATTCCTTGTTTTTTCAATCCATCTGTCTTTGTTACTGTTTTGCATTGCTTACTGAGGCATCCTACATCTGTAAGCACCAGTAATTGAAATTAATCTGGACAGCGAATAGCTGCTCCAGGAACTGGAATTGAGAAGAAGAGTTCTTGTTTTATGCTCATTGTCGACACAGCATGAGGGGTAGAGCAGTATATATCTGACAAGGAAAAGACAGCAACATGAGATGGATATAGAATCACAGAGCCATAGAGCTGTACAGCTGTACAGACCCTTCAGTCCAACTCGTCTAAGTCAACCAGATATCCTAGATAAATCTAGTCCCATTTGCCAGCATTTGGCCTTATCCCTCTAAACCCTTCCTATTCATATACGCATCCAGATGTCTTTTAAATGTTGTAATTGTGCCAGCCTCCACCACTTCCCTTGGCAGCTCGTTCCATACATGCATCACCCTCTGCGTGAAAAAGTTGTCCCTCAGGCCCTTTTTAAATCTTTCTCCCCTCACCTTAAACCTATGTGCTACAGTTTTGAACTCCAACCACCCCAGGGAAAAGACCTTGCCTACTTACCATATCGATGCCCCTCATGATTTTATAAACCTCTATAAGGTCACTCCTGAGTCTCCGATGCTATAAGGAAAATAGCCCCAGCCTATTTAGTCTCTCCCTATTGCTCAAACTCTCCAACCCTGGCAACATCTGTTTCTGAACCCTTTCAAGTTTTGCAACATCCTTATGTCTGCATTGTCAAAAAATATCAGAAAACTCATCATGTGCAACCATTTCTTCTTGTTTGAACCAACTGGTGCAAAATATTATGAATATTGGAATAACAAAGTAAAACAGAAGATGTTTGAAAATACTCAGTAGTCAAATACTCTCAGAGCTGTTCAGAAAAACTGTCACTGACCGAAAATATTAACTTCTTGAATTTCATCGAGGTTCCTGTCCATGAGGCCTAGAGAGTTTTGTCACACAATCTTCCTAAACTTGCATTATTACCAACGCACCACACCCCTATTACATCCTGTTCATCACATTTCCCTTTTGGCACAACAAATAATGTAAAGTGAACATATATTTACAAATGTGATAATCTATTCATAATCAAGTTTTACCTGTGCCACCTATGTAGCCGTAAGACTATAAGTCAAACACAAGATCTGAGATATCCATAATTTCATCCTCAGACTTAGAGGAGGGCATGTTCACTGGATGGGAATCTCTTTTCAGGGCAATGACTGTGACGATACCCCGGGACCAGTAAATGATGAAGGAGAATTTGTTGCACAAGAGGGATAGAAGCTTGATCATGTTAAGAATGCATCACAGTGCTACTACAGGGAGAGTAGTGCGGCATCTGATCATGAATCTTGCTTGCTGGAACATCAAGGTCTCAGCAGCCCCACATGAGCAGTGTCTCTCCTTTCATGTGACCTCCAGGATCCCCTCATTATACAGGGTTAGAAAAAAAATGTTGGGCATCTCACCACTTGCTTCCATGCTATATTGTGGGTCATTTCCTCCTAGAATGAGACAACAAGAATGGTTAAGTGAAATGAAAGTGGCTGACACAGCTGTAAGGATTGGCACAGATGAGGAGAAGATGGTGAGGTATTCAGCATGAGTAAATAGGAAGAGCAGAGGAAAAAGGGGTTAATAGTTTGGGAGGATGGATGGGTGAGAACCATTGAGGGAAGCTGCTGCATGTAATAATGACAGTAGGAGACGTAGTAGGAGATGGCTACAGCAACGGATTTAGAGTGATTGTGAGATAGTAGAGAGAAGATGGTGACACTTACCCTTCACGAGACATTACTGGGTGTTCTTTTTGATTGTGACCAGACCTGGATGGCAACTTCAGGTCAAGATGTCTAGTGCCATGGTCTCCTCCTGCAATCCTGAAGAAAGAGAAGGCCCTCCGCTTTATCACCATCCACTAGGTCCTCCACATCCATGAAAATAAACCAGGAGTCAACTTGCCTCATTCAACCATCTGCAGAGTGATTCTTACCACACTAGGGCTGTGAAGCCTAATTCCTAGCTTGTAGCATTTGAACAGGTGTACAGATGGGTTTGAAACATGGCACTGGCAGTGGGAAACCTGATAACTCCTGGCAGCAAAGGGCACTTTGCTACTTCTGAGTGCAAGATTGATGCCATGAAGGTGTCATCCATACCTCACGAAGTGAGCACTGTCTATTTACATGAGAAAACTTGCAGGAGCTCACTGAGAGAAACAACAAATTAAACTCCCCAAAATTGATGCTGCATCAATTTGTGGGGAAATTCAACCCAATGTTTTTGACTACCAGCCACATAGTGTGATGTAAGAAATATACTTAATAAAGTTCCAGCATTTCGGGTCTAAATTGCGATTTATCTAACTCATGGGGACCGGGAAAAAATGGCATGGCAGCAATAGACATCAGTGAATAAAAACTGAACATTTTAAACAAATTTAATGAAGAATTAGTTTGAAAAATAAACCAATTTTAATACCAATGAAAAGGAAAAAAATATGAACGAGTCATGCAAAAATTAAATAGCTGCTAAAAACTATAAACACAGCTCAAGTTATTGTTGAATTTGGAGACTAAGTTTAACCAAAAAGCAAATTATCATTCAGTAAGTTTGAAAGTAAAGAGACCAATTATTTTGTGATGTTATTCATGAAGAAATAGGAACTTATTGTTACATATTGTTGTGAGGATTCCATCAGTGTGTCATATTTTACCTCAGCTTAATATGGCATTTCCTAAATTCTTGCTGGCATTCTTCTTTACCAGTTCACTCCTTTAATCATGCCAGCATGATCATCCACTCCCTGTTCAATTGTGGCATTTTTTCTGCTCCCCAGTGTCCCATGTTTGAACACCTTTGCACAGCATGGATGGGAATTCCTGACTTTGCAATTCTTCTCACAGAACATAGCTGAGCTCTGTCATTTAGACTTTCAAGGTAGGAGACTCAGAGTGACACTAAAGCAGGAGCAGCTTATTCTTATTACTGAAGACTTTTATGAATAAGATGGGAGAAGTGCCCTTTCTCTCTAGATCTACTACTCCACGGGTCACAATATAAAAGTTTTAAAAAATTATTCAAGTCCTAAAATGACCAAAAATGTGTTTTCTCAACATTAAGCTTTGAATGAAAAGTTCCATCAATCATGTTGTTTTTTAAAAAAATGCACAATTTTATTATTATAAAACAGAACACATTGAATTAATATGTAGAATAGATGACTGTATTGTTTCACATTCGGTAAACCTTTAACTGTCATATTGTGATACCATCACTGTATAAATACATGTGACCTGAGGGCATAAGGTCTCAGATTCCATCTTACCCTGAATCATTAGAAGATCCTGCTCCTCTGTTGTAAATAGCCTATTGTTAGTCCAGTTCTGAAGTGGAGCATAATACCATACTCAAAATTGATAGTAAATGATTACGGGGACATGGATCATGGAGAAGAAAGGTTTCCTCCAAACATGGCATGGAGAAATTTTAAAAAAACTTTGTCCCTCCAATACAGGCTGTATTTCTCCCGGGTTTCGCTCCATGGGAGGGAAACTTCTTGTGACTAGAGGAGCAGTGAGATGTGAAAAGATCTGGTGTAGAAGGATACTGAGGCTAGGGAATAAGACAAGATTAGCGGATGAGGCTAGGGAGCAGCTAGTTTGTGGGTGAAGCCACATGGGGCAATCAATTTATGGATGAGGATTGGAAAAGGTGCAATCACTTTGTTAAATCTACTGAATGTGGAGAGAAGATTGTGGGCTGGAGTTGTAGTGAGTCGGTGAGAAAGCGAGTCGGTGAGAAGTGAGTTGATGCAAAGCAGTGGGGAGGAGGGCAGAAGTGAGTGGCTACAAATGGTTCTGGATTGAGAAGCCAATGGCTGTAAAGAAGGAGGGGGAGGAAGGCTGATGATGGGAATCTGTCATGAAGGGAATACTCAGCCAACTGGGACTAAGGGAAACTTGAATCTCTGGGGTAATGACTAGATTGCAAATTAGTATCCTTTTTCTGAAGTGTTCGTCAGTTATTTTGAAAAAGAAACTTCTGTTACTAACCTTTGAGTGTTGCCTTGTGACAATTTAAAAATGTTAGTGTCTAGGAAATAAAAGCCTTTCTTGTGTTTTGTCACTTCAATTTTAATGGAGAAGTAATGATTATTGAGGATACTTTTGAGTTCTTCTATCTTTGCTTCTGTGAGAGTCTAATTATGCCATATGTTATGACACAAATAGTAGGTGCTATTATAATGATGGCATCTCATCCAATGAAGGCATTGGTAAGAATGAAAAAGACGCGCCTGAAAACCAAAAAATTGCCATAGAGAAGTCTCAGGAAAAACTCCAAAAAAATTTAATCCCTGCTCCAGAGATGTAATCTGATCACTTGGTCTGATTTCTTAGCTCTGTCCATTGATTGCTGTTTAGTATGTATATTATTGTAGCTTTGTCGGGTTGGTATCCCATTTTTAGTTGTGTCTGGGACTGCTCCTAGCATTCTCTTCTCAATTAACTGAACCAAAGATAGTCTTCTGGCTTGATGGTTGTAGCAGGGTAAGGGGTATACCACACCATGAGATTATAAATGAACACAGATCTCATAACTTTCAATTTGGCAATGTTTTTTGAAGAACTTGTGAATTTTTGAATAGTCAGAGACGGTGATTACAGCTGTGAGGGTTAAAATCAATAAGCACATCCCTGCTGTAAAAAACGTTATAGCTGTAATAATTACAGGGAGGTTGGGAGTGTGTGTGGATGAGGCCAAACCTAACCAAAACACTCAACAAAACAATGGATGTAGAAGTCTTGACCTCAGTTTCACCTCTCATTCAGCCATTTGGCAAGCTGGGTTTGAGGCTGGAGGGAGCCTTAGTGGCAGTGATGGAGACACGTGGGGACAGGCTCACCAATCAGGAAGGAGGATGTCATTCATTGAACTCAAAATGTTAACTCTGATTTCCCTCCATAGATACTGAGTCTTTACAGCAATTTCTGTTTTTGTTTCTGATTTCCAGCATCCGCAGTTCTTTCAGTTTTTGTTTAGGAGGATGTCATTGTTGGCAGAGGTGAAGGTGGTCAGAGAAAGAAGAACTGCAAGGTGGCTCTCTGGAGTGTGGCTGAGGCCTATAAATGGGAGGGCTCATAGTACCTTTACAATAGTGGTGAGGAAAATATTCATGTTAATCTTTGCACATAAAGACTGCAGAAATAGCCACCTGCCTTGAAGTTCCCACAGCCCAGCCTTTGCTTCATTGTTGAGTTTCACTGTTCTCTGGAAAAATAAAGCAGCAACAACTTCAAATTGGCTTCCCAATAGCACTGTAGGAGCCCAATTTGTAATATGTTAATAAACATTCTTTCACTCCACAGCAGAGTCTCCAACATGTTCAATACTTCCTGCTGAAAAATGCATGGCAGTTTTCGCAGTGGAATTCTGTGCATTTCCCTTTTTTTAATTCCACACACATCTTCGGCACATTCTATCCTTGTCCTGCCAGATTCGTTCATTTATTATAATCAATGCCAAGTAGTGGTACACAGCTAATACATTCTTCAAAGAAAATAATACTGCATTCCTCTAACTCTTTTCTCTTACTTGTGGTTGAGGCTGCTGCCAATATTCAGTGTTCACAAGGAATCTCAAGTATTTAAACTTGCATCATGTGCAATTGTAGCATTCACGATTATAATGTGTTTAATGTGGAAATAGCTGGCTGGTTTTAAATTGATCAAGTCTGCCTGGTAATAAAAATTTAATGGTCATTTTAGTCAGTATGCATTGTGTTTAAAATGCAGAAAATTCAAGTTTGAGGTAATTAACCAAAGCTACAGTTATTGCTAAATGTTCTATAATATGTAATAAAAAGACAGAAACATTATCACAAGTGAGGGAATGCTAATAATAGTTTTTTAATTTGTATTTTAAAATTTCATGCACCTCTTTAGGTAATTGTGATGACAAGGAAAGTCAATCACGATTTTTTATCTACTTCTCAGTGCTTATAGCTGTTTATGGTTGGTAAGATCAATGGGTGTTGTATTTCCACGTATTTTGTTAACCTTCCTGATTGTAGCGGTCCATTTCATTTTCAATATACTTTGAGACAAATTTATTGTCATCTTTCTTCAAATTGAGATTATTGCAAAGTGACTTGATGCCTTGTAGTCAATTAAGTTTTCTGTTAAGCAAAGATATTTGTCCTTTTTCCATTTCATTATTATTATTATTATTATTGAGTTAGAATTTCACTGAAGGAAGAACATGGTACAATCATATAGATTGGCTCAAATATTCCAAAGGCCATTTATTCACTGGAGCAGTCATTGGAGTTCTGCTTTGGAAACATATGGAATTCCAGACTCAGTTAGATCTGGGTGAATTGCCAGGGAAATTGAAGATTCCGATGGGTAATTCCCCAGCAACTGGAACCCTCTGAAGAATCCATTAAAGTCACAGAATTAGGAGGGTTCCATTCCTGATAAGCGAATGGTTATGCAGGAAGAGTTGGAGGAACAAAACCCCCGTATTACTCTTATTTTGACAATGATAACCCCAACACACCTTCACAGCCCCTGCCCCAAATTACAGCTCCCTTGACACTTTACACTACCCCAGACCTCCAACAACCAAGTACTCCCGAATACCCTGCCAATGCCAACTTGATTGCACCCCACCCACCACCAACATTAGACGTGACACCCACCCCTCTGCCTGACCTGACAACTCCTGTTCCTCCAGTAGATGCAACACCTTGCCTACTTTTTTTTATTCACTTGTGGGATATGGATGTCACTGCCAGGCCAGTTTTCAAAGCTCATCCCTAATTGTCCAGAGGATGGTTAAATGTCAACCACATTGCTGTGATGTGAAGGTGTCGGTGTTGGACTGGGATGGACAAGGTCAGAAATCAGATGACACCAGGTTATAGTCCAACTGTTTTATTTGTAATCACAAGCTTTCGGAGTGCTGCACCTTCGTCAAGTGAAGTGAGAGAGAAGCACACAGGCACAGAATCTATAGGCAGAGAGATCAATGGGCAGAGAGATCAAAAGATCGTACAAATGGTGTGAGTGGAGTGTCGACAGGTTGAATAATAGGTCTCTGCAGGTGATCAAAAGTGTCAGAAGGTGTGTGTAAAGTGTCAACAGCTGAATAATAAGCGAAAGGATAACCTATAATCCGATGAAATGAGTCAGAGAGATAATTACAAAAAATTACAAATAGGGTGGTGCTGGAGACAAACCAGATGAGTGGAATAACATGCTAAGTATGAGAGTCGCATGCCAAGGGTCTAATCAAAGTAATACATATTCCAAAACTGTTCAAACTAGATATTCCTTACTGTCCTGTTTTGATACCATCACCTTGATAAATTGTTATGATCTGTCTACCTTAATTAGTTTGTATGGTTTTGCATTAATTATTACTTTGGCTAGATCCTCAACATGCGACTCTTAAACGTATTATGTTATTCAGTCATGTGGTTTGTCTCCAGCGCCACCTTATTTTTAATTTTTTGTAATTATCTCTCTGCCTCATTTAGTTGAATTATAGATCACCCCTTCACTTGTTATTTAGCTATTGACACTTTACTCACACAGTCTAACACTGTTGATCACTTCCAGAGACCTATCATTTGGCCTGTCAACACTCCGCTCATACATTTTGTATGATCTTTTGATTTCTCTGCAAATTGATCTCTCTGCCTGTAAATTCTGTGCCTGTGTGCTTCTCTCTCACTTTACCTGACAAAGGGGCAACACTCAGAAAGCTTGTGATTTCAAATAAACTGTTGGACTATAACCTGGTGTCATCAAACTTCTGACCTTGCTGTGGGTCTGTAGTCGCAGTAGATCAGACAAGGTAAGGATGGCAGTTTCCTTCCCTATTGGACATCAATGAACCAGATGGGTTTTTCTGACAATTGGCAACGGTTTTGTGGTCACTGATAGGTTCCTAATTCCAAATTTTTATTGAATTCAAATTCCATCCTCTGCCATGGTAGGATTCAAACCCAGGTTCCCAGAACATTACCAGTATTTCTGGATTAATAGTCCAATGATAACATGATTAGGCCATCACCTCCCCTGACTGATCAGATCCTATGTCAGACCTGATTTGTTGTTCTCTTCCCATTGTCATCCTATGCCACCATCCTCCCCACTCTCCCCTCACACCCCAGGCCTGATACCTCCCCTACCCACTGGACTAACACCATTTCAGAGAACACTCCCCTGCTGAATCTGACACATCTCCACAGATCTGATATCCCCGCCTCCCAGTAGACATAACACCCCATCCACTTCAACAACCTGACCCCACCCCTAGATCCAACAACTACCACCACCAACCTCACAAACCCCAACAAAACAACACCTGGATGATACCTTCTGAGTTCCTGGACCCAACAACCCCTCTCCCTGTCTACTTTGACATCCCATCCCTTGCTAGACTTGATCACCACCCAATCTGCCAGACCCAGCATCGCCCCATGTCCCAGACATACTGTAGATACTGTATGCACTGGCACCTCACCCATCTGGCCTCCTACCTACCTGCTTACCTACAGGGAACCCTGGTATCTTATCCACCTGCCATTATATGCACCTACTACCCTAAACACTTAACCAATTGCTATCCTAACCTCACCCTTACCTATACACTTGCACCTTGAGGAGCTGTCAAGTTGCTGGCTCTGCTGCTGGACATTGAACTCACAGAATACAGTAGCCACTGTCATGGGAAAGGGATGTGGCTTGATTTATCCCAACTATCCCGCATTATGAGGGAATAGTTGTTTTTCAGATATGCTCCATGTTTCTGAAGGACCTGGGATTGAAATGGCTAGACAGAAATGTGGAGCTCAGCCCTAAGCAAACTCTATAAGCACAGTGGCAATCTAATTGTGATTGTCATTCCTTGGAAAATCTGAGCGATCATTACCAAGTCTAGCAATTTTGAGCACTCCTTTATAGAAAACCATACTGAACATACACAATGAATATTACCAGGCTGGTCACAAGAAACTAGGTATGAAGAGAGAATGAGTTACGGTGGAAATTTCCATTGAAGTAGGAAAGCTGAGAGGAAGTTATAGAGGATTTTTTTTTCCCTATTATTGAATAGTATAGATTGAATGTCGAAATGTTGTTTCCTCAGGGAAGTCAGCAACATGGGGTCATCAATTTTAAATCAAAATGTGAAGAGGGTGGTTCGGAAAATAATTCTTCACAAACAGTAGTTAGAGACTGGAATGCTTTACCACAAGAAACAATTGAGGCAGAGAATGTGGTATTTTTTTCAAAGGAAGAATAAACATCTGAAGCAGAGGAAACACAGGTCTAAGGGTAAACAGCAGTATAGCAGGAAGAATTTTGAAAAGTTGCAGCAAAGACATGAATTTTTTTAAAAAAGTGAGCAGTGCAACAGAAGTGAAAATGTGAATATCTACCTTCTTTGATATGGACGTAATAATAGATAAAATTGATGCAACTAAACACATTCACAAAAAGCTATGAAGAAGAAAATGCAGTTGTGAGTGTAATTATGATAATCTTTTATAACATCAACAGGAATTTAATGAGCTCATCAGGTCAGCAAAAGGTAAGAGTATTCAGAGATTAATAACAGTGGATATAACTAGGTCACAAGGAAGCACTGGATAATAATGTTTTATCGCAATGTTCAAGCATTGGCTTTTACATATGAATGGCTCAAATAGGATATGAAACCAACCGAAGGTGGAAGCTCTGACCTAGTTTTAAAGTGTTTTGCAAAATGATCAAATGCGAGGTGAGAAAAAAAAACATTTTTCATGCAGTTTGGAATGCACTGCTGAGAAGTCTGGAGGCGCCAAGTTCAATTGAAGCATTCAAGAGGGCATTGGATAATTGTTTAAATAAAATCAATGTCCGGGGTTGTGGGGAAAAGGCAAGAGATTAACAATGGGTCAAAATGTTCAGACAGTCAATGCAGACATAATGGGCTGAATGGCCTGCTTCTTCTGTGATTCTGTGAACAATAGGGAATAAGTGGTGTCATTTTGAGACTCAGGAACTTGAGGTAGTCTTATTGTGATAAACATGCATTTTGCTTTTAGCATTGAAAGATTGGTGAAAAGAAGCAGATCTTTGATGAGCTTCAACTTTCAAAGTCTATCCTTTTGTTCTTTTCATCCTGTTTTATTTTATGGGCTAGATCAATAGCCTCGTTATCTAATTCTGTGACATCCTCTGAGACATTTACTCAAGTTCTTTCCTGACTGCAAAGTTAGAATGAACACAACAAGCAGAGATGTTATTTGGTGCATATAGCAAGGCGATCAAAGGATTATCCACTTGCCAGGATCTTCCTTTGAGAATCTCTCTGGCTCATTTAAATCTTATTCTTGTCTTTTGGCACTTACTATAGTACTACTTGACATCAGAGGCAGTCATTTGAAGAAGCATCTGAGCTATGGAACTAGCACTTTTGTCACTCAGGAGACTTCATGGATCTTGGCCCTGCTGTTAAAATGGAACAGAGATATTCAATTGATGAAGTCTAAAAGCATTATGGCAACTCCCAGTAAGTTGAAAATTCAAATGCACTAAGCTATTTCAATCATTGCTGTTGAACTGTATATTCAGGGAATGAAATTCATTGAAGTTTTTATGATATGCAAGTCTATATTTGCAATGCATACAATGTCACATGAGTGCAATCAATAGTTGCGACAACCCTGGAGAATTCATTAATTCTGAAAAATTTGATGGCCTTCTCTGTCATCTGTGTAGGAGCAGCATCAAATTTTATAAATTGAGATACCTCATAGAGTGTAGAGCAAATTGGCTGATCTGGCACAGTCTCCCGTGGCTCCTTGGAATGAGCCTGTGGCATTAATATGAGAGTTATTGTCACTTTCTCTGCTGCACTGATAGCTGCTCATGCTGTGGTTGCAGCAACAGAGCTCTTCTAAAGCTTCATAACTGAAGCACAATCTCCTGAGTAAAACCTCAAAAAGTGTGTTCAATTCCATACATTCTGATGGATGGGTAGCATCAGAATTGTTCTATTCTCCTCTGGCGTTACCTCACTAATCCAGCTTCCCATAAAGACCACTCCACTCCACTCTTGTCAGTTTGATATTTATGTAAAATGAAATTTAATTAGACAAGACCATTATGCTCACCAGATACTAATGCAGTAACTCAGAGTCATAAAGTTGTACAGTATTGAAACAGACCCTTCATTCCAACTTGTCCATGTGGACCAGATATCCTAAACTGATCTAGTCCAATTTGTCAGCAGTTGGTTCATACCCCTCTAAACCTTTCCTATTTATGTACCCATCCAGATGCCTTTTAAATGTTGTAATTGTACTCCCCTTCACCACTTCCTCCAGTAACTCATTCCTTTCATGCACCACTCTCTGTGAAAAAGTTGCCCCTTAGGTCCCTTTTAAATCTTTCCCCTCACACCTTAAACCTATGCCCCCTAGGTTTGGACTCCCCTACCCAGGGAAAAAAGGCCTTGGTTATTCACCAAATCCGTGCCTCTGATGATCTTATAAGCCTTTATAAGGTCACCCCTCAGCCTCCGATGTTCCAGTGAAAATAGCCCCAGCCTATTCAGCCTCTCTCTTTCGCTCAAACCCTCCAACCCTAGCAACATCTTTATCAATATTTTCTGCACCCTTTCAAGTTTAACCACATCATACCTATAGCAAGGAGACCAGAATTGAATGCAGGACCTGAAAAGTGGCCTAACCAATGTTCTGCATAGCCGCAACATGACATCCTAACTCCTATACTCAATGCACTGACCAAAATGCTTTCTACTTGCAGTACAATTGTCCTTGAGAATTCTTCCATTAAAAGAGTCAGAAAACTGTTTCTGATGCCTGATATACATTTCATGCTATGGCGACTAGCAAGTTCATTTGAGCAGTGTCACTTTTACCAAGTGCTTCTACCTTGTTCTCTATTCAGCAGTAGTAAACGTTCGAAAGCGCAGATGGGAAAATGTGAACTAATGGAATTTAAGATGCACCATGCCATTCTGCCAGTTGCACATTAGCAGAACTGGGAATGTGGGAGCTCAACGTGCCCTGAAACTGAATGGAAATTGAATCAGGGCCTTTTGGCAAAGGAAACCCTGGGGTACATTGACTTCATCAGGTATAACAGTTTTAACATTCATTTAGTGTTGTTATATATATCTTTGCATATTTGTTTTGCTTTGGGAGCCCTGTCACTTTTACCCAACTAGCTTTCTCTCATATCTGAGGGTAATAAAGGTTAACTAAATGATAATATGAATTTCAGTAAAGCATACATTTAGCTGAATATACAACAAATCCAGCAGAACATGGAGGATCAGTTTTGAGAGAATTATGTAATTTTCCTATTTCTGCTATTGTTGTGCAACTGCCTTTCACTGATTTATCAATTGTCCTCCCTGCTTTATAATGCATAAAATGGGACTGTTCACTGATGATTGCACAACATTCAACCTCACCCACCATCCTCAGCAATGAACGACTTGGTGCCCACTTGCAGCAAAACCCTAACCATCTCCAGGCTTGTGCTGACAGGTAATGGCTGCTAAAGTAGGTGAGAGGCTTTTTAAAATATTATTTCTTAATTTCACCTTTTATATCAAATTCATGTTTTCTTCTTTCTGTGGCTGAAGTGTGGCAGTTTCAGTTCGACAGCTCCTGGTGGTGGACAGTTTTGCTGCCCCCATTGCCAAACCTCCCCCCACCCCCCTTCTCCCCCACCACCGACCCCACCCCCCCACCCCCGTCACCCGCACCCCCCCACCCCCGGTCCTCAGCAGTAACCAATTCATAAAACCAAGAAGCCATGGAATGAACACAAAGTTATATTTGTCTAACTTTGCCTCTTCTTAATGTATGTATAGTTTATGTAATTAAATGACTCAGTTTTGGTGGTGACTTGTGCACATTTTACTGTATTTTCACAAATACAAGTGACAATAAATTTCGATCTGTTTATATTATGCAATGAATTGCTCCCCTTCTGACTCTCTAAAACCTTGCTACACACTATGCACAAGTAGTGACAACGTGAACTCAGCCTCCACATGTTGAAACAAATGGCACTGAAACCATTAAGAAAAGGATAGGTAATTATGTGGGAGAGAAAAATATTAGATATGTTGGTAGGAATTGATAAAGAAAGGTTGAAGGATTATCATATGGAACATAATTACTGGCACAGACCTGATGGACCAAATAGTATGTTTCTGTATTGTCAAACTCTTCATACATCAGGAGTGGGATAAATGGTTGTAAATATTCTCGTGCTCAAGAAGTCCAACACAATCCAGAACAAAACATGCTATTTCATTGGTGCATCATCCACTAGCCTGAGCATTCAATCACCTAGTGACCAGCATACCATGACTGGAGAGAATGTTTCCTACAGATGTACTGCAACAACTTGCCAAGGTTTCTTCAGCAATATCACCCAAATTCATGACAAACAGAGGCTGGTGAAAGAAACAGAGACTTGTAATTATAAAGCATTTTACATGATCGCAGGACATCTCAGAACACCTGACATGCACTTCTTAAAATGCATTCTCTGGGTGGTGATAGACATTGCAATGATAAAATCTCGGGAATACACTTTTTACAGAACAACCAGCCGACTTTTCCCTTTTCCTTTGAAGAGAATTCAAGAAATATTTTGGGTTAATAGTTGAAGAGTTTTTCTTCAAGCGTAAATTAGTGGCACTTCAATCTCCCAGGAATTCTCAAAACATTTAATTGTCGTGTAAGCTTCAGGCCTTTACACCAGCTGTTGGCTTCTTTAGACTCGGCATCAGTGGGTAAAAAAAAAACAGCTTTTCATCAATCCTGCAGTGGCACTGTTCAGACACGTAGAAGTCTGTGAGATACCTCTAGAAAGGTAAATTTAAAAAAAAATTCTCAGGAGGCTGAGGCGTTGACAGTAAATCTGTTCAATGGGGAAGTCAATGGCAAAATATGTCAGTATTGCTTTTCTTGCCCACAGCCTCTTCTCTTCCTGATTCAGATAGCCCTGTTGGCTGATGCAGTTAAGTTTTCTCCATAAAATTGGCAGACTCCAGTCTGAGCTTTCCCATGATTGGCAAAATGCAGATGAGCCTGTAAATGGCCCTTAATTGGATCTTTAACTGTACAATTGGAGTTACAGGGGCAGCAACATCATCTGGAACATGCTTGTGGTTGTGCTTCAACTCCAAAGACAATATAGAAGTGGATAGCAAAAATAAACTTTGTCAGCAGGCCCAGCAGGAGCTACAACTTCCAACCAGCTGCTGCCAGGCCTCCAGAGGGAGATACCGCAGATGGGTAAGGAGGCAAAAGAGAATGAGGAGACCCCGGATCTACAGGTTACACTGTCATTTTCCTCAGTTGTCTGAAAGACAGTTTAGGCACTGATTAAGGAAATCCTGGGTCATGAGGTTGCAGATTGTATTGAGTACAGTTCAGATGCTGCTGATATCCCATATCACCTCATGAATGCCCTAGCTCGAGTTGCTAGATGAGTTCAAAGTCTAGCTCATTTAGCACAGCTACAGTTTGGACCTATTAATGAGAAAGACTTGGGGGTTGGAGGGGTCAGGCCTGTAGGATCATCTCCTTGGCTTTTACAGTCTTCATCAATGGTGAGGTGGAGATGGTTAACAGCGTCAAGTTCGTAGAAGTGATGATCACCAATCTGCCTGGTCCACCCATGTTGATGCGACAGTCAAGAAAGCACAACAATACCTCTACTTCCTGAGGAGGCTAAGGAAATTTGGCATGTCAGTAAAGGTTTTTACCAATTTTAATAGATGCACCATAGAAAGCATTCTATCCAGATGCATCATGGCTTGGTGTGGCAACTGTTCTGCCCTGGACCCTAAGAAACTACGGAGCATTGTGAACATAGTCCAGTCCATCCTATAAACCAACTTTCAATCCATTGATCCCATCTATACTTCTTGATGCCATGGAAAGGCAGCCAACATCATCAAACCTGGTTATAACCTCTTCCAACCTTTTCCGCTGGGCAGAAGACACAAAAGCTAAAACACATGTACCAACAGATTCAGGAACAGCTTCTTTTCTGCTACTATTAGCATTCTGAACAGACTTCTTAAATTTTATGTTTCATGTTGTTCTCATTCTTTGAGCATCTTCTCATCAGCCATAACATTGTATTCCTCACTCTGTTCTATTATGCTTATGCAGTTTGCATGGTATGGTCTGCCTGTATTGCATGCAAAACAAAACTTTTCACTGTACCTAGGTACACGTGGTAATAATGAATCAAATCAAATGTCTCAGTCCTTGTGATCACAGCACAGAATAAACCTATTCAATATTGGATCATTTAGTTAATCATCTAAACAGCAGTATATCTCTGGATCCAAGAAGCCTGAATCATGTTAATCTAATGGTTGTTGACATAACTCAGGCACTAACATGAACAATCTCATTTGCTTTGGGTGCTCTGAGGTGCAACTTTTTTTTTCCTGGGATACTTTGCTTTTTATAAAAAGTGTCTTAAGTAGTACCTGAATGTTTCCAGTATTTGGTAAAATCCATTTGAAATACTAAGAATGTTTACATTTTACTTTAGTTTTCTACATTGTGATATTTCAAGTCAAGAATTGCTTCTTTCGTTAAAAATCTATTTCACTCAACCTGACATTTTAACGTTAGAATAAGGAATTTTGTTTGTTAAAAATTTAGTGTGATGAAGATATTCTGACTGCTCATCATTTGGGCATTGGTGTTTCAGTGATGAGAATGTCACTTCTGCTATCAGTCACTGTCAATCTATTTCAGGTTGTGTTTAAATTCTGATTAGCTGACTAAATCAGCACTGTACAAATTCAAAACTTGCAAGACCTCTTTGACAATAAATTTAGCAAATGGAGTTAATCACTATACCCAAAACCATATCTAATTAACTTAAATGACATTCAACTCCTTAAATACCTGTTGGAGCTGAGCAACTTTGTCTGCAACTTCATTGCTCAGACCTTTGAGTACAGAGGTTAGGATGTTATTTTGAGATTGTAGAGGTCGTTGGTGAGGCCTCTTCATAGGATCATAGAATTGCTACAGTATGGAAGCAGGCCATTCAGCCCTTTGAGCCCACACTGACACTCTGAAGAGTAACCCACCCAAGACCCACCCCAACCCTGCAACCTTACATTTCCTATGGCTACTCCACCTAGCCTGCACATTCCTGGAAACTATGGGCAATTTAGCATGACTACTTGACCTAACCTGCACATCTTTGGACTTTGGGTAAAGCTAGGGCACCAGGAAGAAACACATACAGACACAAGGAGAACATACATGCTTCACATAGTCGCCTGAGGCTGGAATTTATCCTTGGGTCTCTGGTGTTGTAAGGCAACAGTGCTAACCACTGAGCCACCGTGCCACTCCACAGTTACTCTTCTTGAATACCGTGTCCAGTCCTGGTCGCCCAGTTGTAGGAACTATATAATTAAGCTGAAGAGGGTTCAGAAGAGATTTACCAGGATGTTGCTGGGAATAGAGGGTTTGAGTTATGGGGAGAGGCTGGATAGGCTGGGATGTATTTTTACTGGAATGTAGGAAGTTGAGGGGTGACCTAACAGAAGTTTATAAAATCATGAAAGGTATAGATGAGGTGAATGGCAAGTGTCTTTTCCTTATGGTGGGGGATTTCAAGACTAGGAGACATATTTTTAAGGTGAGAGGAGAAAGATTTAAAAAAAAAGACATGAGGAGCAATTTTTGTTTTTTTTACACATAAGTGTTCATATGTGGAATGAACTTCCAGAGGAAATGATGGATACAGGTACAGTTGCAATGTTTAAAAGACTTTGAATAAGTACATAAATAAGAAATGTTTGGAGGGATATGGGACAAGCGTAGGCAAGTTTGGGATTATGGTCAGTATTGACTGGTTGGACCGAAGTGTTTGTTTAAATGCTGTAAGACTCTATGACTCAATAACTTTTATTCAAAAGTTATTTTCTGTTTTATTGGCTTACATTTTTAAAAATTTCCACATTTTAATTATATGGATACCACTGAAGCTTTGAAGAACATTTGAATCACAAAAGGGCATGGCACCATATATTACATCTGTGCAGTCAAAAACAAATGGCTAACAAAGGTACAGGACATCTGTCAGATGTTTTGAAATGAATTGGTACGGATTAATTATTGGAAGTATAAAAATTGGCTCCAAGTTCAATTTTAACACTAAAAGTTAAAAGTTCTTGGCATCTCATAGTCTTAAGTGTTGAGACTGATCAAGAACTTGCTTTCCAATGAGAGAATTTTAGGTTTCAGACCATGAGCTGCTTGTCACTCAAACTTATTTTAACTGGCTAAGTAGATCATTTTTTAATGAGTTACAAGAACGAATGCAATATTAAAGCTGAGTGTTCTACCGAGATGTGGTAGAAGCTGCCAGTATAAAAGTCACATGGCTCGAATTCTATGCTCTCCAAGAGTTGCATGACAAAAAATAACGATTGTATGTAGTATGTTGCAGTTAATGATGTTGTATCAGTAAACAAGGTCACAAATCAGGGAATATATACAACTTAAGTCAACCAAAAGGCAGAAAAATGCAGACTGAAATTTCATAGTAATTATTTGAATGATGGAAATATTTTGATATCCATCATAATAAACAGTGCAGGAAGAATGTCTAGATGTTACTTTTTAATGTTGAATTTGTAATTTAGAAGCTATAGCTGTTCTTATTAAAATGAATTGAATTCTGTCGGTCAAAACAATAGAACGTGTAAAGGAAGCTGTTGATTTGATGCTGTTCCTTTTATGCCCCTATTGAAACATTCTCTTATTTGACTAGATCTACAGCATATTTTAATTTTCTGAGAACTGCTTTAAAATGTAACATTATGCATTTTCTTTTCAAACAATCATCTCCCCTCTTGCTCACAGCTTGTGGCTATTCCCTTTTAGAAGTTAGATTACATGAAGCCAAGTCACAGACTTGAAAAACTTTCACAAGCCCAAACAAACCACTTCCAAATTTCTTACAAAACAAGACAGCAAACATGCAAAAGAAGGCAGAAATTGGGAACCAAAAGATTGGAGCCACAACTGAAGACGATTTTTCAAGAGGACTGGCCCATGAACATCATTCATTGACTCCCTACATTTGGCCCAACAAGTCCACACCACTCCTACAAAGAGCATCCCACCCAGACCCATTCCCCTACATTTCCCATGTCTAACCCACCTAACCTAAACATCCCTGGACACTATGGGCAATTTAGCATGGCCAATCCACCTACCCTGCACATCTTTGGATTAACGTGCGATAGAAATGGCAATTGAATCAGGCAATGACTTTGACGTTTCAACAGAGAATGAAATAAATACCAAGAGATAGATAGACACACAGATCAGGCAAGAGAAGATCGGTGTGAAGAAGATCAAAGCCAGCTGTATTGGTCCAATGCAGGGCTTTTGTCATGAACCAGTTGTTTCTTGACTTAAGTGTAGTAGGAGGTATTGGAATACAGCATGAATTGAAGGGTGAACAAAGTAATAGGAAACATTCGAGTTATTAGATGACAGAAGAGGAGGAGGGACAGATGAACTCTAAGGTATTGGCTTTAATTGTCGAAGCTGTTTATTAATTAATTCTACCTTAGCAAGAAAAAACATGTAAGAAATCATTTTATAAGGACGTCCTCACTGAAATCTATCAGTTGCTCCAGCAATGACTTCAACCTCGGAGCAGAGCAAAGACTATCTTGCTGCCCCTGCGAAGGTGACTGTGGAAATTAAATGTTATGTATAATATTACTTTTTGAGGTCAAAGATCAAGATATTTGAAACATCTTACAGTTTTCTGTTGCATGAGCAGAGTCATTGACACTCTATTCAATGACATTTAATTCTCAGGGAGAAATAGGCAAAATGAACAAATAACATCATCTGAATTGCATACTTCTCCCTGAAACAGAGTGCTATTGATTGCATATGCATCTCCTTTAGAGCGTCATATACAAATTTTGCTCTATATTGATAGGTAAAAGGGATTCCACTCCCTCAAAAATCAAATTGGGTCTGTTGCTTAGTGCTGAGAGTCATGTATGACAAAGTCTTATATCGTGATTAAAGTCAAGATGCAAACACAGAAATTGCTGGAAAAGCTCAGAAGGTCTGGCAGCATCTGTTTTCCCAGTTCTGAGGAAAGGTCATCGGACCTGAAACGATAACCCTGACTTTTCTTCACAGGTGCTGGCAGACCTGTTGAACTTTTCCAGCAATTTCTGATTCACTGCATCCACAGTTCTTTCCGTTTTTAAAAGTCAAGATGCCTGTGTTCTTTAACAGTCCACTGTGTCACCTGTATTTAAACTAGGAGGTCAACTAGTTGGCACTTAGGTACCAAGGGCTAATCTTTGACAAGATCACTGATTCCTCTGGTGCTGAATGTCTGCACTCAAAGAAAGCCTGTTTACAAGAAATATTATCCTGCTGCAAGAAATCTGAATGTATTTTGCTAATATAATTAGAACTAAGAGGTATTTCACTACTTAGTTATTTTCTTTAGATGTGCAAAGATAGCAGAGAGGAAAAGGTCATAATACACCATCAGCATATTTTCTCAGAACAGCAACTAGACAGCAAACTATTCTATACCCGATACCATGCAAATGGTATTAATGGTACTAATAATGCCTGCATAGTGAATGAACCCCTAGATAGCAGGAACACAATGAATGAATTTCACATTCAGTTTGATGGACAGACACATGGGTCTGACACTTGTATTTTAAACTTAAATAAGGGCAACTATGAGGACAAGAAATCAAAGCTAATAAACATGAACTGACAAATTAGAGTTCAGTGGTATGTCAATAGGGATAAAATGTCAGATGTTTAAGGGAATATTTCAGAAAAGACAAGTCAAATGCATTCCAATCAGAAAGAAAACTTCTGTGGTTAAAAAAAAATACCATTTAAACTTAAAGAAAAAACAGAATCTCACAAAAGTGGGTGGTAAGTTAAAAGACTACACAGAATAAAAAATAGCAGGGCAAGACTAAAAGATTAATTAGCGAATGAGAGAATGCTAGCAACAGCATTCTATTCAGAGCAAGAATATAACCAGGGAAAGTGTGGGGCTTATTAGAGATCAATGGGGCAATCTGTGCATGAAGCCAAAGGACATGGGTGAGATCTTAAGTGAATATTTCACAACTTTATTTACGCAGGAGAAAGACGTTGTAGCTGGAGATTTCACTTGGGATGGTAAGGTTCTAAAGCATGTTGACATTAATAAGGAGGTGGTATTAGATGTTTTTGTGGGCATAAAGATGCATAAATCCCCAGGGCCTGATGAGATGTATCCTAGGCTGCTATGGGAGTCAAGGGAGGAGATTGATGGGTTGTTGACTGAGATATTTAATACTTTGCTGGCCATAGGTGAAGTGGAGATGACTGTAGAATAACTAATATGGTTCCTTTGTTCAAGAAGGGCAGCAGGGATAGGCAGGGATAATTACAGACTAGTTAGTTTCACATCAGTGGTGAGGAATTTATTGGAACAATTTGTCAGAGCCAGAATTAATCAACACTTGGAAAGGCAGGGATTGATCAGCGCTAATCAGCACGGATTTGTTAGTGGGAAATCCTGTCCGACTAATTTAATTGAGTTTTTTTGAAAAGACGACTAAACATAGTGATGAGGAGTGTGCAGTTGATGTGGTTTACATGGACTTCAGTAAGGCCTTTGATAAGGTCTAATGTGAAAGGCTGGTCCAACGGGTAAGATCCCATGGGATCCAAGGCAAGCTTCAAGCTGGATCTCCACAACTCGCATGCAAAGAGGAGGCAAAGGGTGATGATGGAGGATGGTTTTTATAATTGGAGACCTGTGACCAGCAGTGTGCTATGGGATAGGTGCTGGGAGCCTTGCTGTTTGTTGTGTATGTAAACAATTTAGATGTGAATGTGGAAAGTATAAGTAGTAAGTTTTCATATGGTACTGAAACTGGTGGTGTTACTGGTGGTGGGGAGAATGAACTCAGGTTACAGTCTGATATTAATCAGCTAGTAAATTGGGTAGACTGCTGGTATTTAATCTTGATAAGTGTGAGATTATGCATTTTGGGAGATCCAATAAGGGAAGGATATACACAATGAATTGTAGGTCCCGAGGGAGCACTGATGAGCAAAGGGACCTTGGTATACAACTCCATAGTTCGCTGAAGGTGTCAGCACAGGTAGACAGATTGGTGAAGAAGGCAAATGGAATGTCTGGCTTCATTAGCTGAGGCATAGAACGTAGGAGCAAGGAAGTCTTTATTCAGCTTGATAAAACATTGGTTGGACCACAGATGGAATTCTGTGTGCAGTTTTGAACAGAATACTATCAGACAGATGTGATTGTAACTAGAGTGGGTGCAAAAGAAATTCACCAGGATGTTGCCTGAGATGAAAAGTCTCAGTTATGAGTACTGACTAGGCTTGTTGTCCCTGGAGCAGAAGAGTCTGAGGGGGGATCTGATTGAGGTATGCAAAATTATGAGAGGCATAGACAGGGTAGATCGTGAGAATCCTTTCCCATGTATCTAAGACCAGAGAGAATAAGTTTAAGTTGAGGAGTAAATGTTTTAAATGGGATCTGAAGTTCATTTCAAAAGCCTACTCTGCCCTGACAATGGACCAGGTGCAGGTTAATGGGACCAGCGTTGTTTGGTGTTTGTTGCTCTGCATAGACCTAGTACGTCCATGCTGTATGACACTATGACTCAAAGTAACATTTGCTGTGGATAGACGGGAACTGGTGGATGTGTTTCCAGAGGAAGTTTGATCAACTGTTCCATCAAAGGTTACTGCTGAAAATAAAAGCTCATGATGTATAAGGTAATAGGTTGGCATGGGTAGAAGATTCACCAGTTGAAAGCAGACTATCATCATAAATGGGTCATTTTTTTGGTTGACATGATATAAGGAATTGTATTCCACAGGGAGCATGGGTGAGGCCTCAACTTGTTACAATTTATATAAATGACATGGAAGACTTGGGAGGTGATGGCCTAGTGGTATTATTGCTGGACTGTTAACCCAGGCACCCAAATAATATTATGGGGACCTGGGTTTGAATTCCACTGTGGCAGATGGTGGAATTTGAATTCGATAAAAATCTGGAATTAAGAATCTATTGATGGCCATGAATCCATTGCCAATTGTTGGAAAAGCCATCTGGCTCACTAATGTCCTTTAGAGAAGGAAACTGTCATCCTTACCTGGTCTGTCCTACATGTGACTCCAGACCCACAGCAATGTGATTGACTCTTAACTGCCCTCTGGGCAATTAGGGATGGGCAATAAATGCTGCCTCACCAGCGATGCCCCCATTCGGGGAATGAAAAAGGAAAAAAAACCTCAGATGAAAGTGTAGCTGCTAAATTTACCGAAAGAATAAGATAAGTGGTCTGTAAGATGAAGAGGATGTAACGAGACTTCCAGATGTTTAGATAGGTTGAATGTGGAGAAGGATCTGGCAAATGGGAAAGTGTGAAATTGTCCATTTTGGCATGAAGGATAAAAGAAACCATACGGTCTAAATGGTAAGAAATTACAGAGCTCTGAGGAGCAAAGGATACTGGACTGTCTAGTGCATGAATTGCAAAAGGTCAGTATGCATGTACAGCAACTTATTTGGAAAGCAAATGGAATGTAATAGCTTGTTGCGAGAATAATTGCAGAGATTGGAACCAGGGCCAGGAGGATCTCATTGACTATGGGATCCTTGATTGGATTTGTTAACCTGGACTAATCAGGGAGCCCTGGTTGACAGATATAAACAGGAGATTCAGAGAGTCTCCTCATTCTAGGGACTGGCTCTGAGCTGGCTGGTAGATGCCAGATACTGTGTACATGTAACTAAGGGGGTGACAGGATACTGGCCTCTGTGCAGTTATTTCAGTCACTGACTAAAAAAAAGTGAGGTCATGCTCCAGTTTTTAGGACATTGGTAGGACAACAGTACTGAGTAAAGAATTAGTCGCCTTATTTAATAAAATATGTAAATACAGTGGAAACTTCAAATGGAAACACGGAATGCTTTGAGAGCGCTGTGAGATCTCATCAGAATGCAAGTCTCACTGACTTTCTGCTACTCCCAACATGTTTTAGACAGGAAATAGTTACTTCAAATGGGGCTGATCATGTGCTTAGTAAATACTAATCAGTAAACCCCAATCCTATTAAAAATGGTTAAACTTTTGTTTGATAAATAACTGACAGACTTAAACAGAAATTGGATTTCAAGTGTTACTTTGCTTGATGGATAAGGAAAACGGGCTATAAATTGAAAAGCAGCAGACAGAAATTTGTAGCAACCCATGCAGAGAGAAAACTGATTCTTCTTTGTACGGCTTTACACTGTCGGAAAGAAATATGAAAGCAAGAACTAGGATGAAAATGGTATCAAACCACATCTCCAAAGATTTGGCTTGGAAATGATTTCCTATTGAATTCATAACAATATTGCACAAATATTAACAGCAACCACCTCACAAAGCTGAGCAAAAACAGGTCAGATATAACAACATTTTATACAATATGACGCAATTCATCAAAACCTAACCTATGCTGAGCAAATTTGTGGATTCCGCAGAAGATAGGCTTGCGATGGATACTATTGGAAGGAAAGCAAATTCCAGAAGATTGTGCAGGACAACGAGACAAAGAGATTAACAATAAAGGTGAGAGATTAAAAAAAAAAGGCTGTATTGAGTGGTACTTTAAATGGTTCTGAATCTGGTCGAAGGCAAATATATTACATCAAACCACAATAAAAACAGTACAAACATTTAATCTGAGATAGTAGAAACTGCAGATGCTGGCGAATCTGAGATAACAAGGTGTAGAGCTGGATGAACACAGCAGGCCAAGCAGCATCAGAGGAGCAGGAAGCCTGACGTTTTGGGCATTTAATCTAACTGCTTTTATACGAGGCTAGTTGATAGTAATATAATGGCTCATGCTTTGCTTGAACCAAGATCCCAGGTCACTTCAGCACTAAGTTCTATGCTATTTAATATGCACAGATAATCAAGGGAGTGATTGTAAGGATGGTTTCAATACAAGCATCACAAAAATTGTAAGCTATTTAGAATAAAATTGGAAATGACAGAATGGAACCATACAGAATTTTTTTTTCATATTTTGTAAATGCAAAAGTTGTGCGGCAATGTTTCAATACTATTCTGTTGCTGTTAAGTAGTGTTACTGCAGCAGTCTACAGCACTAAAGTAATTTAAAGCACACCAACAATGTGCTGTACATTGATCGCACTGGTAAAGGCACAGATTGTGGTGCACTGCCACTGCTGCAGTTACTGTTAATAAGTTCTTTGCTATTATCTTGGCCATGAAAATGGGGGTGAATAGATTCACTCTGTCATTGTCTGTCCTGAACTGACCTGGCCACTTCAGGCAGTTATGTTCTTTTCTGCACGAAGTCACTTTGGTCTTGTCTACCCAGAACTTCCTTGGTCTCCCTCTGTGTTTTATTCAACGTACTTCATAAAAGCAACAACATAAAAGGGTTGATTTGACTTCTAGAAATATCCCCAACTGTGTACAGTTGCCTTTTATGTGGCTTTTGCCCTCCACAGAGTTGAAATGTGGAAAAATTGTGAATTAATTTGACTCTAAGTGGGGAGATTTTCTCCCACATAACATTGTCAAAAATGATGCCAATCTTTTTCACCTGTGATTTCATCAATTCCAATATGCTAACGGTTACAAAAGTCGGACAATATGGAAACTTGGCAAATTTGTTGTTAACAGCCTTACTTTCCATCTCCAAATCTACATTTTTCTCTGTTTCCTCATGATCATCTGCCTGTCTTTATTCTCCCCCAAAATCATTGAAAATATAATCCATTTTACGGTCCAGCTTCTGAAAATGTTCTCTCAGTTGGTCTCCAAACTTCACATAAAGCAAGTCACTGAGGACAGCATGGCCCATGTCCTCAGCTGAACACAATTATTGCCATTGTGCTCACAAAACTACATTGTACTGATTTCTGAAGAAGGGTCCCGACCTGAAACGTCAACTTTCCTGCTCCTCTGATGCCGCCTGGCCTGCTGTGTTCCTCCAGCTCCGCACTGTATTATCTCTGACTCCAGCATCAGCGGTTCTTACTATCTCTACATTGTACTGCCCATGCTCCATTATAGGACCCTCATGCTTGCTTTCAATTTATTGCATAGTCTCCTCTCCATCAAATAGTGTGTCACTTTATCATCTTCTGTGTTGCTAGTATCAAGCTACTCTATGTTCATGACTCCTCCCTTAATTCATGAGCATCTACATTTTCTTCCAATCTGGCATGTTGTTCTGTACATAGAGTCCTTCAGGAAGGTAAGTTGCTTGACATGTGGGTGTACAACCAAGACTGAAGCAATTAAGCCATTAAATGAGCAGTTTCATTTGCATCACATGAGAGGGAGAGCGTGAGAGATGACACAAGAGCATGAGAGATGACACGAGAGCGTGAGCACGCAGGTGTACACAGAGACAACACCTTCGTAAGTAATGGCCAATGTGTGTCAGTTACAGTCAGAAGCCGGGGATATTATGATGGGGAACAAAGAAATGGCAGAAGAATTGAACACACCAGAAATATTTGATACATTGATGACCATTTTTCAAGATTCTACAGACTCTGGAGCAGGGTGGCAAATGTGACCCCACTATTTGAAAAGAGAGGAAGAGAAAACACAGATAATTACATCAGCAGCGGGAAAATGCTACAGCCTATTATAAAAGACACAATTTAAAAAAAAAGATTTGGAAAACGTCATCAGGAGTGGGCAAAGCCAAAATGGATTAATGGAATGCATTTATGCTTAAATAAAGGATCTAACTAGTACAATAAATAAACGAAAACCAATGGATGTGTGTTTGGATTTTCAGAAGGATTTTGATAAGGTCCTCCATAAGAGGTTAGTGTGGGCACAGTTAAAAATGTATGGGATGAGGTAATATATTGTCATGGATCGAGAATATGTTGACAGACTGGAAGCAGAGAATGGGAATATATGGGTCTTTTATCAAGTAGCAGGCAATTACTAGTGGGTAACACAAGGCTCAGTGCTTGGGTCCCAGCGAGTCACCATATACATGTGAATGAGGGAACCAAGCAAAATATTTCCAGGTTTGCTGATGACACAAAACTGGATGGATGTGGCAGTTATAAGGAGGATGCAACAAGGCTTCAAGGTGATTTAGACAAGTTGAGTGAGTAAGAAAACATCTGGTGGATGCTCACCAAGTGAATAAGTGTGAAGTTATACACTTTGGTGTGATAAGTAGAAATCAAGATTGTTTTGTACATGATATATTGGGAAGTTTGGATGTACAAAGGGATCTGGGTGCCCTTGTACACCAATGAAAATGAACAGGTAGGTGCAGCAAGCAATTAGGAAGGTAAATGATACAGTGGCCTTCATTGCAAGAAGATTTGAGTTCTGAATTAGGGATGTCTGGCTGCAGTTATATAGGCCTTGGTGTAACCTGGAGTATTGCATGGTTTTAATCTCCCTGCCCAAGAAAGGACATACTTGTCAGAGAGGAGGTACACTAGGCTGTATTCACTAAAATTTAGAAAGAACGAGAAGGGACAAAATTGAAATGCATAAAATTCTCACAGTGCTGGATGACTTCAGAGAGGATGACCCCCTTGGGAACCAAGAACCAGGGGTCACTGTCTCAGGATACGGAGTAGGCCATTTAAGACTGAGGTGAGGAAACATTTCTTCTCTCAAAGATTAGTCAACTTGCAGAATTCACTATCACAGAAGGCTGTGGTCATTATATATATATATATATATTCAAAAAAGAAATTGATAACTATTTAGATACTGAAGGCATCATAGAGTATGGGGAGAAAGCGAGAATATGGCATTGAGGTGAAGGATCATCTATGATCATGCTGAATGGCAGGGCAGGCTCAAAGAGCTGAATAGCTTACTTCTGTTCCCAGCTTCCATAAACATGGCATGAGTAAGAGAAAATGACAACAGCAGCTCCATAAACATTTCAGGAGAGCAGGGGACAATAGCTTCATAAACATCATTGGAGAGAGAAAGCAGTGACAGCAGCTTCATAAACATTTAGAGAGATAGGGAACAGGAACAGCTGGTTTATTTCTTATCTGGGAGTGGAATGTAAGAGATCTGAAGAAACTGAATAAAAAGCAACTGGAAATTTACAAGAAACTAGCAAGTTAATTGGTGGGAAAGTATTTTTTTGCTGTAAGGAGCAGTAGGTTGAATTTTTCCAGAATTTGGCTCAGTGTCTGTTCATGGAGTCTCATTGAGAATTTTTATCCCCATCAGCTCTAGAGAATTTTCTTACACAATTGCACTATGGTCACTTCAGTATGAATGTACCACACTTCCACTGTCTCCCAAACACCATCTTGCACTCAGTGGTGGAAGTGCTTGTCAGGATCTTTCTTTCTTCTCACGGCCATTGTCATATTTAAAACTCCATGTTACACCAGGTCAAATACTACAAGCCAGGAACTGCCCTTCACAGATACAATGTGTGAAGAACTGGCCCAGAGACAGACGATAGAGGCAAGTTGGCTCCCAGCTTTACTGGTAGGGACCTTGATGACCTGGTGGACAAGTTGGTGGAGATGTGGGTCATTCTCTTTCCTCAGGACTCCCACAGGAGATCATGGTGACTGACCCTACCTGGTCTGAAGTGAATAAATTTCCCAGTGTGTCTCCATTGTGCAGAGCAATGTCCAACAATGCAGGAAGGGGGATAAGGAACTTTCACATCCCAAATGGGTAAGTGCCACTACTTTCTCTCTGCCACCTTACACACTCTAAATCAATGACTTTACCCATTCCCCACCAAGGCTCATGGCCTACCACTCCCACCATTGCTTGAAACATCTTTCCTCAACTGTTCTCACTGATCTAGCACACCCAGATTGCCTTCCCTGCATGCCATCAGTACATCATACTTACTCAGGATACCTCACCACCTATCCCCCATTTCCAGCCACATTCAGCTCCCTAAATCCTTTCCTTTGCCTCATCACAGGAGAAAACAGCCCTGTAGGGTCGAAAGGACCAAGACAGGTGGTGGAGTGCCCGACATCCATCTTCTCATTCCCTACAAGGGGAGATATCTTGCTTAGCACATGTTGTGATGTCAAAAGCTCCATAGCTTGGCATGGAATTAAGTGTCATTGTCAAGTGCTGCAGTGTTCTGCTCTCCTATTATCAGCACTGTCAATGTTTTCTTAACATGCTCCTTTTCACAGCTCATTTCCCCTCATGTGTCCTGCAGACACCAGCTGCAAACACAACCTCCAACATGAAGAGACCAGCTCTTCTCAACACTGGCTCCTCCTCCATGTCTGAGGAAAAAGCCATGGATCACACAAAAAGCACCAGCAAGACTGCCTCCTGCACTCTTACAGGCTCAGGAACTGGTGGCTACTTTAGTTAGACTCAGGAGCACAATCTGATGGGCACAGCACTGACAGGTTTTGCAGCTGGTTGAGGAAAAATTGTTGCAGGCTGCTGGCACCCAGAGGAATGCCCCAGGCTCTTGAGAATCCCAGGTTCACCTCCATTAATAGATTTGTCAACATATACAAACTGTCAGGGGCACCAGGTAAGTTTTTCAGAGCCGCACTGGGAAACTGGATCAAAGTTCAAAGGAGACTGCTAACACTATTTGTAATGTGCTGTCTCCAGCATAGATCTGAATGTCTCCATGGACTGGTTGGCAGCTCTTATGGAAAGCCAGGTCCAGCAGAACACTCATTGGTAGCCAAATACGCGTTCAGACTTGTATTCCATCATTTCAGCCCATTGTTGGTCAATGCCAATGATTAGGTGATATGGTGGGGCCAGCAAGCACAGAACTAGAGAAAGAACCATGTAAAGCCCCCTCCAAAAAAGTCTCCTCTCAGGACACACCAAAGGTAGAGGTCTCTCTGT
This sequence comes from Rhincodon typus, assembly GCF_021869965.1. Taxonomy (NCBI): domain Eukaryota; kingdom Metazoa; phylum Chordata; class Chondrichthyes; order Orectolobiformes; family Rhincodontidae; genus Rhincodon; species Rhincodon typus. The sequence goes on along the minus strand of NC_063339.1, from coordinate 50,324,159 downwards.
CTCAAATCTCTCTGCCACTTTCAACACTGTGCTAGTCCCAACTAATGGAACTAGGTTTAACTGGGCCTGCATTCACTGGAATTTAGAAAGAATGAGAAGGGATGTAATTGAAATGTATAAAATTCTCACAGTGCTGGACAGACTAGATCCAGAGAGGATGTCCCTCTTGGGAGTCAAGAATGAGGGGTCACTGTCTCAGGATACGGAGTAGGCCATTTCGACCAAGAGACTCTCTGCATACCTTGGCCACTTAGCTATGAAAGTCTCCAGGTCCTTCTACTAAAAACCCCCTGTAGTGAATGGAACAAGGTCAGCCAGGTGGACCTCATAGAGTGAGTTCCCTGATGGTGGCTGTTAGCCTGGTCCAATCAGGGAATCCTGGCTGACAGATATAAACAGGAGTGTCAGAGGTTCTGCCAGCTCTAGGAGCTCACTCTGAGCTAGCTGGGTTAGTATCATTTACTGTGCGTGTGTAAGTAAAGGGTGAGTTGGTGACTGAATAACAGCCTTTATGGAGTTATTTCATCCCTGAGGTTAACAGGCTCCACTATAGGGCAGGCTCCCACCCACCTCAGTGGCTGACCCCAGAATTGCACCCTGGATATAGTGGGAGACAAAGGAAATATAAAACCTTATGAGGGCATAGAGATGGAATGGGAGACATGTCATTGTAAATATAATATTACATTTGTAAATATATGTTCACTTTGCACCATCACCTGTATGATGAGGTGTCATTTTAGCTGTGGTTACAAGAATGAAGGCCGAATAGTAGTCTTAGCTCCACATGAGATTATAATTTGGTCAAAGTGATAGCTATTCTTTCTGTAGCATGCATATTAGCATAAATCCTCATCATGATTGAAACATGGAGCATAAAATGTAAAGTTTTCAGTCAATTTGTAACTTTTATTTAAACTTTTATTAAACAATAACAAAATGAAAAAGAACAAACTGGTAAACTGCATTTGCAATTTTAATTAAACAGGGGGATTCTTACCTTTTAGAATCAATACATTTGCATTCAATGAATTTTATGATCGATACCTCTGCACAGACTATAAAAGCCCTGCAGCTGGAATTCTGCAGCAGATGACACAGTTTTGTCACAGTGTCCCAGGAGACCTCATTCAAATGGAATGTAGTGTGGAAAAATGTAGAATTGTCCAGTTTAGCAGGATGAATAAAAAACAGCATATTATCTCCATACTGAATAATTGCAGAGCACTGAGATGAAATAATGCATGGTGTCCTAGTGCATGTATTTCAAAAGGTTAGTATACGAGTAATCAGCAAAGTGAGTAGAATGATATAGTTTGTTCAGAGGGCAATTAGAGGGTAAGGAGGTCATTAGCGAAGCCACATCTGAGGTACTGTGTAGGCCTCCCCATTTAGGGAATGATCTAAATGCATTTCAGAGAAGCTTTACTAGACTAATACAGAGAATGGATGGCTTGTCTTAGAGTAAAAGCTGGGCAGGCTATGATTATTTCTGTAGAAGACAAGAGGGGTCTTATTAGGATGGATATGGAAAGATTATTTTATTTGGTGAGGGAATGTGGAGTTGTTTATTTAAGACCAAGATAAAGATTGTTTTTTATTAAATTAGGAGTGTTGAGTGTCTTTGGAATTCTCTTCCTCAACAAGGTGGTGAAGGCAAAATATAGTGATATTATTACACAGAGGTGGGTAGATTCTTGTTAAGCAGGAGGTGATGGGTTATCAGGGGTAGGCAAGATTGTAGATTTGAGGCTAAAATCTAGATCTGCCATGATCTTATTGAATGGGAGAGCAGGTTTGAAGGGCTAAAAACCTACTTTCTATTTCACATATTTGCACATGAAACTGGAACTGCATCAAAACATAAAGAAAAGACATTTATAGAAAAGGGAATGCACTGAAGGAAAACAGATGGAATGTTAAATTGCAAATGCTCAATGAGTTCACCTAAAATCCCTGTCTCAGATATTTATTTTAAAAGATTAAATGTTCCACCAAAATTTCAGAGAGAATTCCAGACAATTGAATGGTATATCCTGATGCAAATCCAAGCTAAATCCAAAGCCAAGTAAAGAAAATTGAACAGTGCTGAACAGAGGTAACAGACAAGGTCTTACAAGGTCTGACATTAAACAGGAAATTAGAAATGCATGTGATAAGGGAATATCGGTGCTCATTGGTGATTTTAATCTGCACATAGATTGGGCAAATCAAATTAGCCACAATGCCATAGAGGAGGAATTAGTGGAGTCAATAAGGAATGGTTTTCTTGACCAATGTGTGGAGGAACCAACTAGACAGCAGGACATCTTAGACTGAGTATTGTGTAAAGAGCAGTGTGAGACCCCTTGGGGATGAGCGACCATAACATGACAGAATTTTTTATAAAGATGGAGAGTGAGGTAGTTGATTCGGAGACTAGGGTGCTGAACCTTAATAAAGGAAACTATGAAGATATGAGGCGTGAGTTGGCCTTGATAGATTGGGGAGCGTTACTTTAAGGAAAGTTAGTGGATAGGCAATGGCAAACATTCAAGGAACACATGGAGGAACTGCAACAATTGTTTATTCCTGTCTGCCACAAAAGCAAAATGGGCAAGAAGGCCAATCCATGGCTTACAAAGGAAATTAGAGATAGTATCCAATCCAAGGAAGAAGCATACAGATTGGGCAAGAAAAATAACATGTCTGAGGACTGGGAGCAGTTTAGAATTCAGTAAAGAAAGACCAAGGGATTGATTAAGAAGGGGAAAAAAAGAGTACAAAAGTAAACTTGCAGGGAACATAAAGACTGATGCTAAGAGTTTCTACAGGCATGTGAAAAGAAAGAGATTAGTAAAGACAAATGTAGGTCCCCTACAGACAGAAACAGGGGAATGTATATTAGGGGACAAAGAAGTGGCTGAGCAACTGAATACGTACTTTGGTATTGTTTTCACAAAACAGGACACAAATCAGATCCCAGAAATGTTAGAGGATGCAAGATTTAGTGAGAGGGAAGAATTGAGGGAGATCAATATTAGTAGAGAAATGGTGCTGGGAAAGTTGTTGGGATTGAGGGCCGATAAATCCCCAGGGCCTGATAACCTACACTCCAGAGTACTTAAGGAAGTGGCTCTACAAATAGTGGATGCATTGGTGGTCCAGGATTCTATAGACTCTGGAACAGTCCCTGCAGATTGGAGGGTGGCTAATGTCACTCCAATATTCAAAAAGGCAGGTGGAGAGAAAACAGGGAATTATAGACTGGTGAGCCTAACATTGGTAGTGGGGAAATTTCTCAAATCCATTGTCAAGAAATTAGAGCAGAGCATTTAGAAAGCAGTGGCAGGATCAGCCAGAGTCAGCATGGATTTATGAAGGGGATATCATGCTTGACAGTACTGTTGGAATTCTATGAAGATTTAACTAGTAGAGTTGCCAAAGGGGAGCCAGTCGTTGTAGTATATTTGGACTTTCAGAAAGCGTTTGACAAAGTCCCACATAAGAGGTTAATGTATAAGATTAAAGCGCATGGGATTTGCTGAAGGTAAGCATTCAGGTGCAGTAGGTGGTAAAGAAGGCACATGGTATGTTGGCCTTCATTGCAAGAAGTTTTGAATACAGGAGCAGGGATGCATTGTTGCAGTTTTACAGAGTCTTGGTGCGACCACACATAGAATATTGTATGCAATTTTGGTTCCTTTTCTGAGGAAGGATGTTACTGCTCTCAAGGGAGTGCAGCGAAGGTTTACCAGGCTGATTCCAGGGATGGCGGGTCTGATGTACAAGGAGAGATTGACTAGGTTGGGGTTATTTTCGCTACAGTTCAGACAAATGAGGGGGGTCTCATAGACACTTATAAAATTCTAACAGGACTGGACAGGGTAGACGTAGGGTGGATGTTCCTGATGGCGGGTGTATCCAGAACCAGGGGTCACAGTATGAAGATGCGCGGCAGACGATTTAGGATGGAGAGTGGTGAGCCTGGGGAATTCATTACCACAGAAGTAGTTGATGCCAAAACATTGAATGCATTCAAGAGGTGACTAATATCGCACTTGGGGCGAATGGGATTAAAGGTTATGGGAGAAAGCAGGATTAGCCTATTGAGTTGGACAATCAGCCACGATCGTGAAGAATCATGAAGCAGGGTTGAAGAGCCGAATGGCCTCCTCCTACTCCTATCTTCTATGTTTCTGTGTTACAAGACTGCTTGGCATTGGTGAATTGGGCGATATTCAAGAACTCAATGGCCAACCTTAATGAGTATGCCACTGTGTCACAGACTTCATGAATAAGTGTATAAAGGACTAGATGTCAAAGAAGTTAATCCGAGTGTTCCCCAACCTGAAGCCATGGGTGAACCTACTGTCATTCAGGTCTGAGGTGTTCAAATCGGACAACCCTGACCTATACAGGAACTCCAGGTACAACCTTCACAAAGCCATCGCCAAGAGGCAATACGAAACTAATCTAGAATCCCAGACTAACCACATGAACACACGTCAATTGTGGCAAGGCTTACACGGGCTACAAAGCAAAGTTGAACAAAATTGTGAGTAACAGTCCATCCCCACCTAATGAGCACAATGTACTCTACTCTGCCCACCATCACAATAGGTCCACAGCAGATGCCATCTCCCTGGCTCTACACTTATCTCTGGAACATATGGATAACAAGGACACCTACTCAGACTCCTATTTATTGACTTTAGCTCTGCCTTCAACACCTTAAATCCAACCAAACTCATCTCCAAACTCTGAGATCTGGAACTCTGCTCCCTCCTCTGCAATTAGATTCTCAACTTCCTGACCTGCTGATCATAATCAGTAAGGATAGGTGACAACATCTCCTCTACAATAATCCTCAACATCAGTACCCCACAAGGCTGTGTATTCAGCCCCTTATTATACTTCTTATACAGTCATGACTATTGACCAATTCAGCTCTAACTCCATTTACAAATTTGCTGATGGCATACTATATTGGGTCGGATCTCAAACAACAATGAGACAGAGTGCAGGAAAGAGATAGACAGCTTGGTAGCATATTGTAAAGACAACAATCTCTTCCTCAATGTCAGCAAAATGAAAAAGATGATCATCAACTTCAGGAAGCAGAGAGTGGAGGACATGACCCAATCTATATCATTAGTGCTGAGGTGGAGATGGTCAAGAGCTTCAAGTCGCTAGGAGTAAATATCACCAACAATCTATTCTGGTCCATCCACGCTGATGCTAGAGTCAAGAAAACATACCAGTGCTTCTACTTCTGCCCTGCAAGAAATTACAGAGGGTTGTGTGAACTCAGCCCAGTCCATCATGAAAACTAGCTTTCCTTCCCTTGACTCTGTTTATACCTTCACCACCTCGCGCAAGCAGCCAAGTTAACCCATCTCACCCCAGTGATATTCTCTCCCACCCTCTTCCATCAGCAGAAGATACAAAAGGTTTGAAAACACCTACCAACAGATTTAAGAACAGCTTCTTCCCTGTTATTAAATTAGACTTATCAACGGACCTCTCATGTATTAGAGTTGATCTTCCTTCGCATCTTCTCTGTAGCTGCTACACTCTATTCTGCATTCTGTTCTATTACCCTGATGTACTTAGGTAAGATATGATTTGCCTGGTTAGCATGCAACACAATACTTCTCATTATCTTGGTATATGTGATAATAATAAATCAAATCAAATGAAGCTAATAATAAATTAAGAGATTACTTTTCTGGAAATAAATGATAGAGAAAAGTAAGTCTCGATTGGGGCAGAGTAGAAATTGATCAAGAGAATGAACTATGGTTTTCAACTTCACTGGCTTTCCTTAGCTAATATAATAGGAAAAAAGATATAGCAATTTGGATGCTTAAGGAGGAGATACCATCAAAACCATATGATAATCAAGAGGCGTCTAAGGAATGAGTAATCCACTCATTAATCTTTTTTGAAGCAATTTGCAGAATACATATAGGTTAATTGTGAGAAGGTTAATTGTGAAAAAAATGTTGATTTTCTTAAAGAACTCAAATGGTAGGTCAGAAATAGGCATTTTAAAAGCCTGTCAGGACTGTGCAAATAAAGTAAGCATGAAAAATTATTAAATATTGAAGCAATACCATTAGACAAAAGCAAAATAGAGGAAAAAATGAAAAGAAAATAGCAGAAGTTGGCTGTAAGACAAGGCCAGTTTAATATGACATACATTCTCTGAAGTAGGGAAAATAAATGCTCATTTACTGGCAAAAACTGAACACAGTTTTTTTTCAAAAAGTGAAGACTGACTGATGGTAAGTGTACTCTTGAGGAGAAAGTATTTAGAAACAATGACAAGCTCGAAAACTAATGTTAGAAAGAAGTAAGAAATCAAAGTCAAAGAGAATAGTCAGCCCAGGTTATCAGTGACACTTTGAGCAGAGCCCAATTCAGATCTCTTGGGTCCATTTGGTACAAACAACAATAAGTGTCAGTGTTTATATTGTAGCCCTGTTTCTGAGTGACATTTTCCTGGGTCGGTTTTTGAAAGTAAGAATGCTTTGCAGGCTAAGAAACAGAGACCAGAAAGAAAGTGAGATTGATGTTGAGCCACATAGTTGATTCCTAGATACCATCTCAAATAGGCTAATAAATCATTGAGTTTCAAACCAATATGGACTGCACCAGGTCAAAGAGGCAACCTGCTATCTCCTTCTTAGGGCAACTAGGGATAAGTAATGAATCCTCGTGTTGTCAGCAACACCCACATCTCAAAAATGAATTGTATTTTAATAAAAAATATTATCCAGAAATGTTTATTGTCGCTATAATTGATTGTTACTCAAGTTGTTTAATGTGTGCCATTTTATTCATTTGTTTTCTGCAACCTTTCATTATGTTCAAACAATGCATACCAGAGCCAGCACATGGCATTCAATTGATACCATTGATAGCTTAGTATAAATAATAATAAAAACATCCTTTGAAACATGCATAGAAATATGCATTATCACTAAAGGATAGTTTTACAAATGATTTCCTGAATTTTCAGGACTTGATTAATAAACCAAAATTCCGCCACTACACACATCTTATCCTGGCTTTGTGTGGGTGTTGCTCTGAACCCTTTCAATGCTGCATCAGATCTTCTCATCCATGCTGAAATTTACGATCAATGCCTTTGGAAGACAAATATGTTTTTTTAAAAAGAGGTCTAATTTTTTCTCCCAGTAACATCCTGAAGCAACTATTCTATCAAGTAATTGTGGTGGGAGGCAGTGTAAAAACCTTCTTCTTATGTAGAAAATTTGCTTTTCATTATCTGACAATATCAGCTGCACCGGGACAGGCTTCATTAAACCTCGGTGAAATAAAACCACATCCATCAAAGTAAGTTGCCAGCAACATATACATTGACCCAAAATTTTCCGGTCAAAGGAATGGCATGTTTTAATGGTGCTTTGCCATTATTAGTGAATAATAAGAAAACTTCAGGCTAAACTTAAACCCGTAATTTACACACCACTAATTTTGTAAAAATGGCACCTCCCTGTCTAACTCATCATGGCTGCCCATGATGAACTGATAAAAGTCAGGGAATATTTAAGAGGTCATATTTGAAGCAGCACGAAGATCCTGGAAAATTGGAGGTGCTTATAGAGATAGGGACAGCGAAATTAGAAACAAGGATGAGAACATTAAAACTGAAGTGTTCCTAGACCTTCTTTAATAGGATATGTTAGGGGCACATTGAAACAGCTACTCTCAGACCATATCACTGAGTTCAAATAACACAAAAATGTTGAAAATGTGTAAATTTGAGGCAAGGAGTTGACAGAAGTAGTCTAAGCGAAATTGGGATACACTAATAGTGATATCTAGATGTATGTGAGTAGAAGACCTGAATGAGTTTACTTTTTGAAGGAATATTTTGAGAATATTAATCACAAGATTAAACATAAGATTAAGCACTTTGGAAAGTTTTCCTTAGCATGCTTCTTTTGTGTTATGTTACAATATGAACCTTTTAAGAGATATGGCAATATTGATGTGGATTAAGTTGACAAGTTGAATAATATCATCAGTAAATCTACATAGTGTTTCTCCTAGGAATTCTGTGGTCTAGAACTTGGTTACTGATTATAAGATACAAGATGCAAGATATTGATCATAAGATATAGAAGCAGAATTAGGCCATTTGGCCCATTGAGACTGACATTTACAGAGTCCCTATGGTCCTTCTCTGTTGTCCCTCATTGACCAGCCGATCTCACCACCATGCTTTGTTACTCACTCCTTGTTCTATAAATGTGTGCAAGTACATATAGCCCAGAATGTAACGAATTTAGCTCCATCTAAAGTCCTTACCAGCACCTTCTCCTCATTGGCACCTACTAAGTCTGTCCTGAATAATGGCCCTCGACATTGCAATTTACCTGGAGTGCCCAACTCTACTGCTCGAAACGCAAGAAACAAATTCCATTTCAGAAGAGCATTTAGGCAGCGGAATCATTTTAAAACTGGAAGCACAGAGAATGTTAACCATCATGTGACTGTCAATTCCCCATATCCTCTCTACTATGCCATAACCACGGAAATATTATTGATTTCTAATGCATCAAGTTATTTTAATCTAAACAGAGCCCAAGGGTATAGCATAAGTCAAACTGTGGATGGGTAAAACTGTGACATCCAATGCAAGTTCAGATATTGTAATAGCTTTTGAAAACTGCATAGTTTTGAGCAGGGAGACTGTAAAGGAAATGGAATGCAGCGAGAGTAACTAACTGACTAATCTATCTAGGAGTGAATGTGGTCAGGTATGAAATCAATCATAGCTAGCCATCTAGTAGCCAGATATTGCTGCTATAGCAGATATTCTGGTCAGCTTGTCTTCAAGCCTAGGGTAGAATACAGGACAGTTGACACATTATGTCTCTGAGTTACTTGCTAGGTAGGAGGAGAAGTTACTTCAACAACTGCTGTTTCCCTCCACATGTCTTGCATTCAGCTCACATTAATTTAATCCCTTAACCACGTAAACCAGTAGCAGTGTGGTTCAGTTTGCCTTACCTTTGTTTCCGATTCAGAAGTTTGTAAATGTGACTAGCAATCTGGGCTGATGTGAATATTGACAGAGCGTTCTGTTGTTAGGATAAGATCTACATCTGGTCCAAGTATATTTAAAGGATACTATGGCACAATATATAGACTTGGCCAGCATTCTTCCATCAAAATACCAGTAGCAAATAAATTAACCATCAAAATATCTTGCTACATTCAAAACAGTTGCCACATTTCAGAATTAGTGCCAGATTATATACTATTGTAATTCAGCTTCTCTGCATCGAGTTGCATCATCAATGCAGCCAGGCATTCAGACAGGAATATGTATAATGAAAATCTAAAGAGAAATTTTAGTGAGCCTGACAATTGTAATTGATGGGAATGACAGCTATACACTACAAGGAGAGCTGCCCAGTCACTAATACCAAATTTAAATGGAAGAAAAATTCCAAGTTTCATAAATAAGCGTCTTAAAAGAAACATTACATACATAATCTAAAAACAAAAGAGTTGTCATAAAGAGGCATTGGTACTAAATGGACTGACTGTATGTTTATGACAAAACAAAATGTTGGAACTGAAGCATCGGCAACTGTGATTCAGATGAAGAAGCTGGCCAATATGTCAAATGGAAAGACTAGACAGATATTTATATAGTTATGTTAAAAAGGTGATTTTGTACTTTATAACTAATACTAATCAGAAGACAGTTTGAGGGAATTTTAGATTGCAGTAAGTGCATGGATTTGGTGGTGGATGGGGAGTGAAATCTAGAAAAAATATGGTCTACAAATGAGCCTTCAAACTGATGACTTCTGTATTTAACTGCATTTCACCTGACTCCAATCCAAGAAGTTGGCCACAGTCACTCAAATTTTGATCTTACCAGAATCCAAGGATCTGTGTTCTTGAACTCTGGGGATTGGCTGATGTTCATTCCAGCTGGTCAAGTGCAACCAAACTAGGGGTTACAGATAGGTCAATTTAGGTGTTGTGGAGAAATCAGTCTGGGGGTGGGGTGGAGGTATTGAGTTCCCTTTTAGGAGATTCCTACACACTTGATACAAATGCAATACGCCAACTTCTGTGAATATCCACAGTTTATTTAAGCAAGTACAAGCTTTGGAGGATCACTTAACAATCTTCGCAGGGTTTGCGGAGCCGTGTCAAGCGATGCTCTCTGTAAGGGAACCGTCCTCCCTTTATATAGGTTTTTACAGCACAGTCAGACATGCATACAAGATACAATTTTTTTCTCCCCCATAATCACGTAACTTAATCATCTAACAGTAAAACAAAGGTTAGCTGCCCAAAAACAATGTGTAAGACGAGATAGTTCCTTATCCTTTTAGCATTTACAGAGAGCAGAGTATAATTAGATTATCACCTTTTGTCTGCGAGATCTTTTTAGCCTTAGTTCAACATTTACAGAAAACAGAGTATAATTAGATTACCCCATTTTGTTTGCGAAACAGGGGCGCCCACGAAGCACCTAATTTCTTATATGCCAGCAGAACAGATATTAACCCTTTAACATTTCAAAGGAAGGGTTTGGACTGAGGTCATTTGGAGTTCTGTCAAGTCAGTCTGGGGCTGGGTCAGGGTTAGTCCCGGCAATTGTTCAGTAATAGTCAGGGAGCTTAACAGAGGAAGTCCTGGAGTCCTTGGGAATATAAATAACCCAAGTCTGAAGATGGGCTCCACTGTACTGTGTTATTGAGGATGGTGGTACAGTGGAGACATTGATATTGGGGAATTGCAGATAAAAGTGCAGGACCGAGAATAAAGATGGCCTGGGAGCAGGTGCCAGTAACTCAGGCCTCCATATGGGGAGTGAGTAGGGACAAAAAAGAACTGCGAAGTTCCAAAGAGCATGGGCTCTGGGAATAAAGTTGGGACATTAATTGTTATATAGGGGGATCAGCAGAAATGAGGGAAAGCTGAAAGTTCATCAGGACCATCAAAACATAAAGGAACACAAAGGAAAGGGGAAAAATTATCACAGGCAGAGAAGACAAATCACGCACATTGATACAAAGTTGGAATATACTTCTGTTGGATTGAAAGTTAACTGGACAATAATGACACAAAATGGCTAACACCTTGCCACAAGTAATTGATTGTTTCCTTCTTCAGGGTGAAGTACAACTTTTGGGACATTGAGACCCCATGGGAGGCAATTTGTCTAATTAAGCTTCCATAAAATTCAGGAATGCCGCCTTTAAAGAATGATGGCCTCAAGTAAGTAGGGCCATTCGACTGTGTGCACTAATTGCCTCCTTATCACATCAGCTGAGCAACTGTACCAGGAATAAGGCACTTCAAAGCAGCCCTTAAAGTTTAAATTTCACAAACACATTCTATCCCTAGTACTGAAAGATAATGTTTCCCAGGTGCCATACTCGCACACTGAACTGTAAGCATGCATGGACATGCTTGTGTTGTGGAAGGCAACCTTTTCTTTGGAATTGTGGGGACCATGGAGGGCTTATCTTGGTAGCATCCTACTCTCCTAACAAAGCATGACATCTTTGGTTATAAAATGTACATTTAGATTCATCCACATAACTGAGATCTCCTTAGAGGATGACAGTGACTTCCTTGGAGAAACCTCATACAATGCCCTTATTGTATGAGGGCATAACAGGGGACTTCATTGTGATGCATGCGATGACTCAAATATTGCATTGGTAAAACTGACTGGAGTCTTTGCCATCTTGGTTCAACTCCAAGGACAATGTAGAAAGAGACAGAGATTATAACTTCACTAGCAAGCCCAGAATCATAGAATCTCTACAATGTGGAAGCAGGCCATTGAGTCCATACTGCCTGTAAAACATCTCTGTAGCATTTCCCATGGCTAATCCGCTTAGCCTGCACATCCTTGGACACTGTGGACAATTTAGCATGGCCAATCCACCAAACCTGCACATCTTTGGACTTGACAGAAAGATGAGCAATTATCAACAGCTTCCACACAGCCTCAAGTACAAGAAGTAGCATCTGAAGATCCAACAAGGATGTGGAAGAGAATAAGGAGACCCTGGATCTATAGGCCTCGTCATTTTCTTCTGAAGACAGTGATAAGGATGTCCTGGGCCATCAGCACTACACTGTATCATTTGTAGAAGCAGGCGTTGTGGTCAGAGAGGCTAGGTGGCAATCTCATCCCAGTGTCCATCCAGGTCGCAGCTGCCCTGAAATTTTACGGCAGTGGCTCATTGCGATGAGCAACTGGGCACGTGTGTGGAATTTCCCCAATCCTTGAACCATAAATGCATCCAAGATGTAATTGATGCCATTTTCTCACTCTATATTCTATTCCTATGATAAGATAAGTCAAACAGCTTGGGTATTGGATTCTCCATCATTACTGACTTCCCCTCCAGTGCAGAGCATTATCGACTGCCCCCACATTGTTCTGAGAATGCCCCATCACAATCTACTGTACAGAC
>NC_063339.1:50287895-50306683 GCF_021869965.1 Rhincodon typus | reverse complement strand
CCTGCTAACCTCATCCCGCCCCCTTGACCTGTCCATCCTCTCTGGACCGACCTATCCCCTCCCTACCTCCCCACCTACACTCACCTTTACTGGCTCCATTCCCGCCTCTTCGACCTGTCTGTTTCCTCTCCACCTATCTTCTCCTCTATCCATCTTCTATCTGCCTCCCCCTCTCTCCCTATTTATTTCAGAACCCCCTTCCCCCCTCCCCCATTTCTGATGAAGGGTCTAGGCCCGAAACGTCAGCCTTTTTGCTCCTATGATGCTGTTTGGCCTGCTGTGTTCATCCAGCTCTAACCTTGTTGTCTAGGCTCCTCCTCTATCTGGGGCTGAGCAGGTGCCTGGTATCTGACAATAATGAGTGCCTGCAAGCAGGGACATTTCTTCCTGGTCCAGCTGTGGAGATGTGTCAGTGGTGTTCTTAGCAAATTAGAACCTGCAGTACAATCTAGAAAAAGCACCAACTAAGGTGAAGCTGGTGGAGGATATTTGGTGCCAGAGGCATGAATGACTGAAGATCATGGTAATGGTAAACACTTCCACTTGTCTTGCTACACGATTCCCCAAGAAGACTGCATGATATGAGTTTGCCTCCATCAGGGTGTTTTACTGATGCAACAATCTTATGTGATTCCTCGTAACATGAAAAAAACAAGGCATAGATATTGTGATATTGAAGAATCCAACAGACACTCGTTGCTAATAATTATATATAAACACTACATTCACAGGCACCTAAGTGCTTGAGCTAACTTTAAGCAATTAAATTACATAGAGGAGCATGCGTTCAATAGTGTGTTATACCTTAAGTGATCCAAGTTAAAATGGTACAAAAACAAAGTTGCCGGGAAAAGCTTAGCATGTCTGGCAGCATCTGTGAAGGGAAAAAACAGAGTTAACATTTCGGGTCCGGTGACCCTTCCTTAGAAATGTTAAGATGGTGGTAAGATGGTGCCTGAGACCATTACACCCTCATGTCACATGTTATGATACTGTGATAATATCATGAACACGCTTCTTAAAGGTATACTGGACATAAGATATAACACAGTGTCCAAGGATGGGCTGCATAATTAATGAAACAAAGAGTAGATTGTATGAAAGAACACATTCCAAGCCATGATGGGCCAGGCATTATAAATTTCATTTCACGAAACATTTAACTAAGGTTGGGAAAATTCTGCCCCACAATGTTAATGTGATTGCCAATTTTATTTTAAGCGCACTGAGGGGCTATATTACCATGGCAACATGAAGGAAGAAACATTTCCATAACCAAAGAATAAGGGGAATTCAGTTAAATGTCTTGCTGCAGCTTATGGGCAGACTTGGTATGCTTGAATGCATCAATGAACAAACAAAGTGTAATAAATATGGACCGCATAAAATGCAAACACTGTTATATGATCCCATCAGATGGTTCTGACTAGCTGTGACTGTCTCAGCATGTTGGAAAAAAAATGTATCCCAACTAATTTTGCTCACCCAATGTACTGAAATGATTGTCTTCTATGTGTGAAATACACTTGAAATGTAGTATTAACATATACACATATAGTCAGCAGACAGAAAGAATCATTGAATTTTTAACATCGGGGAGCCTGATTGTGACTGGCTTGGTCATAATTCTTTAACTGGAGCTGTCTCATGCTATTTCTCCAATGACTTTTTATATATTTTATTTCCACAATGAATACAATCCCACAGTTTCTGCCACAATTTCCACCTATTTTTAAAACTTTCCATGGTGCTAACAGCTTGTTGTGTTAAAACACTTCTTTTCAGAATCAGGCCTTTTCATCTCCAGACTATTGGAGACCGGACATAATCCACAATGTACAAATCAGAGCCTTTCATTTGTCTCAATGTAGTGACTCACGGAGGAATTGCCCACAAAGTTAAAGTGAGCTACTACCTTGCATCTGGAATCCCTCCCCCAACTCGCAACAAAAAAATTCTCCAATTCATTTAGAATTTGAGACTTTGCAGGGTTCTCACTTATTGCTTGGATACTTAGCCAAGAAAAGATAAACAGACAAATAAACCCGAGTTACTCATGTGCACAGATAGAATTGACCTCTCATTATCTCTCCCCTCAATTATTTAATCTCTGATTACTGGAATACAGCAGCTATGGTGCTATAAAAAGGTGATGTGATTTCAGTAATGTGTTTTTCTATTGCGCTTGGTGAGCCCTGCAGGCTCCTCCGTCAAAAGACTGGGGATAAATAACAATGTAATTTTTTGTCTGGTCTGTGTCAGAAATAGTGAGTCTGATCCAGATCAGATGATTTGGGCCCATACTCCCTATTTTCTCTTTCTGTGGAATGTTAAATCTTAAATCTCTGCCCTCATGCTACTGGCATCTCTTTCATGCTTTGGGACAGTTTTCCATAATTTACAGGTTGCATTTGGTCAATGGATTCTGGATTGTGTATTCCTGCTGTAGCAGTTTTCCTGGAACTTACAGCTTGTGAAAGGCTAGTTGTACCGACAACACCAAAATTCTTATATTCTACAGTAAGACTTGAAATGGAATATTCTGCTTTTAGTTTTACAATTCCCATTCCGGTACACCAGAATTTAGCTAGTTTATTGTTCATAATTTATACCGAAGTATGACAAGTAAAATCTTTTTTGATAAAGAACACTAGATTGCTTATAAATGCCCACACAAAATAATAGAATTATAAAACATATATATGTACATAAATGCCCAAACAAAACAATAGAATTATAAAACTATATATGTACATTTATGGAAAAAAATTGATTCTAATTTTCAAAACTGTGTTTCATGTTTTCATCTAACAGTACCTTTTCTAGTTGCTAATATTCAAACAGAATCCCCCTAAAACTCATAATAAATGCTTTAATGCACTCATAATAATGTTATCAGGTCAAATATTGAAGTAAACTCAGGCATGCAAAACAGCTGTACATCTCTGGAAAGAACTGGACCAAGATTTTATCATGAACTTTGCGACCTCAAAATGGGCTGGAATGGATGATGCGCTTATTGGGAGCAGGATCAGCTCATCACTGTTGCAGGTGGTGTTAGGTGTTGTTGTAGCAACTGGAAGCGATGTTTTAAGCTTGAGGCAATCTGAGAGGTACAAGTGCAGAAGTAAACACTAGATAGGGCAAGGAAATAAATGTCCTTCCTGCAGTGGATGGCTCCTTAGGACCACTGGGAGCACCTTTGCTATGGCTATGCTTTCTGTGGCATGTGGCCTCCAGTTCAAATGGTCATGCCCCTGACAGTCACAGAGCAAGACTACCATCATGAAGCTGGTGGGGGACAGGGGTGTGGCGGGGCAGGGGGGCACTCATCACTGAACACGCCAAAGGAATCAATCAATCTTAATAAGGTTCTTAGATATTAAAACTAACTTCCTTCTCTGTTCATTGTACAGACAGTCCATATCCAAGCAGCAGGGAAGTCAATGGGTAGAAAAAGCAATAGAATTAAAAGTGTATTAACCTTTTCAAATAGTGTTGCAATCTCTCGGATCTTCTGCACTATCCCTTACTAAATATGGCAAAAACATGAAAGTTAATTTACAGAGATAACAAGGTATAGAGCTGGATGAACACAGCAGGCCAAACAGCATGAGAGGAGCAGGAAAGCTGACGTTTCAGGTTGAGACCCTTCTTCAGAAATGCAACCCTCTTGTAATCTCTTCGGCTGCAACCCTCTTGTAATCTCTTCAGCTACTATCTCTGTAACAAAGTTAACTTACATATATTTTCACATATAAAATTGTTAGTTTTCTTCTAAAAGAAATAGAAAGGTAAAATAAAGACTCGCATTTTTATCACCTATTACAGCCTCAGGATGTTCCGAAGTCTTTTACAGGCAAGTATTTTTAAAGTGTATTTCCCAAATTGCAACAATGGGTGCACTTAAAAAAAAGTTTTTGTTGGCCATCAAACACTTTGAAATGTTCAATGTGGTGAAAAGTGAGCTTCTATTTTAAGTATACTCACTGTTGTAACTTAGGGAATGCAGCAACCAGTTTTCATAAACCACATGAAAATGAGCAGATCAACTCTATTTTTTGGAATTGAGGAATAATTAATGGCTGGGACACCACGGATAAATCCTCTTCTCTCATTCAAATTTGTGCCACAGGACACTTTAACATCTAAAAGAGCTGAGATATCTAATCCAAAGGATAATACCTCCTGTCCCAGTGCTACAATGGACAATCAGCCAAAGTTCTTGCACTTAAGTCTCTGAAGTGGGATTTGAAACCACAACTTCTGATTCAGAAGCAAGAAACTATCATTTATTTCACTCCCTTGTCTCTTTACACTGGGAAACCACTTTTATTTTAATTCTATCTTGTGTTGTAAAAACAGTAGATCTTTCCTCTCAACTGCAGCAGTTCATCTGGTAAAGAACTTCCCAGTGCTATCAGGTATGGTCTCCCGAATTTTGACCCAGCAACAACAAAATGCATTCTGATTTTTTTTTTCTAGTTAACCATGTTCAGAGATGTTATTACTCACCTCTGGAGCAGGTGGAACTTGAATCTGGACCTCCAGGTCCAGGTCTAGAGACACCACCACTGCACAACAAGAGCTCTGCATCCATATCTAAACACAAGGGTGGATAAAATAAATCACCTGTTAGCTGTTAAGAGATGCCCCTAATGGTCCTTGAATAATTTACTCATCCAGCCCTCCTCCACTCCTCCTTTGGAAAAGAGCCATTCTCTATTTGGTATGGCTGGAAATCAGGGGCAGAAAATAGTTCCCTCCCCAATGCCAAGCTTGATATTTGGGGGGGGCATTTAATTGGGAGGGAGGGTCTTTATCCTTCCCAACATCCTCTGTATGACCATCACGTCCCACCACCAATTGCAATCCTGTTAATGCCCACTTCAGGTCATCATTGCTTTATTTTGTGCTTTAAGATAAAAGCCACCTGCACATTGAGATACCCAACTGGTGAAACTCTGGACTATGGGTCTGTGCATACATTGTTCTGAGGCTGCTTGCTCCTTATCACTAAGTAAGGCTCTTTAACTCTTTATGGACTGTATCACTAATTTACTTGTACATGTGCAAAGATGGTTCTCCATTACAGTTATCTAATGTAGTGCCTAACAGCTCATTCTTTACAGGCTCAGATTGGTATCTTTTCTCTTACTGATGTCTGAATCAAATCAGTTATATCATCATGGTTTACATGAATTTTAGTCTCTCACTTTCTCTTGTTCTAAACCAGGAGCAGGCAGGCATGTCATACAGGAATCCAGAAAAGTAGACACTGTTGGGATAACGCCTCTCTGATTATTTCTCTAATGCTAGCAGATTTTCCAACTCACACACAAACCATGATATTCCTCTTAATCTACACACTAATGATTCACAAAGTTCAAGACGTTCTCAATGATCTGGAATTGATCTGGAAAATTAATTGATCTGGAACACATTGACCACAGCTAATGTGAACAGTTGCAGTCAGCACTGCTGAAGTTGAACAACTGCAGGAGTTGCAAAAGATCATTATCTAAGGGTGGCCTAACCTTATTAAACAAGTATCTGAGGCAATTTGTTCATTTTGGCCACACAGAGTTTAACCTCTACATCACATCAAATAATTTTCAAGGCAGACAAACATTAATACTAAACGCATTATGACAAGGTTCTAGGCTCATGTAACATGACGACCATGTGTATTGAACATACAAGACAGCTAACATGACAATTTTGGGTAGGAAGATTGATGGATAGAGATTGTTGGAAGGCGAGTGATGGGGATGTGATTCACTGAGCAGTGCGTAAGGATGATGCTGCAGTAAATTGTCGATGGTATTTGAAGATGCATTCACTGACTCTCAGCACGTGTAAGGTCTTGAATGTTTGTGGCATGTAGTGGGCTTGACTCTTAGCATTAGCTTCATGGTTATCTGCTTCCAGTGTCTTGTAAGGACATTGTGGAAGAAATTTGTGGAAGAAATCTTCACAGCTTGAGATCTACCACTTCAATTTTCCTCCACACTACCTCCACCAAGTGCCCTATGCACTGAAACATTTTAGTACTCTCTCTCCTATGTTGTTACACAATAATGGCCTGAAATCTTACTTGCCTGAATGGCTGGGGCTGGGGACTACGCCTGATTCGCTGGTTTGACTTCTAACCAGGCACAGTCAATAGTGACAGCTGGACTAGACAGGCTTGTAGGGGGTGGGTGCTTTGTTTGGGAGATTGGGGAGGAGCTTGGCTGCTTCCCTTTATCCTTGCCTCAGAATGTGAGCAGATTTCATGAAGTTGTGGATCAGGAATGTGACATTTAAAGACTTAAGTCTCCCAGACAACCCAATCATGAGGGTTTTATGTTTTGGTTAAAATGTATCATTTTTCTCCTCAATGTCAACCTTAATGTTTTCTATCACCTGGTTCAGCAACAATGCACCATCCATTTAAGATATGTTTAGCTTTAAAAATTCTAACTTCTTACAATGCAGGGTCCACCGCTGAAATATACAGCACTCAGTGGGTGGATTGCTGGTTGTATGTTGTATCAGGAGCAAGGATCACATGTTAATCTCACACTGTGATCTCCATAACTATTTCTGGAGCTTGATTGGATTCCACTTGAAATATCAGATTGAAAAAGGTTTAGCGTAGTAGCTGCATTGGTATTTGAAAGCAATAAGTATTTAGAAATGGGTAATTAGAGTCTTTAGCTGCCATATGAGTTGCTTACTCCTGTCCATCAATTCACTAGCATTTTCCATTCAGCAGTTCTCACTCAACCTACTTACCTCCACTTTATGGTTGGCATATCCATTCCTTCGCAACCTGATCCCTTTTTCTCCCATCTTTCCAATCTCAATGAAACAGCTGCAAGCGTATCTTCTTCTGTTCGGTTCCAATAAAAGGTTACACACTTAAATGGCTGTTCCCTGAGAACAAGGTTCAAATTCTTCATTGTTAACTCACAAATCATTGATCCAGAAACCTTAAAATGTGATAGATGACAAATCACTGATTTGAAGTGTCATTTTTTGACAAGACTGATATATGAAAAATGGCCAGTGGATGATTTGTATCAGTGGAAAGTATGAGTAATGGGTCTTGGAGAGACAATTTTTTGAAGTGCTCCTACAGCAGCATTCTAATTGTCTTTCTTAGATCTCAATTTTCATTGTTTTTGCTCATACATATTCCTCATAGACTTGGTGCAATCAATTGCATTTCTGGCATTAGTAGCACTGATTGAGAGGAGTCTTCCGAAATATGATGTGCAATCAAGATTTTCAGACAATGAAAATTAGGCTATTGACCTTATTCTCAGAACCAGAAAAGGATGTACAATCAGATGTAACAGCTGAAACTTTTAGTGAATGTATTGATTGGAAAGGGTACGCCTGCCAAGCTAACTTCTTCCTTCAATCTTAATTCACATACAATAGAAATGTCAACTCTTAGAAAAAAAATCTATTACATGGCCTTACTAATCTCAAGAGTGACAGGATTTGATTCTGCAATACCTTTGGTGTTTGAACTGCAAGTGCTACAAAATAGTCCTCAAAATGGACATTGACCACTTCTGGGATGGCCAAGCTGGATATCATCTTGATGATGGTATTAGTTTGGCCATTAGGAGCATCGTGCTGACAGAAGGTAATTGGAACATCAGTGTGTAATTCTGATAAAACATTGGCGCTTACAGTTTTGAGCTTACTGTTCATGTTAAGACCGTCTCTTAGGAGGAAAAATTGTCATTTAAAAAGAAGTTGGGAAGTGATCTACATAAATAAAATAAGCCATCAGTATGGAAGTGAGCAATGTTACTTATTGCTCACACTCTTTCTATCTATTGCCTTACTTTGAGAACTTTCCTCTCTTGTCCAATTCCTTCCATTTTTCCTGCAGCAGGTTTCTCTTTTTCTTAGTGTCCCTCTTTCACTTCCTCTCTTGACCCTCCTTTTCCTCCCTTTTCATATTCCTATGTTTTCAGTGGCTCAGTCAGAGCCATTTTGTCTGCATTGGATGTGCTGTCATCTTCACATTCATCTCTCTTATCTTTTCCATCATGCATACTTTGGCGCTTCTAATCACACGTCCTATTCTTGCTGCTCTTCAAGAATAGAGTCTGTCTCAAACTGGGACTGGAAGAGGTGGAAGATCCTGAATGGGGGAGATATAATCAGTGATTTGTTGCTTTTCCAGCCATAACTCAGCCTCAAGAGACTACCTATGCCTGACGTGTTTAGCACCACACCATGGAAGTGCTATCAGGTAATGTTGTTTGAGAGAGGGTGTGGGAATAGGGGATGACTCAACATTCCTTGAAGCTTTGCCCCAATCCTCATCTTTGACTTCTTGCAGTCTGCTTGTGAGGTCTTGGTGGTGATGACAAAAGTGGCCACAGCCTCTTTTCCTAATTGCATCTCAGTAAGAGATAGGAAAAGGGTAGAGTACCAGGGAGCATGAATGCTAAGAAAGGGCAGCAGGTCCAGAATCCTTGGAGATACTACCTCCTTTCAGGGTAAGGCATGAGAAGTTCTAATGATCTGCTGAAGAACAAATAGCTGATTTTTTCTGAGACCCTGCTAATGTTTATGATGGTAGTAATCTAAACTGAGATTTAATAATCTCAGTCTGAACTTCCATTGTTGCACTCAGCTGTTGAATATCTCCTGTTTGTGCTGTAATGGAAGCTGAGATCGAGGTTGGTTCTCCAAGTGTTCACATGAAGTTCTCCATTACTTCCACACTGGTAAATTCCAAAGTCAAATTTTACATGTTGCCTCCATTAGTATCAATAGATGCAGGCTAATCATAAAGCAAAATGTTTGTACCCATTTATGGGCCTTACCTATACTTTCTTCTGGGAAATTTGTAGTGTGAATCTTTTTGCACTAACTGTAACAAGCTGCTGAGTGACCATGGTTGGATGATTTGGAGGTCATCGACACAGAACCTGAAGTGGGGGTTGTGAGGGAAATGTGAAATGATTGTCAAGTGGTCGCCTGGTGACAGCTGTGCTGACAGATGGAGAGCCATCAGTCCGAAACTGCAGATGAGTCTGAGAGTTAACATTAGTCAATTCTCAGTGTTCACTGAGACCTGAGCAATGGTCGGGGGTCAGTCCTAGTTACTTAAATAGCTGTCAGATAACAGAAGCTCTCTTGGTTATTGAAACATGAGGGAACTCATCTGTCCTCTAGTAGTTAATCCATATACATTTAATCTATTATTGATGGAAAATTAGACGGAGGCAGGAAATCCTGTGGTGAATAACTCACTTATCAGATTCCCATAACCTGTCAATTACCTACAAAGTACAAGTTAGGAGTGTAATGAAATACTCTCCAATTGCCTGAATAAGTATATCTCCAATAATACTCAAGAACTTCCTGATGTCTGCCTCAAAGAACATCACTACATGACAGTTGACAAAGCACTCCCATTGACACAGGACCTCAAAGTAAAACACACACATACATACACCCATCTGAAATCCCATATCCCTGAGAGAAACTGACCACAGTCCCACATTTGGATGACACACCTATGACGCTCACCAACCATAGCCTGGTAACTCACCCAAGTGATGAAGTCACAGGTTTTATCCTTTCGTGGAAAATCTGACCAACTCCCACTTGCTTGAAAATGCACCAGGAAAGAACCAATGTTCTAGTGAATAGGATACATAGGGTGGTTACTAGGATTTTAGACTAGTGAACTGGGGTGAAGGGAAGGGGGAATTGGCAGGAAGTATAATGGTAAATAGAAAATAAAGCAGCAGATTAACATGCGCAGAAGGGTTGAACTACATCAAAGACGATGAAAGGAGTTAAAAGAAAGGAAAACTCAGGAGATATTATTAATAGAATTCAAAAAGAAGGAATAAAAACTAGTATGAAGGCACTTTACCTGAATGCTTGTAGCACTCGAAACAAGGTATAGGAGTTAACGGCACAAATCATTACAAATGAGTGTGATTGAGTAACCATTACAGAGACATGGTTGCAGGACGGTCACAACGGGGAATTAAATATCCAGGGGTATCAGACTATTCGGAAGGACAGACAGGAAGTTAAGTCGGGGGTGTAGCTCTGATATTTAAGGATGACATCAGGGCGGTAGTGAGAGATGATATAATTTGATTCCATTTGGGTGGAAATTAGTATTTCTAAGAAGAAAAAGTCACTGATAGGAGTAGTCTACAGGCCACCAAATAATAACATCACATTGGGACGGCAATAAACAAATAAATAACTAATGCCTGTAAAAATGGTACGGCAATTATCGGGGGGGATTTTAATCTACATGTCAATTGTTTGAACCAGGTCGGGCAAGGCAGCCTTGAGGAGGAGTTCATTGAGTGTATCCGCGATAGTTTTCTACAACAGTATGTAATGAAAATGACGAAGAAGCAAGCTATCCTAGATCTGGTCCTGTGCAGTAAGACAGGGATAATTAATGATCTCATAGTTAAGGATCCTCTTGGAAGGAATGATCACAGTTTGGTTGAATTAAAATACAGATGGAACGTGAGAATATAAAATCCAAAACCAGGGTCCTGTGCTTAAACAAAGGAGACTACACTAGGATGAAGGAGGAGTTGGCTAAAGTAGACTGGAAGCAAAGACTTTATGGTGGGACAGTTGAGAAACAGTGAGGGACTTGCAAAGCAAATTTTCAAAGTGCTCTGCAAAAGTACATACCAGTGAAAAGGAAGAACTGTAGAAAAAGGGGTAATCAGCCATAGATGCCAAAGGAAATAAGGGAGGCTATCAAATTGAAAGATAAGGCATACAAAGTGGCAAAGACCAGTGGGAAACTAGAAGGTTGGGAAGAGTTTAAAGGTCAACCAAAAGCCACAATAGCAGCTATAAAGAAAAGTAACACAGTGTGGAGCTGGAGGAACACAGCAGACCGGGCAGCATCAGAGGAGTGGGAAAGCTGATGTTTCGGGACAGGACCCTTCTTCAGAAAATTATCTCTGACTCCAGCATTGACAGTTCTTACTATCCCTCATATAGAAAAGTAAGATAGATTATGAGAGTAAACTAGCTCAGAATATGAAGAAAGATAGCAAAACTTTCTACAAATACATAAAACGAAAGAGTAGCTAAGGTAAACATTGAGCTCAACAGCTTGAATGCTACAGACAGCAAGACAAAAAGAAGTCCATTAACATGATTGGCCTTATTTGCCAGCAATGTTCCCATCCTTACTTCAGAACACAAGGCCTCTTTTCTGAGAGGGAGACCTGACTCGCAAGTGTGTTCTGACAGACAAATAAGCTGGCTCCCAATTCTAGTTCTCTTGACAACCGCATTTGTCCAGAATGGAAATAGGGTATGATAGGGACAGCTACATGGGGAAGGGGGAGACCGTAATATCTGTTCTGTACAATGATTTTCAGAAATACTGTATATACTCATGTAAAAGTCGAATTTTTTAAAGTGTTTTTTAAGGTTAAATTTATGGGGTCGACTATTACGTGGATCCTACTTTTGAAGGGCTGAAATTCATGCTACAGTCCAAAATACCATATCGTTAGCAGAAGCCCAACTGATCTCTAAACAAATAAAAAAACACAACGAATTATGGTAATTACTCGAATATCTTCTAGTTCAGCAGGCAAATTTTGTGCGATCTTAGTTCTCTGCTGGAGTACTAAGTCATGCCTTTTCATGAACCTTGTGCTCCATCCAGCACTTACCTTAAAATCCTAAATTACATCCTTCTTTGATTCGTTTCGTGCATGGATTCGAGATGGCTTCACAACTAACAGAGTTTCCATTTGACGATTTTCAAATCCCACTCAGCAACGCATTTCTCCTATTGTGGCTACCTGCTAGGTTTACCTCTGTTGGCACACTTTTGTTTTGGCATTGTCTGAAGTTGGTTCAATATCTTTCTCCAGTCTCTCACAAATTTCTCTGAAACACAAAATTCTCTTGCCGCTACATAGTTATTTTCCTTCTCTGCAACTTCAATAACTTTCAGTTTAAATGCTGCTGTGTATTTTTTTGGGTTTTTTTCTGGAGGGCATTTTTAAACAAAATGATGAAAAAGTTTCAAAACACATAATAGCACAAAAAAAAATTTCCTCATTGTAACATTTATGTACAGGATAGTACCTTGACTCACAAATGTTGATCAGATATCTGTGAAGAACTAGGGTTGACTTTTACATGAGATATATGGAAAATTCCAGACTTTTGGCCAAAAGTAGGGGGTCGACTTTTACATGAGATTGACTTTTACTTGAGTATATATGGTAATTATTTGTACCATGAAGTCTGCAGCATACAGTGACAGCATTCTTCTTTAAGGAGAAAGGGATGCAGGTCAGTAACAGAAAAACATATTACCTTTAGTTTTCCTATACACGTGGCTACTGTACTTTGCTTTAGGTGAGGAAAAAACATGATTGAGCTCGTGAAACACATTTTATTTATTTGTTATGATGCACTGAGTGAAATCAATAGGTGTATACCTCAGAATCTCATTATGAGCTCAGATATTGATTCTTAAAATTTGAAAGACTGGGAGAGCTGAATTATATAGTTAGGATCACATAAGAATTTTTGTAGGAGTTCATTGCTGACTGTAGGATTTTTTTGGCCATTAGAAGTCAAATATTTACAATGCTTTATGATGTGAGATCATCAAAGGAATTCAAATAAAATCAACTTCATAAACGTAGCAATTATTTTGAAGCTGTTTATAATGAAAAAGGCACAGCAGTATCAAAGCTACTCCTTATATTGCAAACTGTTTTGCAACTTACTTCATAAATAAATCCCATACAATGTAGAAACTCAATATTTCTCTTCTAAAGGGATAAAGCTATTCATTACCAGTCATACAAATCTTTGTCAACCAGCCCAGACAAAATTTGCTTCAAAATGCTGAACCAAGCAAATTGTAAGGAAGCAACAGTTTAATTTGTTTCATCCCGAAATTTATCAATATCAAGTACAAATAGGCAAGTTACTTATAGAAGCAACAAAAATGTGTGTTGTATGAAATTTAAATATTCAGTTAATTTTTAAGAAATTCAAATAAAGCTTTGATCACATCCCAAGTTCTGACTTCTGTTTTCCCTTATTTTGAATTTAAAAAGCCCCTCCTCCTTCATTATTTTCACAGCCTGATAAATGTCTCACTGGTGACCAATACACTGGTTCCAAATGCTATTGGACAAAGATGTCCTTGTCATAGAACATAGAACATGGAACATTACAGCGCAGTACAGGCCCTTCGGCCCTCGATGTTGCGCCGACCTGTGAAACCAATCTGAAGCCCATCTAACCTAAACTATTCCATTATCATCCATATGTTTATCCAATGACCACTTAAATGCCCTTAAAGTGGGCGAGTCTACTATTTTTGCAGGCAGGGCATTCCACGCCCTTACTACTCTCTGAGTAAAGAACCTACCTCTGACATCTGTCCTATATCTATCACCCCTCAATTTAAAGCTATGTCCCCTCGTGCTAGCCATCACCATCCGAGGAAAAAGGCTCCCACTGTCCACCCTATCTAATCCTCTGATCATCTTGTATGTCTCTATCAAGTCACCTCTTAACCTTCTTCTCTCTAACGAAAACAGCCTCAAGACCCTCAGCCTTTCCTCATAAGACCTTCCCTCCATACCAGGCAACATCCTGGTAAATCTCCTCTGCACCCTTTCCAATGCTTCCACATCCTTCCTATAATGCGGTGACCAGAACTGTACGCAATACTCCAAGTGCGGCCGCACCAGAGTTTTGTACAGCTGCAACATGACCTCATGGCTCCGAAACTCAATCCCTCTACCAATAAAACCTAACATACTGTACGCCTTCTTAACAACGCTATCAACCTGGGTGGCAACTTTCAGTGATCTATGCACATGGACACCGAGATCTTTCTGCGCATCCACATTACCAAGAATCTTACGATTAGCCCAGTACTCTGTATTCCTGTTACTCCTTCCAAAGTGAATCACCTCACACTTTTCCGCATTAAACTCCATTTGCCACCTCTCAGCCCAGCTCTGCAGCTTATCTATGTCCCTCTGTAACCTGCAACATCCTTCTGCACTATCCACAACTCCACCAACTTTGGTGTCATCCGCAAATTTACTAAACCATCCTTCTACGCCCTCATCCAGGTCATTTATAAAAATGACAAACAGCAGTGGCCCCAAAACAGATCCTTGAGGTACACCACTAGTAACTGAACTCCAGGATGAACATTTCCCATCAACCACCACCCTCAATTGCTGCATTGTAAGCCTGATAATGTAATTATATCTACAAGCAATATTATTTCTCTTTTACAAAAGGTTATTATAATGCAGTTGGAGTGTGCACCATATACTATCCATAATATGTTGATTCATTCAAAATAGTCATCTCATGTACAAGAAATAACTTCAAGGATAATTTTCTTAAAAATTAAAATGATTTCCTCTATGTTATACACTTTATTGCATTCCATTGACATTTTTCATATGTTTGATTTTCAGTTATTTTTTGGTTTTTTTTTGCAATTTTGCTTTGTTCTTCCAACACAGCTCTATGATCAATGGTTGAGGCATATGTGTTTCCATATATCTTTAATTTTACTGAACTTGATTCCTCTACAGTTTGCATCACCCAAATTACTTAAGCAGATGCTTAGAATGTGTATTTTTTCGCCTGTGGTCGGAAACATAATGCTGAACAGTAGTGATGTTTTCTATGAACAATGCCTTACTATATCTATTGCTATCAAGTACTGATTTAACAGGATATTCTTACATGGCAAAAACCTAAACAATACAAAGGATATACATGAAGAGCTGATGACATAGTGGTACTGTTGGAACTTGTGTTCAAATCCTGCTACTGCAGATAGTGGAATTGAATGCAATAAATATCTGGAATTGAGAGTCTAACGATGACCATGAAACCATTGTAGATTGTCGATCCATCTGTTTCACTAATGTCCTTGCTAGCACACAGTGTTGTGTAAAGTGCAACATACGAAGGCAATTCTAAAGAGCATGGTTCATGTGTACTGAAGGTTAGGCCATAAAACTGCTCATAATTTTAAGGTTCTCCAGGTGATCCAAACCACTAGGAATCTTAATATTAAGCCTGCTAAGTGCTAAACAGCCCAACATGAGTGTGTTGACTGTGGAAGTTTCAGTACATTGATTATCTGCCCTATCGTATTTAATATACTAATATGGCTTTCATCCCATGCATGCTGCATACATTGGTGTGTTTTGAGCAACAAAATTATCAGCTATTACACAATGGACAGTCCTTATCTCCTACAACCATCCTTTGATTTGTTTATTTGGATCAAATGCAGCTGGTGCTGCAGACTGCTGCAGAATGGTCAATTGAACCCTGCACCAGAGTGAAACTGAAATGTTAGTGAAACCAGGTGCTTGGTTCACATACCTGAGTATAATAATAGACACTCACCTTTCAATGAATGGAAGGTGTCAGTGATCCACCTCACACAACTGTAAACAGCAAGTTGTGAGATGAAGTGAATATCTCCAACTATAGCCTCGTTGGAGGCAGATGTATAAAAGTTATCCTTCACGCCATGTTACCTTCACAGCCACTGGCAATGCTGTCCTTGTCCTGCTCTGAGTTTGCAGCGATGGTAGGATTCTTTGAGGATATCCTTCCTGAAGCACAGACATGACACAAATTGTTCCTTGCTATGGTTCAAATAAAGAATTATTCCCTGAGAATCCTGGGTGTATATGGTCGCCTGTTGAGCACCCTTCTCCCCCTCCTCTTCGCTTTGCCAACAGCTTCTCAATTGTTTATTCTCTCAGTGCCCTGTTCCAAAAGGAATGGGCTCTAAGGGGTCTTTCCCAGCAAGTAACTGTTTGTGGAGAATCTTGCTCTTAGTAAAACCTCATAAGCTGCTGCCATACGTTTCCTGTCGACTAATGAGGGGACCATACAAATTAAACATAATAATGTTGAATGA
This sequence comes from Rhincodon typus, assembly GCF_021869965.1. Lineage (NCBI taxonomy): Eukaryota > Metazoa > Chordata > Chondrichthyes > Orectolobiformes > Rhincodontidae > Rhincodon > Rhincodon typus. The sequence goes on along the minus strand of NC_063339.1, from coordinate 50,290,713 downwards.
GGTAGACTTAGTTACCATCCTAATGATGCATGCAGATTTATCTAATGCTGATTACAATGTGATGAAGTTAAACATAATTGCTAGGATTTTATGAGGACTGTAAGGGCAGGAATAATGGCAGATGGGGTGAATTAATTAGACAGGAGCCGAAATTTCAATTTCCCAAAGGCAGTTTGAGTTGCAGAGATTAGGAAAAGGGCGTGGAAATGAATCAGGCCTCATGCCATCCCATGGTGATTCCTACTCGAAACACATTTATGCATTGTGAATGCTCATTATAAAAAACAACATTTTGTAATTATTTTTTCCTTCAAGATCACATAAATGATGCACGACAAACTTGTGTCACTGATTTGCATTCATTTAAAGGTGGCATACAACAGTCACTTTTTTGCAGTTGTGCCCAAGGTTAGTAGTTTCCTTTGTCGAGCAAAGGAAGGGAAGAAGGAAAACAGCAACTTGTATGGGGAGTCAGAACCAGTAAAGGCAAATCCGGGGTGAGCAAGGGGTGGTTTTGAGAAAATTAAAAATGCCTAAACTGCAATTTTTAAAAGCTGTTTCAATCAGGAATTGTTTCTTTACATTTAAAAATTGTGCATATTATCCTATTATTTAAGAAGGGTGACAGAGAGAAACCAAGAGTTACGGAACAGTTGGCCTCATATCTGTTGTCATAAAAGTATTAGTGAATACAACTACAGACAGAGTGACTGACTATTCAGAGTGCTGCATAGCTTAGAAAAGGGTAGATCATGCTTAATGCCATTCAATAAATTTTTGAAACGGTAACTAGAATAACAGATGAACTGAATGAAATCAATATAATCTGTATGAACATTATTTTGTCATAGTCTGCATAGAGACTGATAACTTTGAATTCCCAATGTCTGACTTAAAGGAATTGCACAACAAAATTTCAAGTTTTTGAGAAATTTACTGTACACACAATCTAAAAGCAATTTAGATGGAACATTATTAGCTATTGTTTTCCTTTTCAATGCATATAGAAGCCTTTACCATTTGCTTTTATTATCTTACTTGTTTTGTTTTTTTCAGAATCTGATTTCTCCCCCTTTTTAATTTCTTTTGGTCAGCCTTTGCTGACTTTGAAAGTTTGCTCAATCTTCGCAAAATTGTACATCTTAACCCAGAGCCCATAACCCAGAGGTTGATGGATCAAAACCATCCTCTGCTATAACTCTGGTGGCAGCACGATGGCTCAGTGGTTAGCAATACTGCCTCACCTGGGTTCAATTCCACCCTCGTGCAACTGTTTGTGAGGATTTTGCACATTCTCCCCATGCCTGAGATAACAAGGTGTTAACAAGGTGATAACAAGATAACACAGCAGGTCAAGCAGCATCATAGGAGCAGGAAGGCTGACGTTTCGGGCCTAGACCCTTCAACAGAAATGGGGGAGGGGAAGGGGGTTCTGAAATAAATAGGGAGAGAGGGGGAGGCGGATAGAAGAGGGATAGAGGAGAGGATAGGTGGAGAGGAAACAGACAGGTCAAAGAGGCGGGGATGGAGCCAGTAAAGGTGAGTGTAGGTGGGGAGGTAGGGAGGAGATAGGTCAGTCCAGGGAGGACGGACAGGTCAAGGGAGCGGGATGAGGTTAGTAGGTAGGAAATGGGGGTGCAGCTTGAGGTGGGAGGAGGGGATAGGTGGGAGGAAGAACAGGTTAGGGAGGCGGGGACGAGCTGGGCTGGTTTTGGGATGCGGTAGGGGGAGGGGAGATTTTGAAGCTTGTGAAATCGACATTGATACCATTGGGCCGCAGGGTTCCCAAGCGGAATATGAGTTACTGTTCCTGCAACCTTCGGGTGGCATCGTTGTGGCACTGCAGGAGGCTCAGGATGGACATGTCGTCTGAGGAATGGGAGGGGAAGTTGAAATGGTTCGCGACTGGGAGGTGCAGTTGTTTATTGCGAACTGAGCGTAGGTGTTCTGCAAAGCGGTCCCTGAGCCTCCGTTTGTTGTCCCCAGTGTAGAGGAGGCCACAACGGGTACAGCGGATGCAGTATACCACATTGGCAGATGTACAGGTGAACATCTGCTTGATGTGGAAAGTCTTCTTGGGGCCTGGGATGGGGGTGAGGGAGGAGGTATGGGGGCAGGTGTAGCACTTCCTGCGGTTGCAGGGAAAAGTGCCAGATGTGGTGGGGCTGGAGGGGAGTGTGGAGCGGACAAGGGAGTCACGGAGAGAGTGGTCCCTCCGGAAAGCAGATAAGGGTGTGGAGGGAAAAATGTCTTTGGTGGTGGGGTCAGATTGCAGATGGCGGAAGTGTTGGAGGATGATGCGTTGGATCCGGAGGTTGGTGGGGTGGTACGTGAGGACGAGGGGGATTCTTTTTTGGTTGATATTGTGGGGACGTGGTGTGAGGGATGAGTTGCGGGAAATGCGGGAGGCACGGTGGAGGGCGTTCTCGACCACTGAGGGGGGGATGTTGCGGTCCTTGAAAAATGAGGACATCTGAGATGTACGGGAGTGAAATGCCTCATCCTGGGAGCAGATGCGGCGGAGGTGAAGGAATTGGGAATAGGGGATGGCATTTTTGCAGGAAGGTGGGTGGGAGGAGGTGTATTCTAGGTAGCTGTGGGAGTCGGTGGGCTTGAAATGGATATCGGTTTCTAGGTGGCTGCCCGAGATGGAGACAGAGAGGTCCAGGAAGGGGAGAGAGGTGTTAGAGATGGTCCAGGTGAACTTAAGGTTGGGGTGGAAGGTGTTGGTGAAGTGGATGAACTGTTCGAGCTCCTCGTGGGAGCACGAGGCAGCGCTGATACAGTCATCAATGTAACGGAGGAAGAGGTGGGGTTT
>NC_063339.1:50273002-50287795 GCF_021869965.1 Rhincodon typus | reverse complement strand
CATAGCATTCAGGGACGTGTAGATTAGGTGCGTAATAAAGGGAAGGTCAGAGGGTCAGTGTGGATGGGCCGAAGGGCTTGTTTCCACACTATAGGGATTCTATGATCTTTTCTTTAAATTTGATACCCCCCTTAAGTTCTTACGATTGTTGTGGGTGGTGCATTCTTCTGGTAGAATCTTTGTTCCTCAATTGAATATATTTTGGTTAGGAATTATGAAATATTTCCTTAAAAGTCTTCTTCTGCTGTCTGCCATCTTATCTTCTGGTGCCCTGGGGTTGTACACTGGATATTAAGTCCCACTTTCCTGGAGTCATCAAAAAGTGGAAACAAAGTCAAACCATCCAATTACCTAATTTACATGACTGATGAACTCAGATTAAAAGGAAATGTTCATCCAATTTCTGCACTTGACAAGGAAATGACATTATTCTGAAAAGATTGTCTTTAACCAATGAAAATAACTGCAAAGAAAGTTGCGAACTTACAATTCTCCATAACCTAAACTGTACTTCATTTAAATTTCCCCTTCTCAAGTACAGATAGACGACAAAGACATGCAGATTAAGGATGGAAAGGAAAAACAAAATCACAGAAAGATAGTTCAATAACACTAGTCAGGACCACAGGAATTGATGATTTGCTTTGTTTTGTTTTGTTCCAATTTCTTTTAGTACTTTGCTATTGACACAAGGTTGTTTTCACATCAATGTTCAATCTGGTTGAAAATTTGTTCTTTCGATGTAATTGAATGCATTTATTCCTTCTTCAACAGAGGATTTTCAGACAAAGTTAAGTGGAAACCAGTAAGCTGTTACTGGAGATATTGTGGTACCTTCACACAGAAGAGAAAGACAGTGAAAGACATTTTTGATGCTTTCTCTTTTCAGTCTAGGTGCACTGATACCAAGAATGACATGGTAATTTGTTGTAAAAACAGACTCAAAAAGCAAAGTTTTGGAAATCCACTATAAAAACAATCAGTCCTTTAATAATACATAAGACCTTTACAAGTCAGGAACAGGCAAGTGATAAGTCTAAATTGGAGAAAGGTCATACAAGCAGGAGCTTTATGAGGATTGTTAAACAAAATAAATATAATAGACACATAAAAAACTTCAATTATTCAGTTCTTAAAATCTTAAGCAGAGACTTATTTTTGTTTAAATCGCTTTCACAACTATCCTAGAATCCACACATATTCACCCTTAATGTACTGATATCATCTTGGGAAAAAGAAAAGTTATGATATAATTTTACAAGGAAATATTGGAATGAATAAGTTACCAGAATGCAGACCATATGATCAGGACCCCTGACCCAGTCTGGTTTGGAGCATGCAAGAGAGAGAGAGTTGCATCTGTGCTTTCATATGACAATAGTTGCTGAACCTTTACAGTGAATCTATCTGCTGAGTAATCCTGTAGTATAAGTTCAAATAAACAAAACCTACATTTAGTTTAACACACTTGCTGTGCAATTGATCAGTTTGTATTAAGAAAACAGCGAACTACAAGTTCAGTACTTTGATCATCAACAGGAATGCTCTCATCTTGCATGTGCTGTTTTTCATGCTCCCTTGCATGATCTTGATCTTGCTGCTCAAAAGCATCAGCTTCTGTTTCTATAACTATCATATGCACATTTGGAGATTTTCAGGTTTTTGAACTAGCTTAAAATCAAGCCTGACATGAATATGATGCATGCCTGGAGCCTGGTTTTAGAGTTCAAGGATTCATCACCATTACCACACCTACCCAATACAGGCAGTAAAATATTTATAAGGAATGTTCAGATAGTTTATTAAGTTTATCCAGAAGCAAAAGTTTAGATATGATGCAGTAGTCAGTTAAACAAAGAAGAGCATACAATCCATGACAATTGATGATGGTTCACTGATGTCACAGGACAAGCAAGCTGAGTGTATCAATCTCATTCAAGGCTTTAAAGGCTGCATCCACCTCTCCAGACAAGGTGCTTAGGAACTCTTCCTTAAGTCTTCTTCCTCTTCTGGTCCATCTTTCATCTGAAGAAGATAGCTTCTTGGTGAGGACTGCCTTCTAAGCTTGAGCACTTATTAATATACTTTATTTGCAGGGGCTGGTAGTTTACATTGTGTCGGTCAACTACTTGAATTCTTCTAGCCAATAGACAGGGTACAACTAATCATGAGTTCAGAATAATCATTTCCTATTTGCCCACCTTCAGCTGAAGGTTAGCTTTCACTCTTATTTGAAACAAACCTGTTATTTACGTAAACACTGTATTGAGAATAGGGTACAGAAGGTGCCATATGATGCTTTGACATCAGTCTATGGAACATAATGGCCTCGGTTGTCATCTTCCTTTTGTCTTTTCGCTTAGAAATTATTTATGTTTGGGGATAGCAGTTAAATATTCTGACAACAAATAAATGAGAACTCATGCAGCACAGTGATCTCAATTCCCAATGCTGGAATTTTACCATGAGCTGAGCATTATTGTTTACTCTACTCCTGTATGCCATCCGGATACATTCAGCTTTCCCACAGACAAAGTACTTTGACTGCAAATGGGGCATTTAAATGTTTGATGGCTACCATAGCAATAGTAACATCTAAATTTAAGACTCTGAGACTAAGAGATCAGATGCCATGGCCTGGATTTCATCCTAAGTGGTGGATCACTTCAGTTGACCAAGGGGAGTAACTTCTTTACAACCTCCTCCGTAACCATGTCTTTCTTTCATTGCTGTATCTAATCAAAAGTCTCCTTTTGGTTGAAATTATTACCTTTGCTCATAGACTTGCCCTGAATGTCATTGTTCTGTTTGTCACCCACAAATGTGTCTGTAAGGTCAATGCAATGGCATTCTTAGTCATCGCACAATATGAACCCAGAATCTCATTTATTTTCAAACAGTCCATTGTACTGGGGTCTCATGGGCAACATTAGTTAACACCACCTCAATGGTATTTGGCCACAGCATCATGAGGAACACATTTACTTCATCCTCATCTCCTATGTTATTTGCTTTCACCCAAGCGTGTTGTCTATCTTTCACTATTACACGGGTTCTCGTTGCTAGGGTAAAATTTCCCCATTATTCCTAAATATGCCTTCAGTGTTTTTTTTATAATTACATACCACATTGATTATCTGTTTACCTGAATACAGCATGCACAGGAACAATCTTTCAAATTGCTTAAAACTCTTCATAATCAACTTTAGGCATTCCAAAAGTCTGTCACAATGTTCTTCCATCTGTACTTTCTCAAGTGAAAAGAAGAAAGAAATCATCATCTTTCTGATATGAATTGTGCTAAGAAAGAACTCACAGCAAGCAACCATCATAAGAAGGTGAGAACTAGGACAGAGAGTAGGCAATTCAGCCCTTTGAGCCTCCTCTTCAATTTGATATGATCAATGCTGATCTCATCTCAACCTCAGCTCCACTTACTTGTCTATGCCCTGTAACCCTTCACCTTATTATGAATTGAAAACCTGTCTATCTCCTCAAATTTACTCAATGTCCCAGCATCACCACACTCTGGGGTGGTGAATTTCACAACTTCACGATTCTTTAAGAAAAGTAATTTCTCCTCAACTCAGTTTTATATCTGCTACCCTGTATCTGAACAGTGCTCATTAAATAACTTTATTTACACCTTCCCAACAGAGAGGGCAACCAAGAGTTCAGTATAGCAAAACGCTCAGGTTTTGCAGTATGCTACAATGTGGTTATAGAATCTAAGACTGGGGACGTTGGAGACACAATTCAGGAATGGTAGAAGCTTGGAACTTTACTCTGTAAAGAAGACCTGTTCCAATATCAAATATTACATTTAAATATGAGATTGATAGATTATAGTAAACAAGGATATGAAGTCATGGGGCAAAGGCAGGCATATATAATTAGATCACAGTTCTCATTGAGTAGAAGGACAAATTAATGAGGATAAATTGGCATCCCCTGATCCTAAAAATATAAATGTACCATAAAGCACCAAACTGCAAATACACTTTAATTTTGGGGCAGTAGAAGTTAATAATTGCTATGGTACTGAAAATAGTGAGAAAACTCAATGTAATTGCTTCATTGTTGGGTGAGAATTTTATCTGGGCTTCTCCTCACTTGGCTGCTGCAGTTCTGTCATGCATAACAGCAAGAGAAGTTCAAAAAATATTAACTCTTTCTATTTCACTTTGGTTCAGTACTATCTATAAAGGTGGTTAGTTACTTTGTTGTCTTATTGCAGCTATGTAGTATTGGATCTCTTTGTCAGCTTTGGAAAGAAAACCATTACACCGACCCACAAAAAATATTTTGTCCTTGCTTTAGGGTGCTAAAATAATCATGTAGTCTATTGTCCCTTTGTAATTGTAGCTTGCAGTAATATAAGAAATAAGTAAACATTTCCTTTAAAAGTCTAGACAAGTTAATAGTGTTAAAATCAATATAGATATATTAAAGGCACCATGTTATCCTGCAGGCTATTTGGGAACATTATCTTACAATGGAACACATGAGAGAAATCTATTCCCTTTGCGATGATGATAGCATTTTGTTCTCAGGCTGCGGGTAAAGCTAACAAGCCTGCTCTTATTCTTCAACCCAAGTTGCCTCAAGAAATTAACCCTGGGCCTTTTTCCTTGAATCACTGTAATTTTTTTCCACCAATTACTTCTGTAATGCCATTGAGTAGAAATTTAAAGAATATGACCAGCAATAATATTGATGATATGTGTCCAAATTATCATGCAGATCTTAAGAGAGAATTTAGATCAACGTGTTCTGTGAAATTATTGCTTTTATTCCTCTTCATGATGAAGTTTGTATGTTGGGAAATCATAGAATCCCTACAGTGTGGAAACAGACTATTTGACCCAACAAGTCCACACTGCTCCTCTGAAAAGCATCCCACCCAAACCCGTTCCCCTATGTCTAACCTACCTAACCTAAATATCCCTGGGCACTATAGCACGGCCAGTTCACCTACCCTGCACTTCTTTGGACTGTGGGAGGAAACCGGAGCAATCCCACACAGACATGGGGAGAATGTGCAAACTCCACACAGATAGTCACCCAAGGCTGGAATTGAATCTGGGTCCCTGGCGCTGTGAGGCCACAGTGCTAACCACTGAGCCACAAACACTGACATTGAATTAAGTTTGCTGAGTTATTTTATTCTTTTATGGGATGTGATAAATGGCAAAAGTGGGTGCGTGAACACACAGGTAGGAGTTGCTAGGGTGGCAGCAGTTTAGATTATTTTTGTAACCTAGGATAAGGTTATGAGTGGATGAGGTCAGTTCTTTGATAGGCAATGATGAATTGCCAATTAAAGGGGATTATAGCTTATTAAATGTCTTACTAATGGCACAACTCAACTCATAGTTATTCAGCTTCCTATCTTAGCAAATGTGCTAAACAAGCGACACATCGAGAATTCAGAGAGGATATCTGGCAACTTCAGCTCTCTGCTGACTGAAAGCCACCTCCATGTTGTTCAACACTGAACAGGGTCTCAGAGCACGATCCAGGGGATTAGCTGCATGCACCCCTCATCAACAGACATTAGCACCAGTTACTTGCCAATGCCTTACCACCATCATGGCTCCACTCCAGTCCAGTTGCAGGCCACTTAGGAAAAGCAGACTTGCATTGCAGGCCACACTGGCAATGAACAATGAAAGGCTGCCACAAGGTCACTCTATATGCATGGGCAGGCACTCAGTATATGGATTGGATCAGACTGCATCTCTGGGTTGCTTGCTGGCTCTCTTGGTGTGCACTAATTTAGCAACTACTTGCATGCTGTCACTGTCCATGCCTTGCCTTGCCTCACCCTATTGTGCCTATTAGCACATCAGCACTTTGGTCAGAGCCAAAGGCTGTTAGTCCTACCTTACAGAGGTGCTGTTTAGCACAGAGATAAAGCCAGGCTGGCCTGTCATGTTTATCAGTAGGGATTTGAGTTGGGGGTGCCGTGGGGAAGGACGTCTTACTGCACGACTCACCAAGACGTCAATGTAACACCAACAGCTTGGGCCAGTTGCCTGCTCTGCAGGCACACTATACATTTATTTCACCAAATGGCCATGTCGATAATTGGGTGGGAGCTAGTCTTCAGTGCAGTTAAAGAGAAGCTGCTTTTGGTCAGAGGGCCCCAGTACCGTCAGCCAATGTCTCAGTTTATACTTAGTCCAGAGGCTTGCCCATGGTCAGTCACTGCTTGGGCTGAGCAGTGTTGTACAGGGAGTAGGCAACAGCGAGTCCTGTGGAGCCAACACCAGCTATCAGGGGAATTGTGTATTGTCAGGCAGAAAGTTGCAAACACACTAGTCAGGGGTCTGGTCAATTCTGTCTAGAGGCTGCTCATCAAAGTCAGTTCTTAGATATTTCAAAACAGTGCAAGTGAGGGACTGTAGGGGCAGCCGGGCGGGTCAATAGCAAAAGGGAGTGGGAGTGGGAGTGGGCCAGACTGGAAAGCTGAGGTATCTGTAGAGGTAAGAATAAGGGTGATGGGGAATCTCAAGCTTTATGAGGCGTGGGTTTTGTAAACCATAGGTGGGGAAGCATTCACAGAGACCACCACCTTAGTCTCCACAGGGGAGTGTAGAGGAGCAGGGAGGTCATTAGTGAGGTGTACAGGGAGGACGGTTGGAGGTGAAGTTCAATGTGGTGGGTCTCCACATGAAGGGATGGTGGAAATGGGCTGGGTACAGTAAATAAAAGGGGCATGAAGGCTCTGAGTGTACTTGGCAACCATTTGGGGCCTGGTGCTGACAGTGTCTAGTGTGAACTGTGTTCGCTGCTATCACTTTCCGGTCTGAATATGTGAAACCCATGTCTGCTGCAAATGTGACATTGAAGGGGAAGATACAAGAAACAGTCATTTGCAATATCCAGCTGCATTTAATTTGCAATTATTTCATTGTCCATTTGCTATGTATGTAAACTGAATGTGCTTAGGTATCAAATGCTGGGAAAAAGAAAGCTATTTGGGTCATGCCTTTGCTACTTGCAAATTGGGTATGGAAATCTTAATGATGCTGAAGCCAACTGTAATGACTTAGAAAGAGGCTGATGCTGGTCAAAGGTGAACCATTAAACACGCAGTTTCCAAGTTCAAGGATGATTGCTTCATTTATCTGTGGTGTAAGTTTAATGATGGTCTGTACTGGATGCAGTGAGAATGGAATGATTCACATAGGGCTGGGATGGGAAGGGTCTTGGAGCACAGCAGGCATTCCTTCTCCTTCTCGATGTAATGTGCTGCGCACCAAGCTGATGGAGTCATGTTTGCCAACTTGGCCAGATGCTGAGCTGGAACCTGAATGAATGATGGAGACTTGACCGCCATTATACGAGCAGAACACCCCACTGTGGGGAGCGGTGTGCTCAGCCCTCATCTGCAAGGTATGCCATCACTGTCAATTCTGAGACCTAACCACCTATTTCGCTCTGTATTTTCCCAAAATAGGTCTTTTGCCGTGAGACTCTTGCAGTCAGTTGCTGGTGAGATGTTATTCAGTGTGGTTGCCTTTCTGATGATAAGCAAGGCAACAGCTCTGATGCGGGCTCTGTATGTTCCAGGACGCTGTGGTAGAACTGTGTCAGATGCTGGAGTGGGACCTGAGGCCTACAGGACTGGGTGGCCATCCTCTCCCAATGGTGGTCAAGGTGACAACTGTTCTGACTTTCAGTGCTACTGGCTGCACAGGAGACTTGTGCAGGATCTCTCAGTCTTACAAGCACTAATGAACAGGAGAATGATCAATGCCATTTACCCAAGAACATACTGGTTTATATCATTTCCCAATGACAAGGTTAGTACTGCAGCCTGGACAGTAGGATTCAGGAACATAGCTGGCATCCCCCCCGGAGCAGTGTACCATTGACCGTGCACACGTGACACTGAGAGCCTGTACCACAATGCTGTGGGATTCATCAACAGGAAAGGGTTGCAGTCTATTAATGTTCAGATGATCTACAATCACTGTTACCACTTCCTGGAGATGTATGGCCACTATCCTGGCAGTTTTTATAACCCCTACATCCTGGAGTACTCTTGTCTTATGGTATGTTCAAGGGTTCAGGTACATTGTAGGATGACAATGGCTGCCCACTGTAACCATAGCTTGTGGGACCATTGTGACTGACGTGGGTCTCAGATATATTGTCACCCATGCTCCAATCAGGGCCATAGAAGAGCAGATAATAGGGCTGATGAAAATGTTGTTCCACTGCTTGGACTGGTCTTCCGTAGACCCCTGATACAGTGTGCCACATCATTCTGGTGGGCTGTGCTCTGTATAATTGGAGCAGGCAAACAGAGGATGTGGTAGATGCTGAGGAACTGGGAAAATGGGAGCCGTCTTCCGAGGAAGACACTGGGGAGGAGGTAGCTGTTCTTGTGAATAACAATGCTCACCTGTATGGCCAGACAGGACCTGCTTCCAGTAGATGAGTAGTAGTATATCATGGAATATAAAATAGCCATTGCTCGTTATGCCAGCATTTGGTTTGCATTGTGGAGTCGAACTGCTGACTCAATTGGTTTTGCTTGTGTTGCTTTTTGGTCATTGTTAACGAAAGCTCATGTTTGGAATTATCTGATTGCTTCTCTATATGTGATATTCCCCCTGCTGCGCCAGGACAAGATGTGGGTGTTCATTGTGCAGTAGGATAGAGTTGTGGTGGCCGAGAGAGGATGATCAGATGGGATATAGCTTCCTGGTAAGATGGGGCTTGAATTAGATGTAACAGACACCAGGCAGTGGGGAAATAAGTTATTGAGGCACATTTGGTAAGATATGACAAAAAATATTGTTGGGTCTTGTGGTGAGAATCCTTCCCAAATACTCGTTGCAATTCATGTTTGGCCAAAAAAATGAGATTCAGCCCAGTATATCTAAAATATATTTTCACTTTTTGTCAATTGATCGGCAAGCGTTAGTTGTAAAATATTTATCTTTGCAGTAATTCAAGCTCCAATTATTCTTCAAAATGATTGCTCAGCACTGCCACAGATAAGCACTTTGGAACTTCCTGCAAAGCGTACGTTAGGGAGACAATGATAACCAATCAAGTCATGATCCAGACTGCAGAAAAGAAATGACTTGAAAATCTCTTTGCAGGTGATATATTTGCTTTTGACCTTACTCAAATGTTTGCAACCTTCAAAACCAAAAGTAATTCACTCAAGTGAGTCCCTCTTATGATGAGGGAGACAGATTAAAAGTCATAAAACAGGAAAGTAATGAGAACTTAATATCTAATACCAGCTTCAAGCAGATTGATTTGACCATGGAAATCAGGCTGAAATGTTACAAAAAGGAATGCTTAAAGGACTGGAGCTGGCGCAGTGTGTTCGGCCTGCACACTGCAGGAAAACTATGGATTTTTGTGCTATCTGTTCATTTTTGTTGAAATGAATAAGTTGAGCTTGAAACCAATATGTCCTTAAAGTAACTTACAGATATTGATCCTCGCTTTGAATTTATACCATTGGGAAAATAGTATGATTTTGAAAATACTGCTTCTGCTGTCATGCCAAGTTTAAATTGTTTCTTAACAAAGACCATGTCAGTGTTTTGTGCACACTCATCAGCTGTTACAATGGCAGAACAATGTACTTCACTGTTTCATAATTGATGAAAATTGAATTTTTTTTCTCTCTGGGAGACAAATTCTCAGAATCTGTAGTTTGCCTTCCAATTCAATCCTTTCGATATCTTTTTTCTTCTTCTTTCAAAATAGAGCTTGAATAAAAAAAAGACCAAACAAACTAACAGATATCTAAATCAAGGGGGAGCACAGAAGAGGTGAATAATCTGTAAGATAAATACATGAACGTTATTAAAAAATACAAATAATTATCAAGGAGTCAGTTTGGCTCTTTCTTCACTGGCCAATCAGTAAACCGTTGGCTTGAATCACCAGCAGATTATAGAACCCAGTGGTACTTTTTCCCTTTGAAAACATAAATACCTATAAGCTTTTAAATTTTATGGCTTTTGCAATAAAACCTAGAACTCTATTAATTATTTTTAACAGCCTCATCATCTGATTGCCTGAGGTACTGCCTCATACTGCCAAATACTGTGAATTTGTACCCAGAAATCTGTCTGCACTGAACCTCCTTTCGTTTACAGTATTGTTGCTGAAAACAAGAAATGACTTCAAAATTTCTTTTCAAGTAATTGATTTGCTTGTGACCTCACTTGGGTCTTTTCTCAGGCATTGATGCCAAAAGTAATTCACTTTAAAAGAAATCCTTTTGTGAAGAGGGATACAGATTAAAAGTCATAAAACCAGAAACTAAGGAGACCTCAATATTTAATATTTAATATAAGATGCAAGAAGATTTATTCTGCCATGGGGAGAATGTGGGGAGCACTGCTACAAAAAGGGGGCTTGTTTAAGCTCTGCTCCTGCGATCTGTTGGTGCTGCATTCTGCTAAAAATCTATAAGTGAGAAATGACTCTGCAGCTCTGGGATTTCAGGTATTAAACATGCCGATAAGCTTCCAAACTGGCAGGCAGGAAATGCCTGCTCATTTTGACCTGGAAATGCTCCCCCTGGCAAATTAGATCAGGATTCTCCATGGGAGTCCAATGAGTATGCCAGAATTACAGACAGAAAAATTAAATTCAAATCCTGACTGTGTTGGAGGATACATTTCCGATTTTTGTCATGAGGATGGATTGAAGAAATTGGGACTTAAGTCTTTGGGGTGAAGAAAACTAAGAGAAAGCCTAATAGAGGATTTCAAAATCATGAACAGGCTGAATAGGTTAAATAAGGAGAAACTGTTCCAGCTTGTAAAAAGAACAAGAGCAAGAGGGCATAGATTTAAAGTCATTTGCTAAAGAAGCAGTAGTAAAGTGAGGAAAATCTTTTTTCATTTAGCGAGTAGTTTGGGTTTGGATTGCATTGCCTAGAAGTATGGTGGAAATATGTTCAATTGAGGCATTCATTAGGTAATTATTCAGATAAAAATCACATGTAAGGGTATAGGGAAAAAGCAGGTGATTTGCACTAGGTAATGACATGCATTTAAAGAGCTAGTGAAGAAATGGTGGGCCCTCATTCTGTGCTGTAACGTTTCTGTGGAATGACTGAAATGATTTTGCAAAACATACATGCCAGTTGCTGGTTTGTTATTTGTAGTTATAGCAAATTTTGGAGGCTTGTGAGCATATTTAACAACTGAAATCTGCATATCATTCCATGCTCATAGTTTTAAAAAGTATTTTGGGTGTATTTCTGATGTATTTCCTGGAAAGTTAAAATTTTCTGGACAGGGAAGAGGGTATTAAAGGGGTTGAGTCCCTGGTAAATAGTTTGACTGCAGGTAGAGATGGCCTGATGAGGTTGTCTTGGAGGCTTGAAGAAGACAGTGAACAATGAGGAAGGTAAGAGAGATCTGGAGCAGCTTCCCCAAAAGGGATGAGAGGAATACAGGGCTTTATCTGTAGTTGATATTCAGAAAGCATGCCCATGTGAACTTCACCCTATGAAAGTGCCTTTCCTTCACAAAGGACACTGTCACTGATTAATGTCCTCCGCTACAATTTATAGCAAGTTAAATCAGCAACAAATTACATGTAACAATTTACTGCTGTCTCTGGGAGACCATCAAAATTCTCTGCACCAGAAAGAAAATATCCATCTAATCCTCCATGGATAGAGTGCAAGGGTCTTCATGTAGGAAATTATCAGCCACAAAGCGGGATGAACAGTGGGAAGATAGAATACACAGATGCTATGTGCTAGGGAACAGGTTTATATCTGCAGCTGAGGTCTCAAATACTGGCTACAGTGCTCAGAAGAGAGTTTATGGGCATTTATCAGGAAGCATGGCATTTGCTGGGCAGGATGCCAGTGAGCCCAAATAAAGCCAAAGAACTTGGGGCTATTCTTTATGACATGGTCTAAACAGGACAGACCCAACAGAGGTGGTCGCAGAGTGGTATACTGTTGGGAAGGAGTTGCGCTGGGAATCCTCAACATTGACTCCGGACCCCATGAAATCTCATAGCTTCAAGTTAAACATGGGCAAGGAAACCTCCTGCTGATTACCACATACCGTCCTCCCTCTGTTGATGAATCAGTACTCCTCCATGTTGAACAACACCTGGAGGAAAGACTGAGGATGGAAAGGGCACAAAATGTACTCTGGGTGGGTTATTTCAATGTTCACCACCAAGAATGGCTCAGCAGCAGTACTACTGATCGAGCTGGTTAGGTCCTAAAGGACATAGCTGCTAGACTGGGTCTGCGGCAGGTGGTGAGGGAACCAACAAGAGGGAAAAACATACTTGACCTCATCCTTACTAATCTGCCAGCTGCAGTTGTATCTGTCCATGACAGTATCGGTAAGAGTGACCACCGTACAGTCCTTGTGGAGATGAAAATTATTCGCATTGAGAATAACCTCCGTCGTGTTGTGTGGCACTACACCTTGCTAATTGGGACAGACTTCGCACAGGTCTAGCAACTCAAGACTGGGCACCCATGAGGCGCTGTGGGCCATCAACAGCAGCAGAATTATGCTCCAGCATAATCTGCAACCTCATGGCCCGGCATATTCCCCCACTCAACCATCACCATCAAACCAGGGGATCAACCCTGGTTCAATGGAGAATGCAGGACGGCATGCCAAAAGCAGCACCAGGCATACCTAAAGATAAGGTATCAACCTGGTGAAGCCACCACACAGGACTATTTGCACGCCAAACAGCAAAAGCGGCAAGTGATAGACAGACCTAAGCGATCTCACAACCACCGGATCAGATCTAAGCTCTGCAGTCCTGCCACATCCAGTCGTGAATGGTGGTAGACAATTAAACAACTCACTGGAGGAGGAGACTCCACAAATATCCCCATCCTCAATGATGGAAGAGCCCAGCACATCAGTGCAAAAGATAAGGCTGAAGCATTTACAGCAATCTTCAGCCAGAAGTGCCGAGTGGATGATCCATCTTGGCATCTTCCAGTGGTCTCCAGCATTGCAGATACCAGTCTTCAGCCAATTCGATTCACTCCATGTGATATCAAGAAAAGGTTGGAGACACTGGATGTTGCAAAGTTATGGGCCCTGACAACATTCCAGCAATAGTACTGAAGACTTGTGCTCCAGAACTTGCTGCTCCCCTAGGCAAGCTGTTCCAGTACAGTTACAACACTGGCATCTACCTGGCAATGTGAAAAATTGCCCAAGTAAGCCCCGTACACAAAAAGCAGGACAAATCCAACCCGACCAATTACCGCCCCATCAGTCTACTCTCAATCATCAGTAAAGTGATGGAACATGTCATCAACAGTGCTATCAAGCAGCACCTGCTCAGAAATAACCTGCTCAGTGATGCCCAGTTTGGGTTCTGCCAGGGCCACCCAGCTCCTGACCTCATTACAGCTTTGGTTCAAGCATGGACAAAAGAGCTGAATTCCAGAGGGGAGGTGAGAGTGACAGCCCGTGACATCAAGGCTGTATTCGAGGGAGTGTGGAATCAAAGAGCCCTAGTAAAACTGGAATCAATGGGTATCAGGGGACAAACTCTCCGGTGGTTGGAGTCATACCTGACACATAGGAAGATGGTCGTGGTTATTGGTGGTCAATCATTTCAGCTCCAGGACATCTCTGCAGGAGTTCCTCAGGGTAGTGTCCTAGGCCCAACCATCTTCAGCTCCTTCATCAATGACCTTCCCTCCATGATAATGTCAGAAGTGGGAATGTTCGCCGATGATTGCACAATGTTCAGCACCATTAGTGACTCCTCAGATATTGAAGCAGTCTGTGTTCAAATGCAACAAGACCTGGACAGTATCCAGGCTTGGGCTGACAAGTGGCAAGTGACATTCGTGCCTCACAAATGCCAGGTTATGACCATCACCATTAAGAGACAATCTAACAACCACCCCTTGACATTCAATGGTGTTCCTGTCACTGAATCCCCCACTATTGACATCCTGGGACTTATCATTGATCAGAAATTCAACTGGATTCACCACATGAACACTGTGGCTACAAGAGCAGGTCAAAAATTAGGAATACTGCAGCGAGTAACTCACCTCCTCAAATCCTCAAATCCTGTCCACCATCTACAAGGCACATGTCAGGAGTGAGATGGAATACTCCTCAGTTGCCTGGATGAGTGCAGCCCCAACAACACTCAAGAAGCTTGACACCATCCAGGACAAAGCAGCCCGCTTGTTTGGCATTAGTTGCAGAAGCATCCAATCCCTCCACCACCGATGCTCAGTAGCAGCAGTGTGTGTTATCTACAAGATGCACTGCAGAAATTCACCAAAAATCTTCAGACAGCACCTTCCAAACCCATGACCACTTCTATCCAGAAGGACAAGGGCAGCAGATATATGGTAACACCACCACCTTCAAATTCCCCTCCAAACCACTCACCATCCTGACTTGGAAATATATCGCTGTTCCTTCACTGTCGCTGGGTCAAAATCCTGGAATTCCATCCCTATTGGCATTGTGGGTCAACAGCAGGTGGACTGCAGTAGTTCAAGAAGGCAGCTGCTCACCACCACCTTCTCAAGGGCATCTAGGGATGGGCAAAAAATGCTGGCCAGCCAGCGATGCCCATGTCCCACAAATGAACAGAAAAAAAACTCCATGAACATGGTCTATAAGGCTCTGGTCAGGCCACATTTGGAATATTGTGTGCAGTTTTGGGCTCCATATCTCAGGAAAGATATATTGCCCTGGAGCAGGTTCAGAGGAGGTTCATGAGAATGGTCCCCGGAATGAAAAGCTTAGCATCTGAGGAATGTTTGAG
>NC_063339.1:50221566-50272902 GCF_021869965.1 Rhincodon typus | reverse complement strand
TTCAGAGGAGGTTCATGAGAATGGTCCCCGGAATGAAAAGCTTAGAATCTGAGGAATGTTTGAGAACTCTGGGTCTATACTCGATGAAGTTTAGAAGGATGAGGGGGGATCTAATTGAAACCTACAGAATACTGAATGGCCTAGACAGAGTGGATGTTGGGAAGGTGTTTCCATTGGTAGGAGAGACTAGAACCTGAGGGCACAGCCTTAGAGTAAAGGGAAGACCCTTTAGAATGGAGATAAGGAGAAACTTCTTCAGCCAGAGAGTGGTGAATCTATGGAATTTATTGCCACAGAAGGCTGTGGAGGCCAGGTCACTGAGTATATTTAAAACAGAGATAAATAGATTCTTGATTGTCAAGGGAATCAACGGTTACGGAGAGAAAGTGGGAGAATGGGGTTGAGAAACTTATCAGCCATGATTAAATGGTGGAGCAGACTTGATGGGCTGAATAGCCTAATTTCTGCTGCTATGTCTTATGGTCTTATTGTGTTATGATTGTGCCTCCTCTTGTGGTAGAATCTTAACTGGCAACTCAGACACCGAAGCTTAGATGCCTGCCATGTTGGTTTTTAAGGCAGGTTGAAAATGTTTCCAGTGTGTCATATGACTCCTAAACTCTGATCTCATGCAGAAACAGAAATGCATTGAGATAAAGTCCCAGGAAAAGTGATTTGTGGGAGATGAACCTAATGTCTTCTCTCAGGATGACAGGGTGTTTGCACCACAGTAGCAAATCCAACAATGCCTTTGTCAGTGTCACAGTTGGCTGATCCTGAATCCTCTGTCCATGCTGAGATGCTGCAGACCCCAGCAAGATGGGGCAGAGCGATGCTCAATTTGCCATCTCGCAAATTGGAAAGTATCTCCAGTGGAATCTCAGAAACCTCCTACCTCACCAGCTGAACTCACTGGGGATACTAAGTGGAAGAGCACTCGGAATGGTATATGAGCAAGAAAGACATCCACTAAAGAATTGTACAATCTACAATCTAGTTCTACACTGGAGAGCATATTTTTAAGGTGAAAGGAGAATGATTTAAAAAGGACATGAGAGGCAACTTTTCTACACAGAGAGTGGTTCTGTGTGGAATGAACTGCCAGAGAAAGTGGTGGATGCAGTACAGTGACAATGCTTAAAAGAAATTTGGATAAATACATGATTAGGAAAAGTTTAGAGGGATATGAACCATGCATTGGCAGATGGGACTAGTTTGGTTTAGAAACTTGGTTAGCATGGACTGTTTGGACCAAAGGGTCTCTTTCCATGCTGTATGACTCTATGTTAGATATAATGAACTCAAGATATGTAATGAATTGGATCATGTTTCATTCTGGATTCTTTATATCGAAATGACGGCAAAATCTATAAGACTGAACTGAAGGAAAGCAATCGGAAGATGAGTGTATCGAAAGTGACAAGAAGAGTTATAGATCTGTTGGACTACTATGAATGGAAGCAATACTTAAGGTGAGCAGATCTTTGATGGATTGTTCTCCGAACATTCCAGCAACTAAAGACACTCTTGTCAAAAACTCCTCCACGCCATGCTCTTCCTCTTCCTCCTATTCCATATTGTGCTGTTTAGGAGTTAGTCAGGGCATATGCTTCTTGATAGCAAAAATGTGAAGCAACTAGCAGTCAACCATAAGATTGCATATCTGCTCCGTGCTGTGTTGCAAGGATTCTTCTGATTACTTCAGACAACAAAAGTATTGTCCATGTGCTCCAATTGTTTTTCATGTTTCTTGTGGCAGGTGGCCTACAGTACAGGCATTTTGACAAGAATCATTGATACAGTTCAGAAGGTAAACCCTCGGTGCCCAGTGGCCAACTTGTAAATTATGGCCTGACTGGAATAAACTCAAAACAGAGTGGCATAAATTGAAGGAGAGATAACTGCTGCCATGATACTCCCCCAGATTGCACAGTACCAATATCTGAGCTGATGTTTGCAAAATTGAAATTGAGTCAGACTACATCTTGACGATGGTTATTCTCCTCCTCCTCCTAAGGTACCGTGGAAGATCAATCCCTTTTCAATGTTTGTTGTAGCCATTTCTCTATTGGAAGGCTTATTCTTAATGTCTCAAGAGTATATACTGGCCCTGAAACCAGCACAGGCAGTCTGTCTCCACAGGCATGAAATAATGAACAGTTAATCTGTTTTTAGCTATGGGATCAACATTTGCCAGCTCAGGAGGAAGAATTGCCTTTCTCTTCTTTGAAATAACCCCTGGGATCCTTAATGCACCTGAGAAAAAAGTAGTCAATACAGTGTGGACCTGGACGAACACCGCAGGTCAGGCACGATCAGAGAAGCAGGAGAGTCGATATTTCGGGTTGGGACCCTTCATCTGAGTCCTGCTGAAGGACTTATTGAAATGCTGACTTTCCTGCTCCTCTGATGCTGCCTGGCCTGCTGTGTTTCTCCAGCTCCACACTGTATTGGCTCTGACTCCAGCATCTGCAGTTCTTGCTATCTCTAAGAAAAAAGTAGGCCAACTACGTAGTATTCCTCAGTACTGAGGTGAATTATCAGCCTAAAAATTGTCCTATTTCTTCTGTGGTGAAACCACCATCGTATGAAACAGTTCCAAGATATGCTAAAAATCAATCCCACTTTAAACACAACACTGACAGTAAAATAATTGGATGATTCAACTGTCACATTTCAGGGTACTTTACCTGTTTTTTAACAAAGAGAGAATGTGGAAGAAATGCATGTCTTTAAAACAAGGTTTCTTTTTACAAGTCAAATTGAGGCAGGTGAAATATAAACAGAAAATGTTGAAAATATTCAGCAGCTCGAGAGAGAAGAAAAGTTAGTATTTCATGTCAATTTATCCAAACTGAAAATCTTTCCATATCTACCATGTTTTATACAAGTACAGTGACGGTAAATGTTTGGAGGTGGTGGCTGGAATAAGGAAAGAAGGGCTGTGGTAGCATGGAAAACAGGAGCAATCAAATAACAAAGGGATGAGAAAGGATGTGTTAGCGGGATAAAAGTAAAGAAGGAAAGAATAGTAGACAAACAGGAGGCTGGAAGAACACAGCAAGCCAGGCAGCATCTGGAGGAAAGGAGCAGTCAATGTTTCGGGTATTACCCTTCTTCAGGACTGGATGTGGTGGTAGGAGGAGCTGCAGATAAAGGTGGAGTGGAGGGATGGAGGCAGAATGGTGGTGATGGGTGGACACTGGTAGTAGGTACGTCCTGGTTGGTCGATGGGAGGAATGAACCTGGTTGGTGGCTGGAAGGGAGGAGGTGGGGCTGGAAGGGGAGCCGGGGGATGGGTTACTCATGCGCAGACCTCGTCCTGCACCAGGCCTGTCCAGTCTGATGCCACTTCCAGGTTTGGATACTGGTTCCAGTTCCAGTCTGGCACCCAAGTCTCCGCAACCATTGACTGGGATCTACAGGAACTTACCTTCAACTCCGTCTATGCTCCTGATGTCTTCACAAACGCTGTCCTGGATTCCACTGAGGAAAGGGACTGGGACCTACCTTGAATAATTCTCAACTTCCGCCTCCACTCCAGACTCTGCCCACTCTCCAATCAACACATGGACTCCTATCCCCAGGGTCATTCCTGGGTCGTACTGCCCACCTGCAGCTACCCAGCACATCTTTCCCTCCTCATCTGTCCACGCCCATAATACACCCTACCCCTCCATTTCTCCTCTCTCCTCTCTCCTCTCGACCTCATCTCTCTCACACTTCTCCTTCCATCCAATCCTCCCCAGACCACTACCCTCCCACCCTCCTTCCCATCCCACAACTACTTCTCCCTCCCACTATACCACATCCAAACCTCACTCACGCCCTTCCCCCTCCCCTTCTGCAGCCTCTTTGAGACGCCCCCAAAACCTCACCTATGAACCTTGCTGCATATTCACTATTTCCCATGACCTCAAACTCGCTGAGGCTGGAAGGCTTGTCCTCAGTAAAGAGCTCACGTTCATGTCCCTCGGCTCCCACCTCAACAGTTCCGTGTCCACCACGATTTGGAACTCTTCTTCTGCTGCCTCCGCCTCCAACCCTTCTTCTTCGATAAAGACTCCCATCCACCCTCCGGAGATCCCTTCTCCCTCCTCCAACCTTCCTCTTCCTCTTGGACACTCCCTGCCGCCTCTTGCCTGCCCTGGACCTCTACGTTGCTAACTGCCAACAAGACATCGACCGCCTCGAGTTCTCCACTGCCCTCACCCACTCCGACCTCTTCCCCTCCAAACGTACGGCGTTCCACTCTCTCCGTACTAATCTCCATTTCACTATCAAACCCGGCGACAAATGCAGGGCAGTGGTAGTCTGTGGACCTCAATGTCGCAGAGGCTGAATGCCAACTCTCCGACACCACGTCCTACCTCCCCTTTGACTACGACCTCACTGTGACCCATCAAGCCATCGTC
Source organism: Rhincodon typus (assembly GCF_021869965.1). Lineage (NCBI taxonomy): Eukaryota > Metazoa > Chordata > Chondrichthyes > Orectolobiformes > Rhincodontidae > Rhincodon > Rhincodon typus. The sequence goes on along the minus strand of NC_063339.1, from coordinate 50,268,487 downwards.
TCCCACACTGTCCATGACCTCATCACTTCCGGTGAACCCCACCCCCTCCACCACCTCCACCCTTATAGTGTTCCAGTCCCACACTGCCCAGTTCTACCTGCTCCCCAAGATCCACAAGCCCAACTACCCCAACCAACCCATCATCTCTGCATGTTCCTGCCCCGCCGAACTGACCTCTTCCGACCTCGACTCCATTCTCCCCCCTTGATCCAGGCACTCCCCACCTACATGTGGGACAAACCATGCCCTCCACCTCTGGTAACTTCCGGTTCCCTGGCCCCCAGCGCTTCATCTTTGCTATGGATGTTCAATCCCTATACACGTCCATAACAAGGATGGCTTACAGGCCCTTAGATTTTTCTTCTCCGACAGACCCATCCAGTACCCACCCCCCCGCAACCAATACTCTCCTCCACCTCACCGAACTAGTCCTCGCCCTCGGTAACTTTTCCTTCAATTCTTCCCACTTTCTCCAAATCCAGGGGGTTGCCATGGGCACTCGCAAAGGCCCCAGCTACACCTGCCTATTTGTCGGTTATTTTCAGTATGTACACCAGTACTGTTCCCCAAATCTTCCGCCGTTACATTGATGACTGCACTCAGGGTGAACTACAGTGGTTCATCGACTCCGCTAACAACTTCCATCCCACCCTCAAATTCACTTGGTCTATCTCAGACACCTCCCTCCCCTTTCTTGACCTCTCTGTTTCCATTTCTGATGACAGTTTACAAGCTGAAATAAACTCACAGACTCCCATAGCTATCGAGACTACACCTCCTCCCATCCTGTATCCTGCAAAAACTCCATCCCATTTTCCCAATTCCTCTGCCTTTGTCACATCTGCTCTAAGGAGGAGACATTCCATTCCCAAGCATCTCCCTCCGCCATCCAGACAGCCCTCCACCGTGCCTCCTGAACTCCCCACTCCATAGCTCTTAACACCGCCTCACTTCCATATATAATAAAGATAGGGTCCCCTCGTCCTCACTTTCTACCCCACCAGCCTCTGAATCCAACAAATCATCCTCAAACACTTCCACCAACTTCAATTAGACCCCACCACCCAGAACATCTTCCACTCCCCACCCTTCTCTGCCTTCCACAAGGACCTTTCCCTTTGCCACTCCCACTCCCCACCAGCCACTCCAACCCGCTCAGTACCTTCCCCTGTAACATAATCTGCAGCCTCCCATACTCTCACATCCAGTCCTGAAGAAGGGTAATACCTGAAACATTGACTGCTCTTTTCCTCCAGATGCTGCTTAGCCTGCTGCGTTCTTGCAACCCCCTGTTTGCCTACCTTGGATTCCAGCATCTGCAGTTTTGTTGTCTCTGAAGAAAGAATGGGTCTGGAGAAGGTGGGAAATAGGAATAATAGAATTATTTCCACAACTTGCAGCCTGAGATAATGCTAACAGTAGTAATGGTCTGATATTGCTGAGGTAATCAAACCTACGTTGAGCTTTGTTCAATCAATGTAGGTGGCTAAGGACACAGATGTCAAAGTGAAGTGGGGCAGGGAAATATGAGGCTATTAGCCCTTTTGTTTATAGTGAGAACTCATTCTTGTTTTATTGTGAAGCTTTCATTGGCCCTGATTGCAAACAAGATCATGTATAAAACTTCACTAAGTGAGTCAGGTTTTGGACCAAAAACTGCTATTGCAAGCTTTATCCATGCTTCGAAATTTAGACTTAGAAGAATAGCTGAATGCAATTTTGCTAAATTGAGTAAGCCATCACATTTTAATTACTGTTTACTATTATGCAAAGCCAATTACTGATTAAATCAATTACTCCATTATGTTTACTTACTTCCTGACAAAGGGTTTAGCTCTCATAATGTAATTTAATGATAGTCAGACAAACCAACACTCATAAGAAAGTGTGCTGTCAGAGGCTGGAAAGGCAATGAATACAGTACCGTTCCAGACTAAATTTTCATCCAGAAAAGTTGATAGTTGAGAAACTATCCACAACAATTGAGCAGATTCCTTTTCTAATCACTTCTTAATGAGGGGATAGATGATACACCATTCTAAATAAATCATTATGTTTATTTCTGTATTCTTCCATGGGATGTGGGAATAACTGGCAAGGCTATCATTTGTTGCCCATTACTCTTAACTTGAAACATTAGCCTGCTCTCTCCCCATGAAGCTGCCTGACCTGCTGTCATTTCCAGCATTTTTTTTGTTATCAGTACAAATTCCAGCATCTGCAGTAACTTGCTCTGACATGCTGGTTACTCTTAACCTGCCTAGCTATGCCATTTTAGTGAGTGGTTAAGAACCAACCAGAAGAGGGGTCCAGACCCGAAATGTCAGCTTTCCTGCTCCTCTGATGCTACTTGGCCTGCTGTGTTCATCCAGCTCTACGCCTTGTTATCTCACATTACTGTGTGTCTGGGATTACGTGTGGGTCAGATCAGGTGGCAACAATTGTCAATCGTTTCATTTCCACATATTGAGGCAAGGTGGGCCCAAAGCTGGCTCATATTGGTGGCAGAGTCCAGATTGGGTCACTGCAGTGCCCAACGGCATCGGTGGTATCTGCATTGACAAGGTCCAGCTCGGACTCATAGAGGTGAGATGGAGCTGAAGATTGGTGACCCATGTTCAAACAATGGTGGCGCAGCAGAGCGAACTTGTGCCAGAAGGACTTAACAAGAAGGACTGCAAAGTTGAACAGTATTTCTTTATTTATTTATTTTTCTGTCTTTGTGTTTTATGTTTTGGTTTATTTTTCTGTGTTTTAACGTGGAGCCGGAGAGTGGCAGCACTGTACAATACTTTTCACTATATTTGTAACAAAATAGATGTGACAATAAATAAATGAATAAATTAATAAATGAGTGCAGTGATTGGAATGAAGGCCAAGTGGATTACATTGACTATTAGATCCTTGATTGGGCTATTAACCTGGTCCAATCAGGGAGCCCTGGCTGATGGATATAAATGGAAGATTCAGCGAGTCTCTTCATTCTAGGGGCTGACTCTGAGCTGGTTGGTCAGAGACCATGTACTGTGCAATGTAAATAGAGGGTGATGGGATTCTGTGTAGTTATTTCAATGTGGTTAGTTTTACATTTCTACCAATTGCCATATTGGGAGCCCATGAGCCCAGATGATTAACCCAGGCATATGGAATACCAGTCTAGTCATATTATTCCTATTTCACCTCTCCCCAGATTCTCAGAACCAGAAATATTGACATGGTACAGCTACCTTGACCTCTGTTATGACTAGATCCTGGGTGAGGTTGCCCAAGTCATTATGCTTCCAAATAGACCGCCCCAAATGTTCAACTCCTGGGTGAGAAGAGATGATCTGTTTTCTTCTGTTATCTGCCCCCTCCATTGGTTGCAACAAGGTTAATTTACAAAGTCTCCCTTCTGCAAGTGATACCTTTCTTCAATGCCAAATGAACTTATCCTCTAAAGAAGCAAAATTAAACTGGCTTTGTTGGGATGTTTTTTTAAAAAAGTTCATTCATGGGAAGTGGGTGTCACGGCTGTGCCAGCAGCTATTGTCCATTCCTGGTTCCTTTTAGAAGTAGTGAGCTGTCTCCTTAAACAACCTCAGACTATGTGCTGCAAGTGGACAGACAATGCCATTAGGAACGGAGTACCAGAATTTTGACCTCGTGACCCTAAAGGATCAGTGATATATTTCAAAGTCAGGATGGTGAGTAGCTTAGACATAGTGAACATAGACGTAGTGATGTTCCCGTGTGTCTGTTGTCATTGTTCAGGTTGCTCATGGTTGTACCTTCGGAAAGTGCTGCATAAGGAGCCTTGGTGAATTTCTGCAGTATATCATGTAGGTTATACACACTGCTGCTACAATGCTTCAACAGTGGAGGGAGAGAATATTTGTGGATGTGACGCTAATCAAGTGGGCTGCTTTGTCCTGGATGACGTCAAGCTTTTTGTGTGTTGTTTGGAGCTGCATTCACCCACTCCAACAGTATTCCAATAAAGTATTCCAACACGCTCCTGACTTTCTGTCTTGTTGATGGTCAACAGACTTTGGGGAGTCAGGAGGTGAATTATTCACTGCAGGATTCCTAGCCTCTGATCGCTTTTCTAGCCATTGTATTTATATGGCTAATCCATTTCACCTTCTGGTTAATGATAACCTCAATGTTGTTGATATTAGGGGATGCAGTGAACTATATGCTATTGAATGCAAGCAATGCTTAGATTCTTTCTGTCGGTGATAGTACTTTTGTTTTACTTGACATTTATGTGGTGCAAATGTAACTTCACATTTTTCAGCCCAAGCCTGCATATTGTCCCAATCTTGTTGCATTTGGGCATGGACTGCTTCAGTATCTGAAGCATTGTGAATGATATTGAACATTGTGCAATCATCAGTGAGCAACCCCCTTTGATCTTGTGATGGAGTGAAGGTGATTGATAAAGCAGTTGAAGATGGTTGGGCCCAAGACACTACGCTGAGGAATTCCTGCAATCATGTCCTGGAACTGAGATGACTGACCTCCAAAAACTGTTTATTTGTGCAGTGGGAAGTTTTCCATCTGATTCCCTTTGACTCTTGTTTTGCTTGGGCTCCTTGATGCTACACTCAGTCAAACGCAACCTATCAGTGGCAGTCACTCTAACCTCAACTCTGGAATTCAGCTCTCTTGTCTTCTTAATGCTCCACAGTGCTTCAGGGATCGATTGTTCGGATTTGAATTGCTAGATTGGCTCAAAGGCTATCCCATTTCACACAGTGATAATGCCAAACAACATGATAGAGAGTATTCTCAACTAAATGCGATACTTCATCTTTACATGGCTGTGCAGTAGTCACTCCTAAGAATTTTGTCAAAGAGAGATTCATCTCCAGGAAGCAAATTGATGAAGATGTGGTCAAGTAGGTTCTTCTCACTTTTGGCCTCTCATCAACAAGATTCAGTCGAGCAGCTGTATTCTTTAAAACTTGATCAGCTTGTAAGATTGCACCTAACGGAAGGGTTTCTGAACTGGCTAACCAAAATCCAGTCCCCTCTCTTCTTATGTGCATCTCCAGAGAAGGATCTTAATTGTAACCCTTATTTTAATAATCTGAACATGTCAGCATCGTTTCTTTTCTTTCAAGTGCTAGTCATTATTTTACCAAAGTATTCTTTTTCAAAATTATTCTCTGTAGAGAAGGTTCTTTACTTCCTTCTTTTGTGTGTGTGCGTGCTTCTGTGTGCGTGTGTGTTTGTGTGTGTGTGCAGTCAGAAATTTTGATGCTTATTAAATTAATTGATTTGATACATACTTTTTATTCTTAACCTCTTGTGGATAAATTGTATTACTGACCTCCTCAGAAACTGGAGTAAAGCATTTAAATTAGTATTGTTACTGGTAGAGTAGAGAATCTTGAGAAAGATAACATCCCCATCCAACTTTGATTGAAATGTTAAATTCAGTTATTTTATAGTTTGCAAACTATTTTTGCTTGAATCAAAATATGCAAATTTTTACAGCAAAACCAAACTGAATCATGCAATCTAGATCCCTCAAAGCTGTTAATAATTTTGTTAAATCTATTGCAATGACAAAAACTGAAGATCTGTGATACAGCGACTGGAGACAATAGATAATTCACTGTCTCATCTCAGATTTCTTATAAAAGCATATAGCTGCCTTTTTTGTGATTATGACTTTATTCATCACAAGTCTGTATTATTCTGCTGCTTGTTTTTGATTATTGCAGCTGTTGAAGCATCATTGTCTTTGGCGGTCCATCGCAGACAAGGATGACCCTCTTCCACTCTCAGGGTGAGTCCATTGGTGTCTGTACAGGCTGTGTTACACTTGGGGTCAGAAAGTGGTTGCTGGAAGAGGTGGGTGAAAGGTCGGTGTGGCAGCATGCTCCTTTTGCTGTTTTTGCCCGACTTCTGCTTTTTCTCAACGGCAATCCCTCAGCTGCTCAATGCCTTTTTGGATGCTCCTCTAGCACTTCAGATGGTCTTGGGCCAGTGATTCCCAGGTGCCTGTGAGAATGCTGTACTTTGTCAGTGAGGCTTTGAGGGTATCACTGAAACACTTCCTCTGTCCACCTGGGGCTTGCCTGCCGCTTTGAAGCAGGGAGTGGAGCACCTGCCTCGGGAGTCTTGTGTCGGTCATGCAGATGAGATGCCCAGCCTATCACAGCTGATCAAGGATAGTCAGTGCCTTGATGCTGGGGATGTTGGTCTGGTCAAGGATACTGATGTTGGTGTGTCTTTCTTCCCAATAGATTCACAGGATCTTGTGAAGGCAGCTTTGGTGGTACTGCTGCAGTGCCTAGAGGTGTCTGCTGTAGGCAGTCCATGTCTCAGAGCTGTATAAGAGGTCAGGAACTGTCACAGCTGTGTAAACCATGAGCTTAGTGTCGGATCTGATGTTATTGTCCTTGAACACCTTTTTTCTCAGGCAGCTGGAAGCTGTGCTAGCACACTGGAGGCAATGCTGGATCACTTCATCAGCAAGAATAACATTGAAAGTGTGTAATGTGGTTTCGGTGCTGCTAGGACAACAGAGCGATTGGTCAAGAGCAGTGGTCTGAAGGTTGGTCTTCTTGTGCCTGAGAGTTGGAAATCCCACTCTCACGTCATAGAGACCTTATTAAGAGCATTCAAAGTTGACATGATAATGATTGACTTATCAATCAGAGTTTGGTGGGGGCCAGCAGGAGGCATGGGGTAATGAGACATATTCCATAGAACTTCATAGAATCCCTACAGTGTGGAAACAGGCCCTTCGGCCCAAACAGTCCACACCGACCCTCAGAGCATCCCACCTAGACCCATGCCCACATAACCCACCTAATCTACACATCCCTGAATACTATGGGCAATTTAGCATGGCCAATCCACCTAACCTGCACATCTTTGGACTGTGGGAGGAAACCGGAGCACCCAGAGGAAACCCACGCAGACACGGGGAGAATGTGCAAACTCCACACAGACAGTCACCCGAGGGTGGAATCGAACCCGGGTCCCTGGCGCTGTGAGGCAGCAGTGCTAACGACTGAGCCACCATTCCGCTGTAAAATGTACCTCTGGGAATCTGGATTACTTAATCCAAAAATATAACAACCATGATACTGTGCCTGTTATTTGGTTTAAAACAAAGAGTTTAAAATTGAGTATCCTCTTAGGCTAGTCGAGTGCGGCTTTGTTATTTATTATTTCGTGCAAGGGTTATAGACAAAGTTAAAATGCCTGGAAATCCTTTTCTGCACTGCCACATTTGTGTCTACAAAAACATCCAGATTCTAGATTTCTTGTTCATGTTGACTTGCCCAACATGGTTAACAGTTCCAGCTGTCTGAAGTTTTTGAGTAACCCACGAGACAAATGCGAAAGAGCCTGAAAATCTGCAGGTTGTGATCCCAGTAATTATGCAGGCTAGTGGCTCCTGTGTCTTCAAACACTCAATCTGTCAGAAAATATATGGTTAGACAGCACGTGCCAGCCTTATATTGCCAGGAATTTTGGTGTCTGTTTGTTATGGCATATGTATGGGGTTGAGGTTGGGAATGGTCCCCAATTTAACAGCTTCACTGCTCTTTTAATAAAAAAAAATGAGGCATGTATTTTTTGGCTGTTATTTTCATGGGTTTAGATTATGCATCTAGTTTTGTCAATCTTTTAGTGCACTAACAGCATTATATTGGCATAAGTGTTTTCTCTGTGGTAAAAAGAATTGTGTGTAACCTCAATTTTTAAAAAAAATTAAATACAAATTTGTGTTTTTCATAAATGCAATGATGCATGTTAGTTATTCCTTCCTCAAATCTAAATTGGTGTTAAGCCAAAGGTAGCAGGTGCTGTAGACTTCCACAGTGTGCCTTTCTCTCTCAGAAGCCCTGGAGAAGCAGTCTGCTAAGCCACTATTTTGGCTCCAGTAGGTTGAATTTTATGAGCCTGGAGCTTTACAACTTTTATTCAATCCCCTTATAGTCAGATACGAACCCTTTCAGGCCAAAAACAAGGGTCCATCACTGAAAGAGGTAATTCTGTTGATTGAGTCTTTCCTGACTCTTTCCTAATTTTGTTACTCAATTCTTTCCTCATAGCCCCGCATTATTCCCCTTCAAGAACTTATTCAACTTCCCTTGAAATTTACAATTGAATCTGCTTCTGTCACCTTCTCTGTCGGGAAATTTCAGAAGCTAACTGCTTGCTATTGTCTTAAGCGTCCTGTTTAATAATGATATGGATTTTATAACAAACGGTAATTCCCTTTTGAAATATGGAAGCAAAGGTGCTCTTAAACGTGACTTCCAAAAGTCATCTGATGTCTCTTGTGAATTCAACAGTGATTATCCAGGCAGGTGAACCAGGCTAATTCGAGAAGGAAGAAAAGAGACATTCATTCAGAATTTCCATAAGAGTAGACAGTTTCCTTGGAGATACGAATAGCTCTTTGACACCTCACTAAACCTGAAAGAATGGGAGACATTCATGTTAATGGCTGAGACAGTTAAAAGTTAATTATGAACAAAAACAAAAGTAACTGGAAAAGCTCAGCAGGTCTGGCAGAACCTGTGAAGAAAAAAAATCAGAGTTAACATTTCGGGTCTGGTGACGCTTCCTCAGAACCCAGACCTGCTGAGCTTTTCCAGCAACTTCTGTTTTTGTTCCTGATTTACAGCATCTGCAGTACTTTTGGCTTTTATAAGTTAATTATATCTGTTTAAAAACAATAGATGGGAGAGTGCTCCAGCCCTGGGCTAATCCAATACTTAAGGACAGCAGCCATGACTCGAGTGTATTTTGAGGAGCTGATGGCATAGTGATGATGTCGCTGCATTTATAATGCAGTAGTTAGGCTAACATTTTAGGGGCCTTCTATTGGTGCAGAGGAAGTGTCCCTGCCCCTGAACCGAGAGACCTGGGTAAGGATGGCTGTTTCCTTCCCAGAGGACATTAGTGAACCAGATGGGTTTTCCCGACAATTGATAATGGATTCATGTTCATCAGTAGACTCTTAATTCCAGATTTATTTTTTTAATTGAATTTCTTTATTGAATCCTGCCAACTGCCATGGTTATTAACCTTTAACTCCGAGGGATAGAGTTTAATAACAGAGAGGTGATGCTGGGATTGTATAAACTGTTAAGTAGGCCACAGCTAGAATCCCCACAGTAGGACAGATGTGATTACACTAGAGAGGAGCTTTTCCCAGGATGTTGCCTTGGCTGGAGGGTTTTAGTTGTGAAGAGAGATTGCTTAGACTGGAGGTTTCCTTGAAGCAGAGGAGATTGAGAAAAGGAGGGAGGAACATGATTGAGATGTGTAAAATCATGTGGGGCATAGATAGGGTAATGAAGAAGGAAGTTTTCCATTGGCGGAGGGATCAATGACCAGGTGGCATAGATTTAATATAAGGAGCAGGTTTACAGATGGTGTGAGGAAAAATGTTTCCATGCAGAAAGTGGTGGGAATCTGGGCTCACTGCCTGTAAGGTGGTAGCAGCAGAAACCCTCAGAAAATTTAAGAAGCGTTTTAGATGTGACTTGCGATGCCGAGGTATACAAGGCTAAGGGCAAAATGCTAGAAAATGGGATTAGAATTGTTAGGTGCTTCTTTTTGACCAGCACACATTCGCTGGCATAAAGGGCCTTTATCTGTGCTGTAAACCTCAATGACTCTGATTCTAACTTACAGCACTGTCTTCACACACCCACACACAAACCCCCATCATCAGACATAAACTAAACCCCATTCACAAACACAGCCCCACAAACACCCACACACCATGAATACACACCCACTCACATAACCACACACATACATCCACAAATATTCAGCCCACACATCTCCATAGCGCCACCCACATGCTGAAACATATGCTGACACACCCACATACCCATACCTACACGCACTCACTTGATGACACACATGACAGTGCACACCCACACACCCATACACCACACGATCCACCCCCCAATCTCTCTCTCGCTTGCTGTCACGCACACACACACACTTAATCTAAACCAATTGACTGGGAGGCCGCTGCTTCCTTTTTGGGATATAGATCACTGATTGATTGAAAACCATTTCATTTGCAGTATTGTTTTAATTGAAGAGTTCTTTTCTGACTTTTAATGTGCTGGTACTATGATAGTTTAGAAGAACGAAACTGCAAGAACAACTTTGTGTTAATTGCATACCAGTGTACGAGCACAGCATAGTCCCACAAACTTACGTCAAATGAAGGAGAGGGAGATTAAGGCACATGGACCGTAAAGAATGTTTCCCAATTCTCCCACATCTTTGCTAATGTGACTAGTCCTGTACCCCTCTATACCTACAGTCCTGGAGAATGTTAGATTCCTTGACTTTTTTTTAATATTCATTTGTGCAATGTGGACATCACTGGCTGGGCTCCAGCGTTTATTGCCCGTACCTGGTTGTCCTTGAGAAGATGCTGGTAAGCTGCCTTCTTGAACTACTGTAATCCACCAGCTGTAGATTCACCCACAATGTCCATAAGGAGGAATTTCAGGATTTTGACCCAGCGACAGTGAAGCAATAGCAATATGTTTCCAAATCAGAATGGTGAGTTGCTTGGAGGGAAATTTGCAGGTGATGGTGTTCCCATATATCTACTGCCCTTGTCCTTCCAGATGGAATTGTTTGGAAGCTGCTGTCTAAGGATTTTAGGCAAATATCTGCGGTGCATCTTGTGGATAGTACACACTGCTGCTACTGAGCATTAGTGGTGGAGGGAGTGGATGCTTGTGGATGAGATGCATTTCCTGAATGCTGTCAATTACTGAAATTGCTGAGCATCCCCAGAGACTTGTGTTTGCACTATTCTATGGGTAAACCTTTGCTGCAATTTTGGGACAAAGGCAAAATTTCTCTCTCGTTCCGCCAAAAGAAAGAAGTCCTTCACATCTCAGTAGTGTTGCTTACTTTTTATTCTGAGAATCTTTTGCATGGCTACGGAAACCCCAGCTGGGGGAAATAGCTCACCTCCTGAACCCTGTAGACACTATCCACATTTCTCCATTACTCACATTGATTGTCTCTGCAGTGTCCATAATGTAATGACCAGAGGCCTAGTCTCCTCACTCTAATCTCATCGGACAAGGTCTCTGAAATAAATCTCCTGACATTCAGCTGCAGTCCTCAAACACTGGAGCTATGTGTCTCTGGGTCATGAAAAGGACATTAGGCACAAGCATTTTGTTGATAATATGTGACAATAAAAGATGCGCTGATTAAAGAAAAGTGTTGTCTTCTGATCGAGGAACTCCTTTCTCTTCACATAACCATGTCAGCACCGACTGGTGTAATCTGTTTCTGTAGCAAATATTACAACGGTGCAAGTTGTTATCATCCCAGCTGATGTCACTACTGAACAAGTCAGATCACACAATAAAAAATTGGCATGATAGTTCATACTTTGTTTTTATAAAACATAGTGACCTTTCACTGAAACATTAACACACAAGTTGAAGGATTTAATTTTAATAATAAAGCAGAAGTTTATTGCAAAAGATAAATAAACAAAATTAAAACAAGCTGAAGTATTTAATATAACGCAGTTTAAAAGATTTTAAATACCATCACTTTACAGTTAATTAAAATGGAGAAATTTTCTTTCCCTATTAAATCTATAAGTTAACGGTTTCTTCTCAGTTCCAATCTTGTGAGCTGTGAGATCTTTTCCCTTGTCTGCTCACACAAATAACGATTCGGGTTTCTTCAGTCTTTTAACAATCTACGTTGTTACAGCCAAATACTCCTGGTTGGAGGCTTTCACAAACTACTCTCTTAAACCCAGGTAACTTATTCCATTAAAAGCTCTGAACAAACTCTTTTTTTCCCCAGGGAAAAACTGTTCTTACATCTGACTTCAATCTGGTCTCCTTCAAGCTGAATCATGAGCTTTCCCATTCTGGGTTCTCTAAGCTAGAAACAATCATGTGAAATTCCAAAAACAAGCTCATATATTTCATTAGAGATAACAAGGTGTAGAGCTGGATGAACACAGCAGGCCAAGCAGCATCAGAGGAGCAGGAAGGCTGACATTTCGGGCCTAGACCCTTCTATCTCATATATTTCATTGTCTTCTCTTTTCTATCATAAGATGCTGAAATATAAACAAACTTTCATTAACTTGCCTGGAGGCTCCCAACCATCTGCTCTCTTTTTTTAAAACTTTATTCATTCACAGGATGAGAGCATTACTGGCTGGGCCAGCATTTATTGCCCACCCATAATTACCTACTGGGCAGTTAAGATAGGTCTGGAGTCACACATGTGCTATACCAAGTAAGGATGACAGTTTCCCGACCTAAAGGACATTAGTGACCCAGCTGGGTCTCTGCATGTGCAACATGTCGCTTTTTCCCGATAGTTGGCAATGGTTTCATGATCATCATTAGACTCTTAATTCCAGATTTCTATTTAATTCAAATCCCACCATCTGTCATGGCAGGATGCAAACCTGGACATTACCCGGGTCTCTGGTTTAATAGTCCAGTGATAACACCATGATGCCATTACCTCTGCTTATATAATGTCTCTCACACACACTGATTTAAAATCATGGTTCTGAAAAGAATGACCTAATTAATTATTGAAGCCCTTCACAAGGAAATAGACAAACCCCTATGCACCACTGTTTTGAAATCAAAATTCTAAAAGGATATATGTATTTACATATCACACGCATGTCATCGCAAAATGAATATGTACATATATACTGCGAGAAGAACAGACTCGATGCATGTAATGGACACTCATGTATCCTCAAAACTTCAAGTTTAACTAACACCATCTCCTCAATATCCATACCTGAAATTTAGACATTCTGCTGACCTTTATGTCTATTGACTGTGATGATTTCAGTGGTGATCCTCGGCCTGCTAAAAGTTCCTGCACAGGTATAGATGGACCGTCCTTGGCCTGACCTGCTAGAAGAAGTGGACAAGAGGAAAAGTCTGCAGTTTACCTGGGGGAGGATGTTCCCAGGCTATCTAGCTGGTGTTTCTCCTCAATATGGTACTTGTTGATACCGTTTTGTCTTATTGAGGAGAAGGGGTTCCTGCAGTGAGGTTGAGGTGACCTCTTACATTGTGGCTGATGCTATACACCCATGGCTATGGCAATGGATTGCAGATTCAAGCACATATCCGACAGGCACTGCATGTATCATTGGATTGGGTCTTGAAGCCAGATCCTTCTGTGGAAATTAGAGAGCACTCACATGCTGAAAGCATAATAGTCAATACAACTTTGATGGGTCCTTTCTTCATTAAAAATGGTCTAGCAAAGGCATCTGGCATCTCTACCTGTCTCTGTATGTACAACATGTCACTTATGGCTGAGTACAGAGACACATTATCTACATGGGTTTCCAAAAGGGCCTGATCTGCAGAAGACCTTTGAGTGTCAGAGGTCTTGGATGTTGCTTCCTCCACTTGCTGTGGATTCATGGCATGAAGTGCTCACTAGATTGGGACCCTGAACCTACTTTAGTTAATGGACCCATAAGACCAGAAGACCAAAAGGTATAGGAGATGAATAAAGTCATTCGGCCAATTGAGTCTGCTCTGCCATTTGATCATTGCTGATATGTTTCTTAACCCCATTCTCCTGCCTTCTCTCATAACCCTTGATCCCCTTACTAATCAAGAACCTATCTATCTCTGTCTTATATACACTCAGTGACTTGTCTTCCACAGACCTCTGTTGCAATGAGTTAAACCACCCTCTCGCTGAAGAAATTCTACCTCATCTCAGTTCTCAAGGGTCATCCCTTCAATCTGAGGTCACGTCCTTGGGTCCTAGTCTCTCCTACGAGTAGAAACATCTTCTCCACATCCACTGTATCCAGCCCTCTCAGTATTCTGTAAGATTCAATCAGATAATACAGTATCCTTCTAAACCCCATCAAGTACAAAACCAGAGATGTGATCGTTCCTCATATGACAAGCCTTTCATCCCCAGGCTCATTGTTGTAAATCTCCTCTGGACCAACTCCAACACCAGCACATTGCTTCTTACTTACAAGGCCCAAAACTGCTCACAATATTCCAAATGTAGTCTGACCAGAGCGTTATACATCCTTAGCAGTACATCTCTGCTCTTGTATTCTAGCCCTCTTGAAATAGCTGCTAACATTACTTTTGTTTTCCTAACTGCCAACTGAACCTTCATGTTAACCTTCAGAGAAATCATGAACTCGGACTCACAAGTTCCGTTGTGCTTCAGATTTCCCCATTTAGAAAATAGTGTACACCTCTTTTCTTTCTACCACAGTAATTAATCTTACACTTTCCCACATTGTATTCCATCTGCCACTTCTACGCCCATTTTCCTAGCCTGTCCAAGTCCTTCTGCAGCATCCCTGATTCTTCAACACTACCTCCACCTATCTTCATGTCATCTGCAAACTTAACAACAATAACCTTAATTCCTTCATCTAGGTCATTAATGTTTAACATAAATAGTTGTGGTCCCAACACTGTGCCCTGCGGAACTCCACTCATTGCCAGCTGCTATTTGAAAAAGATCCCTTCATCTTCACAACAAAAACAAAGTTGCTGGAAAAACCCAGCAGGTCTGGCAGCATCTGTGAAGCAAAAAATAGAGTTAACATTTCAATTCCGGTGACCCTTCCTCAGAACTTCCTCTTCCCTTTATCTTCACTCTCTGCCATCTGCCAATCATGTCAGTATCTTGCCCCTAACACCATGGGTTCTAGTCCTATTTTGCAGCCTCCTGTGTGGCAGCTTGTCAAAGGCCTTCTGGAAACCCAAATAGGTCAAGTCACTGGTTCTCTTTTGTCTACTTGCTCATTACCTCCTCAAAGGATTCTAACAGATTTGTCAGACAAGACTTCCCCTTGATGAAACTGTGCTGATTCAGACCTAATTTACCTTGCACTTTCAAGTATTCTGCAATCTCATCCTTAATAATGGACTCTAAAATCCTACCAATGACTGAGGCCAGGCCAGCCAGTCTATAGTTTCCTGTCTTGTGTTTCACTTCCTTCTTAAACAGGGTGTTACATTAGCTATTTTCCATTCCTTTGGGATCCTTCCTGTTTCCAGTGAATCCTGATCACCACCAATGCTCTACAATCCCTTCAACCATCTCTTTTAGAACACTTGGGTACAGTTCATCTGGTTCAGGTGATTTATCCACCTTCAGAACTCTCGGCTTGCCCAGCATATTCTCCTTAGTATTGGTCAGTACACTCACCTCTATCTCCTGACTCTGTTGTGTGAGTTTCCTCTGGGTGTTCCAGTTTTCTCCCACAGTCCAAAGATATGCAGATTAAATCAATTGGCCTTGCTAAATTGCCCATGGTATCTAAGAATGTGCAGGCTCGTTGAATTTGCCATGGGAAATGCAGACTTACATGGATATGGTAGGAGGATGAGTCTGGGTGGGGTGCTTTTCAAAGGGTTGGTGTTGACTCGATGAGCCAAATGGCCTGCTTCCACACTGTAGGGATTCTACGATTACTTCTCCAGTCTTGTTTTTCAGCAGTCAAAGATCCACTCTTGCCTCTCTCTTAACTTTTATACTTATATTAAAAATACTCTTGCAATCTTCTTTTATATTCCTAGTTAGCTTACTCTCATATTTCATCATCCCTTTATTGATTTTTCAGTTGCCCTCTGCTGGTTTTTAAAACTTCCCAATCCTCTGGCTTCCCAAAAATCTTCACCACATTGTGTGCTTTTTCTTTTGATCTTGCGCTATCCTTGACTTCCATCATCAGCTACAGTTGCTTCATCGTCCCCTTAGTATGTTTCTTCTTCCTTGAGATGAATTTCTGCTGTGCCTCCTGAATAATGCCCAGAAACTCTGCCATTGTTGCTCCACTGTCTTCCCTGCTAGGCTTCCCTTCCAATCAACTCTGGTCAACCCCTTGCTCCTGTTTTTGTAGTTACCTTTACTCAATTATATTACTGTTACATGTGATTCCAGCATCTCCCTCTTAAACTGCAGGGTGAATTCTATCATATTAATTTTATCACACTGCCCCCTAGGAGTTCTCCCATCTTAACCCACCTACTCAAGTCTGCCTTATTACACTAAATCCAGAATTAGTTGTTCCCCTGATCGGTTGTACAAGCTGCTCTGAGGAACCATCTTATAGATATTCCATAAATTCCTTTTCTTGGAATCTGCTACCAACCTGATTTTCCCAGGCCACCTTCATGTTAAAGTCCTTTATGATTACTGTAATCATTCCTTTTGTTTACATGCCTTTTCTATCTCCTGATTTATTTTCTGCCCCACATCCTGATTACTATTAGGAGGCCTGTACACTACACCCTTTGCATTTCCTCAACTCTATCCACACAGATTGTGCAGTTTCCAATTCTATATTACTTCTTGTTATTCATTTAATTTATTTTCTTACTAACAAGGCAACTCCACTTCCTCTGCTCATCTGCCTGTCCTTTTGATAGGATCTGTATTTTTGGATATTTAGTTCCAAACCCTAATCTCCTTACAGTCTTGCCTCTGTGATAGCCACAACATTTCAACATGCGCTACAAGCTCATTTCCTTTATTTGGTACATTGCATGTATTTAAGACCAACATCCTCAGTCCTATGTTGACTGTCCCTCATCAAGTAGCTGTCCCCTTATCTGCTGTGCCTGCAGTTAGATTTCTGAGCCCTTTCATACTCTTTGCCCTCTCACTTGTTCTGGAAACTTTAACAGCATCCGCTGAGCCCTCCCCGACTTATAACTTTTTCCATAAATTTCCATGCAACTGAATGCCCCCACGCCACGTTTGATTTTAAAACCATATCCACCATCCTAGCTATGCGATTTGCCTGGAGTCTGGTCCCAGCATGATTCAGGTGGAGCCCGTCCCATCAGAACAGCTCCCTCCTTCCCCAGTACTGGTGTCAATGCCCCATTAATTTGAACCCCTTTCTCTCTCATTAATCTTGTTGATCCTGTGCCAATTAGTTTGTGGCTCAGTTAGCAATTCAGAAATTATTATCTTTTTGGTTGTGCTTTTCAATTTAGCCTCTAGCTGCCCATATTCCCTCAGCAGAATCTCCTTCCTCTTTCTAACACGTATCTTTGGTACCTACATGGGCCACAGCAACTGGATCGTTCCCCTCCCATTCCAAGTTCCTCTGCAGCCTAGATGAGATATCCTGAACCTAGGCACCAGGCAGGCAATACAGGCTTTGGGACACTCGACCCTGGCCATAGAGAACAATGGTCTATTCCCCTTGACTTTTCTATCCCTGATTACAACTATATTTCTCTTTACTCTCCCCTTTTGTGTGGCTCCTTGCACCATTGGGCTTTGGTCAGATTGCTCATCCTCCCTACAGTCCCTGCTCTGGTCCATACAGGGAGCAAGACTCTTGAATCTGTTAGACAAGCTCAAGGGCCGAGGCTCCTTCAATGCTACATCATGGATACCTCTATCTGCCCTGCTCATAGTCACACCTTCTTGGCCCTGAACACTGACCAAATTTAAGATTGTTAATTTAAGGGGAATGACTGCCTCCTAAAACACAGTGTTCAGGTAACTCTCCCCCTGCGTAATGGGTCACAGTGTTCAAAGCTCAGACTCCAGCTCATGAACTCTGAGGTGAACGCCTCTGTGCTGATGGAGGACACCAGTAAATCTACACATCCTCTGTATCTTCTGAAGTTTCAGAAATAATATCCTCAGAGGTGGTGCTGTTGCTGCTGTGTGGTTGTTCTGGTATCTTGTGCTTTATCCTCTTCTACCATTTGCTGGAATCTGTAGTGAAAGGAAAGAATTATAACCTGAAAAAGCACATTACCTTATGTAAATAAATATCTGGCATTGTCTGCATTGCTGTGAGGAGCAGACTGCAGGCTTCCTCCCTAGCTTCCTGTGAAATCCCTGCCTCTCCATGCACAAGGCATCATCCTCCCTTGCCAGTTCTGCAGCCTGCTCTTTGAAAAGGATAAGCATGCGAATATCTTGTTCTCTTCCATTAGTGTAGGCTCAGTCCCTCCTATTCCTGCCCTGTAAGAAGGATTGATTGCAATAGCTACATGGGCCCCTTATACATAAATATGCAGACGTAGTAGACATTCATGCCTTTCCTGCACTGGATGTAGGTCCATGACTGCAGGCCATGGGATCTGAACTATGCTGCATTCTTGGTCCAGGACACCCAGGCTTGATGGGAGGTTGCGCTGATATCATCACTGTGGAAGAGGGTCTTCCTTCTTCACCAGCCACAGAGGGGAGAGAAAAGTGCAAAACTAATAAAACTGGCAAATAATTGCTTGGGCACACTGGAATTCCATTTTCAGATAGTTTGATTTGATTTATTATTGTCACACAGACTGAGATATAGTGAAAAGTATTGCTTTGCATGTTATCTATGCAAATCAAAACTCAAATAAATACATCAGGGTAATAGAACAGAATGCAGAATATAGTGTTACAGGTGCACAGTAAGATCAACTCTAATATGTGAGAGGTCTGTTCATAAGTCTGATAACAGCGGGGAAGAAGCTGTTCTTAAATCTGTTGGTACATGATTTCAAACTTTTGTATCTTCTGTCAGTTGGAAGAGGGTGGAAGAGAATATAACGGAGGTGCTTACCTGAGGCAATGGGAAGTGTAGATGGAGTCAATGGAAGGAAGGCTGATTTTCGCGATGGACTGGGCTGCTTTCACAACTCCTTGTAATTTTTTGGGATCTTGGGCAGTACCAAGCTGCAGTATCTAGATAGGATGCTTTCTATGGTGCAGAGCTGGATGAACACAGCAGGCCAAGCAGCTGCTCCTATGATGCTGCTTGGCCTGCTGTGTTCATCCAACTCTGCACCTTGTTGTCTCGGATTCTCCAGCATCTGCAGTTCCTACTATCTCTGCTTTCTATGGTGCCTTTTTCTATGAGGTCTTGTGCATTTTCTCTCACATCTTAGCAGAACTTGCTTCATTCATTGCTTTTCGTGTCCTTAAGGCATCCATCATGCCTGATTTCCCTTTCATCCTACCACCCACCATCCCCAGAACAACTTGCCACTCAGCAGAAATTCTAGAATTCACCAGCGTCCCTTGTGTCCACACCATCTTTAAAGTCATGCTATGTGTCCAGTAGAGCATGGTCAGTCTAGAACAGACCTGCACGGTTGTTGATATTTGCCCAGGACATTTGTAGACAGGGGGAAATTGACAACCTGTTTTGTTGGCAGGGTCCTGGAGGTCGTGCTGGATGGAGTGAGGCACAGGCGAGACTTCCTCCTCACCCAGGGCTGGCAGTGGACTCCATAATGCCAGTCTGTGCCAACCTGGTCTGAGGCTGCCACTCAGGTTTAAGCAGTCTCTGGCATCTGGAAGAATGCTCAGCAACATAGGAAGAAAGTCAATGTCTTTCTCCACTGTATTGGATCCATAGTTTGGGTTGGATCTGCGGAAGGCAAAAAGACATGGCCAATACTCCTTCGTCTCCATACACACAGACAAGGAGAACCACCAGTTCGATTGGGATAATGCTAAGATCCTAGGACAAACCAAACAGAGACAAGCACGGGAATTTCTAGACGCCTAGTTCTCCACCAAGAAGGCCATCTATAAACACGTAGAATTAGACCCTATATACACACCACTGCAATGAAAAACCGCAGATGAGGTAACCAATTCCAACGGACCCCAGAGTTTAAATAAAAAGCAGGAAAACACAACAACGCTTCATCGGAGGCTCCACTGATGATGTTACCCAGCAGGGTAATGAAACGTCTGCGAACTAACGAGCCAGCTTGGTGAGTGAACCAGCCACAGCATCCACAACACGAGCTACAGATCTACTCAAGAACTTAAACTTGTTACTTAGTATCACTTGACTCATTGAGTATTTTGTTACTTCCCATCAAACACACTATTGAACCATAACAATATGCCCAGACGTGCCAGTGCCTGTTTTCCAACATGGAAGTTTTTGGATCAAGCGATGAGCTGAATTCACCTGGTACACATTTGGATATCCCTTCATCAAGCTTGTTCAGTGAGTTTGGTAAGCTGGGAGGCTGAACATTAATGTGATGAATTTTGCCAGTAACAAGGCATTTATCAAGCTGTTATCCCCATCAATTGACATCTTGCCACTATCCAGAGACAATCTTGCCATGCCATTTGAGAAAAGCAGAGAAGATGGCATGATTTGTTCCAAACCCATCGAGATGGACCTTACGCAACTGATTGCCCATTTCTGCCACTCATGGCCCACTTTGCTGAGATCCTGATAAGATTCCATTTGATTTGGCAGCTGGTTTTAGATCTCGCCAGACTTTTATTCCTATTGACTTCAATTGATACTTGTGTGCACTGTATATTTGAAATAAAGTATTGGCATAATTTGTAGCCTCTGAATCATATTTCATAAGGTAGTTTTTCTTTTAAGCCCACATCAAATAATTTGAGTTCATGACAGTCTGGTACAAAAAGAGACAAAGTCAAGATTTCTTTAGAACCTTGTTACTTCAGATTAATACGAGCTACAACTATACCTGGTAAGCTAAGATATACAAGATTCAATGTTACATTGTTAAGAAACCATTTTAGATGAAATAACTTGAAACTACTATGGATTCCATCTATTTTCCATCTTCCTTTTTTCCTTCTTTTTTACTTGGATGTATTGATCTATATATTGATCTCCACCTACACTGTGCTATTTATTCCTAGTGGGAATAAGCTTTGTGACATCATTGTGAGGTTGTTCAAGGGTCCCAAAGTCCTTACAAAAGGGGTCTTTACTGTAAAAGTAATGCATTTCCTTCACAAATTAGAGACTTTTTCAATTCCTTTGAATTTAATGCAACCGCCTGGAACTTAAGTTGCTTTAGGTGTGAAGGAAGCTTTCTAGCTCCTGCAATATTAAATGAAGATTAATGTATTTTCCTGTGATAAAGTCCATTTAAGTAGATAATGAAGAATATTAAATTGAGTCCATTATGCCAAATTACAAAAGATTTAGTTGGAAAGATACTAGTAAATCAGAAATTATAGATAGTAAGTACTAGTTATTACAAAGTAAAAGACTGCAAAATAAGTCATTTGTAATGGTTGAATTATGAACATAACAATCATAAATTATAAAAATAATTAGCTAACCCATTATTGGAATATCTGGGAAAGAAGTGTGCATTGCACACCTGTATGTGCTTATGTATTATTCAAATAAAATGTTAATTTGTACAAAAAGTGATGTCCCTTGTGTTCTAAGTATTAATTAAAGGTGTTAATCTTTCTCCTAATATATTAGGAAGAACAAAGGGAGGTAATTTAATGGTGAAAAAGTTAAATTATATAAAGCATGCAGAATATTAATGAATGGAAAGTTCTCAGTACGTCAGCAAAATAACAGAATAAATTAACACTTTGAAAACAAATAGGGGGTAACCCCTTGAGGCAGGCAATATTTTAACTTGCCCTGAAGGTATCATCATTACTTACATCTACGTCTGTCCTCACTGGAATACTGAAAGCAACACCTGCGTGGTGCAGCACGGATACCATTGTTACCATTCCTACTGTTCACAGGTGGTGGCACTGATAGCCCTGCATGGAAGAGTGAAATCTGTTCAAAATCAGATGGTGGAATTTAACATGTCAACTAGTTTAGTGACCCCATTTATACTGCGCTGTCTCAGTAGAATGCAACTGCAGCTGTTCTCCAAGCTGTAGACTGAAACAAACAGATACAAAGTGGAATTGTAAACATTCCCTGTGCACTGCTCACTGTCTCACTCCTTTTCGAAAGAGAAGGATTCAAGTTGGGTGGAGAAGGCAAATCCGACAGAAATCACAGCATTCGTAAAACTGAAGGTAAATAAAATATAAGTCTCTAATTACTGTTATGTGATTCTGATGAGCTATAAATTAATGCCATTTAGACAGAAATCCAGCCTAATCCTAATGCAAAATAGCTATGTGGTTAAAGATATTCCCATTGTTTTTCAGGGAGTAGCATGAACTCCACCCATGTGTGCCTCGATTATGTATCTGAGGTCCTACAATGGGTAGAGGAGCCTGGTTTGCATATTTAAGGAGTCCAACACCTATTTCAGGCAGATGGCCTGGACTGGAAGTTACCTCAGCCAACATGATATCTGGCATACATCCAGAACAGATCTGTCATGACACACTGTGTTGGATAATTTTGAGGAATAATGCCCATTTTACAGGCATAAAATGAACAGCCACATGTTCAATCAGTCTCCTGTTAATTCTCTTGATACAGATCCTGATTCTCTGGTGAGCACTGCCATATAATTTCCAGCTGACTGGAACATTTCAGCTGTAAGGTAGGCAGAATTTTTTTTTTAATCTGCAGATATTATCTTATGGCCTCAAGTCAATAAATAATTGGTTCGTTTCCAAAGATTTCTGTAACTTTGTTGTGTATGACAGGAAATGGTTGTGTATAGAATAAGATTAACAAGTCCACTTCATGGAATAAATGTAAAGACATTGGGTGAAAACTAATATGGTTTTGACCAGTGTGGGCAGTGGTGAGAAATTTGGGAAAATAAGAAGTCAAGTGAGACAGACCTTCCTCGATGCTAGTAGTCACATTTTCCAGCAGAGTTATAGAACCATAGAGTCATACAGCACAGAAACAGACCCTTTGGTCCAACCAGACCATGCTGAACATAATCCCAAAATAATTTCATCCCACCTGCCTCCTGCTGGTCCAAATTCCTCCAAACCATTCCTATTCATGTACTTATTGAAGTGTCTTTTAAACATTGTAACTGTACCTGCACATATCACTTCCTCAGGAAGTTTATTCCATATGTGAACCAACTTCTGTGTAAAAACATTTGCCTGTTATATCTTTTTTAAATCTCTCCCCTCTCACCTTAAAAATATGCCCCCTACTCTTGAAATCCCCCATCCTAAGGAAAAGACACCTCCCATTAACCCTATCTATACTCCTCATGATTTTAGAAACCTCTAAAAGGTCACTTCTCAACCTCCTATGCTCCAGTGACAAAAGTCCCAACCTATCCAGCATTCCTTTATAACTCAAACCTTCCATACCTGGCAACAGCCTGGTAAATCTCATCTGAACCTTCTGTATGTTCCTTCCTTTAACAGGATGACCAAAACTAGACACAGTACTCCAGAAGAGGCCTCACCAATGCCCTTGTGAGTGTCGAGATCAGATTCTTGGTGGGGAGTGCTGAAGTGCTTATCAATAGGGCTTATTTCTCACGATCACTCTCATTAATATCAAACCTTGTCTCATTAATATGTAAATTCCTATTCTACCATGCACCAGACAGAAACTTAATGCTGAGAATTCCCAATATGAAAATCAAGGTGGGTACCTGGCCACTCCAGCTTGCTCCTCTGGGTTGCCATGTTGGAAAGCTGGTGCCAACTCCTCACAGCATGTTTCAACGTGAGTCACAGTCAGCCTGTGAGTCCACTGCAACGAGCCTAGGTGTCAGCAGAATACAGTTAAGGAGCTGACAAGTATTAGTCGAGGAGCTGACCACTTATTGTTTGGACCTGTCTGGCTAAGTTCCTCAATGGTGTGGGACATGTTCAGTTCATTCAGCCATTGCTCGAGGGATGGAGTTTAAAAACAGGGAGGTTATGCTGCAGCTATATAGGGTCCTGGTGAGACCACACCTGGAGTACTGTGTGCAGTTTTGGTCTCCTTACTTGAGAAGAGATATACTAGCACTGGAGGGGGTGCAGAGGAGAGTCACTTGGTTGATTCCAGAGTTGAGAGGGTTGGATTATGAGGAGAGACTGAGTAGGCTGGGATTATACTCATTGGAATTCAGAAGAATGAGGGGAGATCTTATAGAAACATATAAGATTATGAAGGGAATAGATAAAGTGGAGGCAGGGAGGTTGTTTCCACTAGCAGGTGAAACTAGGATGAGAGGGCATCGCCTCAAAATAAAGGGAAGCAGATGTAAGACTGAGGTCAGGAGGAACTTCTTCACCCAAAGGGTTGTGAATCTATGGAATTCCCTGCCCAGTGAAGCGATTGAAGCTACCTCGCTGAATGTTTTTAAGGCAAGGCTAGATAAATTTTTGAACAGTGAAGGAAGTAAGGGTTACGGTGAGTGGGTGGGTAAGTGGAGCTGAGTCTCAAAGATCAGCCGTGATCTTATTAAATGGCGGGGCAGGCTAGAGGGGCCAGATGGCCTACTCCTGCTCCTAGTTCTTATTTTCTTATGTTCAGGGAATATTGTAAGGATTTTATCAGCTGTCAATCACAATGGGTGAGATGCTGTGAAACATCATTGTGGGGGACAGAGTGAGAGTTCTGGAATGTGGTGGGGAATGATGATACAGCAGGGAGACAACTCAGTATTTAACAGGGAGAATGGAAATATCCCCCTTAAGCTATACATGTACATCACTCCAACATACAGCATACAGCAATAGTATGCCAATTGCAGCATTGGCTTCTGGTTCCAGAAGCTGCTGCTGCACATGGACCTCAGAGACTTACACAACCAGAAAGAAAACTACACTCAACGCTAGGTTACAGTACAGCAGGGGAAGGAAAGGGGTCATGTAAGGGTGGGGAGTCATTAATTGTCTGCAACATATTGGTTTCAAGGAACAGAGGGACGTTCAATGCACTACTAGATCCAGCGTGTTAACCAAATATATGTTAGAACCCTCACTGATATGTCATTATTTTAATTTATTCTTGTATCAATTTTGGTTTGAGCTGAGTAAAAACCAAAATAACTGCGGAAGCTGTAAATCAGGAACAAAAACAGAAGTTGCTGGAAAAGCTCAGCATGTCTGGT
Organism: Rhincodon typus; assembly: GCF_021869965.1. Classification (NCBI taxonomy): domain Eukaryota; kingdom Metazoa; phylum Chordata; class Chondrichthyes; order Orectolobiformes; family Rhincodontidae; genus Rhincodon; species Rhincodon typus. The sequence goes on along the minus strand of NC_063339.1, from coordinate 50,243,714 downwards.
AACATCTGTGAAGAAAAAATCAGAGTTAAATTTTTGGGTCCGGTGACCCTTCCTCAGAACTCAGGAAGGTTCTGAGGAAGGGTCACCGGACCCGAAACGTTAACTCTGATCTTTTTCTTCACTGATTCTGCCAGACCTGTAGAGGTTTTCCAGCAACTTCTGTTTTTGTTCTTGGTTTGTGCTGAGAACTGAAGATGTTCTTTGGACTACAAGCAGCAGCTTGAGTTGAAGACAAAAAAAGAACAAATAAGCCATTTGTCTGTGAGGCAAGGCCTGGAAGCTAATTGCAGGTTGGTTCTTGATCAAAAGGATTCCATAGACTCTTCCACAACAAGGCAAGCAGTATCTTTAACCAGGCAGCAGATATTTGGCCATTGACAGGGTCAGTACTCAGGAAATATTGCTAGCAAACCAGAGAGAAAACATGACAATTAAACAGAGGGAAGTTCCAGAGTTTAAACTAGGTTTTGGACTGTTTATGTGAGAGGAATGTTGATGCTATAGCACAAAGAATTGAAACCTCTTTGCCTAAACTCCCATTATCAATTATTGGAAATTCAGAGAATAGAAGCTAAATTAAAAGTATCACTGACTTACTCGAACTTAACTGAAAATCTGGCCCTAATTGATGTCTTCAGAAAATCAATTAAAAAAATCATCAACTATGCCTGTGGAACAATGCTTTATGAAAACTGCTTAAGTAAGTTGGCTAGTTTTATTAACTTATTTAGCCTTTAACTGCATCTGTTTGTCTGTCTTTCATGTGAATGAGGCTGAAAACAAATGTTATTGTGTTTAAATCATAGATATCAATTAGATTACTTTATTTAAATTTGTTCTGCCAAAGTTACTGTATTATTAATAAATAGTTGTCTTTCATCTAAGCTACAAACCTGATGTCTAGAATTGATTGTTTTTATTCACAGTGTCTTGGATTAGTTATTCAAAAAAGCCTCTTGAGGAATCATTAAGGTTAATTTTGAGCATCTTTGAAGATTTTAAATTTAACTGTGTTGTGAGTTCAGAGGTAGTAAGACTGATTTGATTTGCTGTCTGTCTCTGTGTCATATTGTCTGGTTGGGGTTAGGGGGCAAGGTGGTCAGTTGCAGACTTTCGTAAAGGTGGGGAAGTGCAAAGCCTATGGTGTTGGCAGGAAAGGGCTTCCAGGAAAGAGATGTTGGGGTTCACCTGCATAAAGAGGCTGGGCCTGGAACTCACTATCTAAGGATCATCTGTTGTTGTCTTGCACTATGGTGTATTTCAGAAGTACATAGTGACAATGAAGATAGCTGAGACCACATCTAGATTGAGTGGGGTAAGTATTTTGATGCGGCGCGAGGACAGAGAGGTCCTTCAAAGGTCAATACCATGTACTGTGTGTACCATATTGTGTACATTGTAACTCCTTGCCCCAAACAACCCTCTTCATTTCATGTAGGATAACAAAGGATCGCCCCACTAATATGTGTGATACAATCAAAAAAGTTAGTATATTTAGAGCATAGTTGTCAAGTTCACAGTCAGCTGCTTTTTCCCCATTGCCCATACATGGTGCCTGAATCAGACAGATGGATGGTTGAATATGCTAATTGTAGGACTCAAAATGGGTTTTTAAGGGTAATATGAGTGGACAGGTGTTGTGCACATTCCACCTTGTTTTATTGTCCAATGTGCAATCAGTTTCCTTAAAGGACAGTGGAAGCCACTCATGAAATGGTTGTCAAAATGTTTTACCTTTTTTAATGTGTTCAGGAGGATCATTATGTTCTCCTGTCAACTGTCAAATTAAGTCTGTACCAAATTTCAACTTGTTCCTTTCCAAAGGTGCAGAACATTTCATGTGGCTATATTCAAATTACCTCACTATGAGAAATATTTTTGTTACCAGCTAAGGGTATTTTCACTCACTTTTAGCACCAGGACATTACAATTGATTTTGTCATCCTAACTCCTCTGAGCCCCAAAATATTGAATATACCATTCCTGGAGAGAAGAGCAGTGATGATGGGCTGTGAGCTACAATGGTGATTAATGAATATACTTTTGGATTGATCAAAATCCACCATAGATGATGGATTTCTTGGTTGGCACGCTAGCTGTGCTAATTAAGAACTGCCATGTATTCACCACACACTGTGTAATTCATACTGCTCCAGTTCCAATTCTATGTACAGCAGATATGATGAGGTACGATTATCCAGGTAGCAGCTACACATGTTCATCACTGTTTTGCAGCTTGGCAACAATGTATCACATATTTTGTTTCTTCTTGTATTCTAAGAGAAAGAACAATTACCTAAGGAAGTCAACAAAACATCAGTGCAAGCAAGCATGTTAGGAACAGGGCTAAAAATAATCATTCTGGACATGTTTTAGAAGTGTGTATTGCAAAACTAGAAATGGAGTTCAACCTCAACAAAGCACCCAGGGCTGAATCTTACGTTTTTTGGCTAAGTGCCAGTTGCGTTGAGTTATTTAAAGGTTTTTTGCTGCGAGGCCTAACAAGGTTTCTCACTGTACCTTACAAAAATTGCCTTATTAATCCTGCCATGTGCCGTCTCTTATGTCCATTTCTATCCCTATTTTACAAAGTACCATGCCAGGAACAACTCACGATTGCCTGTCATCCCCAAATCAACTGGTGTCCTTGGCACAGTGCCATCTTTAAAAGAGAGTTGTGCACTCACACAAGCACTATCAGTTTGGAAATGCCCTATGCAGTCCCTGATATTTGCGTTGGACATGGCAGACAAGAGAAATTTGTTGCCCCACTTTGTGAACAGGGACCTGGAGATCTTGATGGGCGCATGGTCCGCAAGTGGGATGTCCGCTCCCCCCAGGGTCAGCAGAGGATGCCACAACATTAGACTATGTCAATCTGGTCTGAGGTTCCCACATAGATCACCCATCTAGAGGAATTCCCAGAAACATATTGAGAAGATCAATGACTTTCTCTACCGCAGTCACTCCATTTCTGCTACTGTACCCATCTGCCACCAAGGCTTGTGCTCCTCCACTCTCACTATTGCCTGCAACATCTTCCCTCAATTGTTCTCATCATCATATCTCCTGATAGCACTAACCCTGCATATCCTCTGCTCTGCCTACTCAATCGGTCGGGACTCCTCCTCACCAGCATCAGAAGTAACAACAGTGCCTTAATTCTGCCTCTGTCTCATTCCAGGAGGAAAACAAAAACAGGGCAGGAAGTGTCAAGACAAGTGGGGACTGTCTAACTTTCAGCTCCTTTCCACTTGTGTGGAGAGAATCCTGACTCGAACTACCACGAATGGCTGACTAACTGCAATCAAACCCTTGGACTGGTATTGGAGGATGCCCTTACCTTATTGTCCCAGGACCCTCAGAGCGAAAGCAATCTCCCTTCAATTGACTGAAGTTTTCCTACAACTATGACAAGTTTTCTGCCTTTATTTTGTGCTAAAAAGCAGAGCAAGACAAAAGTACTGTGAGCCTCTGATGGAGGTATCTAAGCATGCAGTGGTAAGACAAGGCAATGTAAGGCAGGCAAGCTGTGAGAATCTGGGTAGGTTCAGCAACTAGGTAAGTTCAGAGCCAATGAATGCTATGATGGAAGGGAAAAGTCCAAAGATGCAGCCTACTTCAGTCCACAAGCTGTGCCTGTGTCCCTGAGTGCACAGCGTCCTTACAGCAACAGTACAATGATAGTTAACGGATGTGAAGCATCATAGTCCAGAAGCATCATCTAAGTGGATTAAAGTGTGCCATGAGGCTTCCAAAAGGCTGACACATAATGGATATGAATGTCTATGGACATGGGCTGCATGTGGTCAGTACCCATGGAGCATGCCTTGAGATGTTGGTGCCTACTGTCCTCCTTTAGAGCAGGTGGTGAACTGAAGTTATCAGGTACCCGCTCTGACTTCTATGTCGAGACTTCTCGACATCTAGCTTGTTCGGAGTATTTGATAAGACAGAAGTTTAAGAATGATGAGGTAAGGTTTTGCATTAAAAAGATCATAGCCTCACATGTTGTGATGTCATCTAATTGTCTTAAAAGTATAGTGCTTTCTGAAATTTGTGCAATATTGCAGCAACAGCCACCCAGTGAGAAGGTGGAAAGCTAATATTGGGAAGGATGCCTAACTGTTGAATTAGGCATCTAGGGCAAATGTCTGGCAAGAGTCAGATTAAGCTGTGAAACATCAGTTAATGACAGCTACCTATTTAAATGTCCCAATCTCTCTAATTCTCCCCTTGTTTGCAAAGTCGGCTAAAATAAAGTCGAATAACATTCAAATGTTGCCATGTGCAGCAGACACTGCTGCTACATATGACCACAGTCCTGTTTCTAGTCATTTTTATTCACCCTTGAGGAGGGTTGCACTCTCAATACTGGCATAACTCACTTTCAAAGATTTGTAAAACTGATGTCAATTGGGCCTTTAACAATGGCAATTAGATGTTCAGTTTTTTTTAAATGGCAGGAGATCTTGTGCTTTTGGAACTCACTTACCTTCCATGACTGGAAACTGACGTGATGACTGACCTGCCTTCATCACACTGCATTTTCTGTAAGCACAGGATATTATAGGGGAACGGGGTTGATGATGGAAGCAGGTGGGATAGTCTTTTGGGATCTGTGTGACATATTTGTGGCTATAAAATTCAGTCTTATGTTTCCATATCCTCCCCATTGGCTCCATTGATTTTACTCATTTTGCAATGCCTACTGACGGAGAACTTTAACACAACTGCATTTTTCTAGCCAGTGAGAGAAAATTTTGACAATGAGCCAATGATTTGCTTCTGGTAATTTATATTTTGGGTAAAACACTGATCTCCACACAGCTTTTATAATCCTGCACTGAGAGAAGCCTTCCAATTTTTGTATGGCATTGGAGTACTTAAGACCTCATGTATATTTTACAACTTCATGCATCTTCGAGAGTTCCAGCCTAGATTAAGGGACAACTTAGCTGCTGGCTGCTAGGTGGGACAGTTCTAATTACATGATTAGAGACTGGACATTAATCACATGTATTATATGTCTAAATACCTACAGTGCATAATACTGCTAGTGACAACTTGAAATGATCTAGATGTCAAGGATGTTATGATCTTTCCAAATACTGGATTTACTATACTGAAGAAAGGTCACTGGACCCGAACGTTAACTCTGATTTCTCTCCACAGACGCTGCCAGTATTGCTGAGGTTTTCCAGCAACTTCTGTTTTTGTTTTTGGATTTGCTGTGCTCCTGTATGGCCTTTAGTTTACTCAGAAAGGTTCCATTCTGTTGTTGTAATGTTTTCAAAAGTGATACAGGTTTTTCCTTGCACATTCAGTGATGTTGTAGTCATAGAGCAGAGCCTGTACATGATCACCAATACCAGGCAATTTTGCAAGGAAATACCCTTTCATCAGGTTCTTAATTGTTACAATAGTAATATTTAGACACACAAGTACCATTTCAGAAAACCATATAAAAGGATACAGTTCCAAATTTGTAGGCCATACCTTTCTCATAATATAGTTGTTCAGAGGGTGCAAGCCCTACTGCCTGTGCATCCATACAAGTGAATATTTTTCAGAAAACAAATGCACCTGAATTTTAATAAACCTCTCTGTTAGTCGTTTGATAGTTGCCTTTTATATTTTTCAATTTTTTTCCCAGCTGCTTAAGACCAGCAAAGTCTTTTTCTTAACATCTTTCTTGATGCACGTTGCATTTAACATCACATTAACTGGATTGCACATTTCTCACTGGGCCAGACACCTTTCTATTGGCATTAGTGAATAATGCTCTGAGTCTCTGCAATTCTCCAAATACTTCTTAAGAACCTCCTTCACTATCAACTTCATTTCACTTTCTATTAAGTATGTGTTTCCGTGAGGCTTTTGTCCTCCTCAGGCAAAATTCTTCCTGTCCTTTCAAATATAGCCTATTAATCACAGATAACATTTTCCACATGCAGGCACAGGACTCTGAATGCAGTATGTTGACTGGTTTGCAGTGTTACTGTTGAAACGGAGAGATCAAGAATAGATCAGAATAACCATTGTTAAGTCCTGCCTGTTTATGGAACAATTTTCTAATTATTATGTGTTTATATGTAAAATGTTTCTACAGGAATAAACAAACTCACAGTTGTCTGTTCATAAAGCATTTTTAATCTTAACAAAGTGTAGTCTCTGCATGATTCTGTTCATTTATGAAATGCTCACAGAAAGGTAATCATTAAGAAAAGTAAGAAAACAATTTAATTAATCAATGAAACCTTTGTAAACAAGATAATAATGGGCATTGGTTATTTGAATGTATTTCTTCTGTAATGTAAACTAAGAGTAATTGTCTTTTGATTCCATTATATTATCCCAACATCTTTTATATGTAACATAATTCTGTTACATTTAATACATGAGAGGTTTAAATGTGTCAATGATCAACAGTGAAAGGTAAGCAAGCCATTGTTGGTGAAAGAAGACATTCACTGATTTCACAAGTACAGCTGGTTACATGTAATATTCGCTTAATTAAGCACCATATAGTGAGTTTTAAATGAATGATAGCTGCACGAATCATCGCTGGGCTGCTTCATCATGATTACAAGGGAAGGAAACTTAAAAACCATTTAGAGATTTGTGGCTGGGCTTAAAACAGCGTCATAGCCCGATACATTTATTTCTAAACATCTTTGATAATTCCTGCTTCACAATAATATTATGTTAATGAATTGAATGTGAGCGGTACAATAGGTTCAATTCAATAAAATCTGACTTTTTGGGCCAAATTCTCATCTAGGTACAGATCTCAAGTGGCCACTTTTGGAGGAAATCTGATTTTACTCGGCATTCCTCTCATCACTTGTGGATTGGTAATGACCAGTATGCAAAACACATAGTAGGAACTGCAGATGCTGGAGAATCTGAGAAAATCTCCCCTCCCCCTACCGCATCCCAAAACCAGCCCAGCTTGTCCCTGCCTCCCCAACCTGTCCTTCCTCTCACCTATTTCCTCCTCCCACGTCAAGCCCCACCCCCATCTCCTACCTACTAACCTCATCCCGCCCCCTTGACCTGTCCGTCCTCCCTGGACTGACCTATCTCCTCCCTAACTCCCCACCTACACTCACCTTTACTGGCTCCATCCCCGCCTCTTTGACCTGTCTGTCTCCTCTCCACCTATCTTCTCCTCTATCCATCTTCTATTCGCCTCCCCCTCTCTCCCTATTTATTTCAGAACCCTCCTCCCCTCCCCCATTTCTGAAGAAGGGTCTAGGCCCGAAACGTCAGCCTTCCTGCTCCTCTGATGCTGCTTGGCCTGCTGTGTTCATCCATCTCTACACCTTGTTATCCCTGTTATCACTGATGTTGTTTCCCATTTTAACTGAGGTCAAAATTCCTTGTTCACACCATTTTCATCTGATGATGTCAGATTTAAAATCCTATTAAAATACAGTGTGTTTGAGATTCCATAAAGAAGATTCAAGTCCTGCTAAGGAGTTTGCGACATTTTGAAGTGTATTTTCACAGAATCAAATGACATTATTAGGTACTGTATTGTAATGTCGATATATTTTTAATGCAGTGATTATACAGGACTGTTCTTTAAAGACAAATTAACCCTTTCGTTGACTAGCCTTGTGCATTTGTCATATTCATTACAATGCTTTTCCAGCTAAAATTGTTTCATAATAGTGGAAAATTGTCCCATCTATGTTTCATCATTTCTATGAGATTTAAACGGATTTTTAAGTGTATGTTGCAATAACTGCGGGATTTTGTCAAATAATGCATCCTTATGGGGTTGTTCACAGGATGCAAAGTACTGATTGAACCTAACTTGCGAAACTCAGAAAGTAGTGGTTACTATCAGAAATTCCATTGAAACTTTGCAGTTTTGCATCTGATTTGATGAGTGCAAGATTTTAAAGAAAGTTTCAACAACATGTCCCTTTCTTCAAAGACACTGAAGTTCTGACATTTTACAACATAATCCACACAAGGATGGCTTGCTGTTGAGCAGAGATCTGTTACCCCCTCATTATCTTCAGAGCCCTCCCTTTGAAAAGTTGTTACCTGAAGTTCCTTTCACATCTTCAGGTATGTCATTCCATGATCCTCTCTCCCCAGAAAGTCACTCAATCTACCTCTGCAGCCATCTTTGGCTCTAACTGCTTTCTTTAACATCGAAGTTTTGAAATTAAAAGATAAAACCGCTTGTTGTATTTTTGGGCTCCAGTCAGCCATGATAACAAAACACACATTAAAATGATAAAAGTAAGAAAACACTTGTGTTTATATAGCACCTGAGCTACAACACAGAGACAGACAGCCAAACCAAATCAGCCTATCTACCTCTGTATTCACAACACAGCAAAATTAAAACCTTCAAAGTCTCTCAATATTGACACCAAAGGTTCCTAACCAAACCTTTTTGAATAATTAATCTCAAACTCTGTAAGTAGAGAAATCTAGACATTGGGTCAGTAGCTTAAACAAAAGACTCAGCCATTTATGAACAGAGCAAAATTTAACAACAAAGCAATTGAATTACTGTCTATGTTTGAACCCAATAACATTTGTTTTCATTCTCATTCACGCAAAAGACAGACAGTTAAGAGTTAAATAAAAGAAAATAATAAAACTGGCCAGATTACCCAAACAGTTTTCAAGATGTGTTGTTCCACAGGCATAGGTGATGGTTTTCTTACTTGATTTTCTGAAGACAGCAATGAGGGTCACCTTTACAACTCCCTCTGAGGAAGTCAGTGATATTTGAAACATAGTTTTGATTGTCTGAACTTCTAATAGATGATAACTGAAGGTTAGGTAGGGAGCTTTCAAATCTTCATGCTCTCACATCCACAGCCAAACTCCTCCAACCAGAAAACACAATTTAAAACCCAATTCAAACTCTGGCTTCTCCCTGTCAGACTAAACACTTATTGTCTGTCATCTGCTTGACCACTAGTTCTTTCCCAGAGTTGCTGGAACCAATTCCCAGACCCTGACCTCATTAATGGCCAACATCTGCTATCTGTTTAAACATAGAGTTGAGTCATACAGAATGGACACAGATCCTTCAGCGCAACCAGTCCATGCCAAGAATGTTCCCAAACTAAACTAGTCCGACCTGCCTGTGCCTGACCCACATCCCTCCAAACCATTCCTATTCATGAACTTATCCAAATGTCTATTAAATGTGATCACTGTACCTGCATCCACCACTTCATCTGGACATTCATTCCACACACGAACCACTCTTTTTGTCAAAAAATTTTGACCCTTTTAAATTTTTTCTCCACTAACCTTAAAAATATGCATCCTAGTTTTGAACTCCCAGACCCCAGGGAAGAAACCCTTGCCATTCATTTAATGTTCCTCCTGGTGACAAAGCAGCTCGAGAACTTTTGATCAAGAACCATACCCTGCAATTAACTTCCAGATTTGGCTTCACAAACAACCAACAACTTGCTTGTTCTACCTTCCCTTTCTTTCAATCCTCAAGGCATTGCCCACAATCCAAAGCTCACAGTGCTCAATTCACAGCTTCAAACCAAATGAGTAAAATAAAACTAATGAAAAAATCAGTGAGAGTTCTAATATCTGACACATTTCCAGTTGTCCCAAAATGTTTCACAGCCAATTAATAACTTTTGTTAAATAGTCACTTTGCACAAGTCAGAACTGAAGTGTTCAGTTCATAAATTAACAATAAACATTCCTTTTTGTAAAAATAAATTGTAAGGAATTGTTCTTTGTAAAAGTTACAAATGCATTTAAAATTATATACAAGAAACAAAACTATGAGGATAATTCAGTTATCTATCTTGTTGTGAATGTATTCTTCTGTGGATAATAACCTGCTGTCCTGTTGGTTCCAATACCCGAAATCTCAATTTTAATGAAGGAAACACTGCACATTTTGTTTCAAAAGGTCATCTACCCATCCAATAAATAACAATAACTGATTAGTTTATAATGCCTTTTGAAGTTATTTACAACTGATGCTCATTTAAATACATGGTTTCATTTCACACACGAGATCCCAATAATAAATCAGCCCTAAATGAGATATATTTTTGGCTAGACATCAGCACCGTAACATTCTCCTATCACCTTGTTCCAGTTGAGATATTGTATAATGATTCGTTATGACTAATTTTCAGACTCAAGTATCAATGGCCTAGTGGGTATGGTTGAGACTAACCTGAATTTGATTTTGGTCTGAATTCGATATAGCATGCATCTGACACTTATTATACCTCCAGACGCAGCCCTCCAATTCAGAATTTCCCGTGCTTATCTAATTGGGAATGGATCTTGTCTAATGCATGAGGAGAAAAGAAAGTGGACAGTGATGGTACAGGGGGTTGGGGGTGTATGGAGTAGATCAGAGCTGACAGTAGCACTCTGGACTCTTTGGATGTAATATTGTGCTCCAACACTTGTCTGTACATTAAACTTCTTTATAAATGTCTACACTTTCTTATATGCAGCAGCTTTACTGACTGAATGAACAGTTTAGCAGAGAGGCTCTAAAACAGGGGTAAGCCTTCTAATTTATCTATACAAAGGCTTAGTGCCAGTTTTACGTGGCTGCCAGCAGAGCTGAAAAGTTACTCAAGCTGACATATAATTGAAGTCTTTCAAGACAGCCTAGGGGCATGAGGCATTAGTTTCAAAATATTATATTGTAAGATCTGAAGATATTAAGATACTGGCCTCTATGCTGCCCTTGCTGTTGGTTTGTGGCTGATTAGAAAGAATTAGGGCAATTAAGAAGGTGAAGAGCAGTGAATGTGTCACGCCCATTGTGAGAATTCAGCAGATAGGTCTGATTGGGTTTGTGAAGATTATAAGTAAATGGTAAATGAGAAAAAAAACACTGAGCCACCGACGATCAGTGAAAATATGTCTTCTTCAAAAGAAAGGTGTACAGTAAGATAAATCTGCAAAATATATACTTACAATCAGAAATAACTGACCAGAGCAACGGATTGCTTACTATTCATACAATCAAAGGATTGTATCTGCAACTGGGTTACTATTTGCTGTGTCTATTCTTCCTCAGCGTTCCATTGTATCATGGATCAAATATTAACTGAGATGAAAAGAATGCTGTACTTCTTGGATGACATTTTGCTTGATCCCTAAGACAGATCAAAAGCACATTAGAAAATATAGAGGTGGATAAATCCCAGGATCTGATCAAGAGTATTCCAGGACGTGTGGGAAGTTAGAGAGGAAATTGTGGGTTCTCTGCAGAAATATTTGTATCATCTATAACTACAGGTGAGATGCCAGAGGTCTGGAAACTGGCTAATTTTGTGCCTTCATTTAAGAAAGGCTGTAAGGACGAGCCTGAGAGCTATTGACCTGTCAGCCTGACATCGATGGTGGGTAGGTTGTTGAGGTCATTCTGAAAGATAGGATTTACATGCATTTGTAGAGGCAAGGAAGGATTAGGCATAGTAAGCATGGTTTTGTGTGAGGGAAACCATGTCTCACAAACTTGATTACATTTTTGAGGAAGTAACCAAACAGGTCAACGAACGCGGAGTGGTAGATGTTGTTTATTTGGGCTTTAGTAAATCCTTTGACAAGTTTCCGCACATTAGACTGAATAGTGAAGTTAGATCAAATGGGATTTAGGGTGAGTTTGCCAATTAGGTACAAAATTGGCTTTACAGTAGGAGACAGAGGGTGGTGGTAGCCTGTGACGAGCAGTGTTCCACAGGGGTCGATACTGGGTCCACTTTTGTTTGTCATTTACATAAATGATTTGGATGAAAATATAGGAGACATTGTTACTACAAAATTGTTTGTATAGTGGAAAGTGAAGAAGGTGATGTAAAATTACAAAGAGATCTTGATCAATTGGGTCAATGAGCTGAGGGGTGACAGATGGAGTTTAATTTGAATAAATGTGAGATATTGCATTTTATAGAGCCATAGAGCAATACAGCATAGAAACAGGCCCTTTGGCTCAAACTGGTCCATGCTGATCAAGGTGCACACTCAGCTAGTTCCAATTGCCTGCATTTGGTCCATATCCCTCAAACCCCTCCCATCCATGCACCTATCCGAATGTTATTTAAATGTTTCTATTGTACCTGCCTCAAACAATTTCTCTGGCAGCCAATTCCGTATACCCACCACTCTCTGTGTGAAGAAGTTGCACCTAGTAAAACAAACACAGACATGACTTATACAATTAATGGTAGTTTTGTAGAGTACAGAGATGTAAGCGTTCAGGTACGTTATTCTTTGAAATTTGCATCACAGGTAGACAGGGCGGTTAAGAAGGCATTTAATATGCTTGCTTTCATTGTTCAGACATTCACTTACAGCACTTGGGACATTATATTGTGGTTATACGGGACATTGGTGAGGCCTCTTCTGGAATACTGTGTGCAGTTCTGGTTACCCTGTTATAGGAAGGATATTATTAAACTGAAGAAAGGTTCAGAAAAGATTTAGCAGGATATTGATAAAATCATGAGGGGCATAGATTAGCTGAATAGAAAGGGTCTTTTCCCTAAGGTTGGGGAGTTGAAAATGAAGGGATATATTTTTTAAGGTGAGAGGAGAAAGATTTAAAAAGAACAGGAGAGGCAACTTTTTTACACAGAGAACGGTTTGCATGTGGAACGAACTGCCAAGGAAGCGACGGATGCAGGTACAGTTACAATAGTTAAAAGGCATTTGAATAAGTTTATGAATTGGAAGGGTTTGGAGGGATATGAGCCAAGTGCAGGCAAGTGGGATTAGTTTAGTTTGGGAACATGGTTGGTGTGGACTAGTTAGACTGACGGATCTGTCTCCATGTTGTATGACTCTATGACTCTAAGTCTTTCATTCAGACTAATCACTCGATATCACAGTTTCAACCATTGCATGTAAATGGTAATCAAAATCAAAATTCAGATTTTAAACTGGAAAAGATGTTGAGAGAACAGAGGGAATTCATGGAAATGTAAAAACTTACTCCAACCGAAGGAAGAAGAAAGAAATCTGATACACTAGTTCAAAATATGCAGGAAGGTGGAGAAGGAAGTTGGTCTTTTATTATTGCTTGTCAAATCATGGCATTTTTGTTAAGCACACATTGCTGTGAAGAAAATTCTTAATTCTACATGTAAATGACTCTGATAGTACCAGTCATAGAGATGTACAGCATGGAAACAGACACTTTGGTCCAACTCCAGACATCCTAAATTAATCTCATCCCAGTTGCCAGCATTTTGCCCATAACTCTCTTTTCATATACCAATGCAGATGCCTTTTAAATATTATAATTGTACCAGCCTCCATCACTCCATCTGGCAGCTCATTCTGTACACATTCCACTGTCTGCATGAAAAAAGTTACCTCTTATATCCCTTTTGAACCTTTTGCCTCTTACCATTGAGTTTTGGAATCCCTTACCCTGGGAAAAAGACCTTGGCTGTTCACCCTATCCATGCCTCTCATGATTTTATAAAGTTCCATAAGGTCACCCCTCAGCCACTGACATTCCAGGGTAATAGCCATTGATGTATTAGATTTTACTGGAGTGAAAACAAAGCTTCAACATTTTCAGGTCTTATTGATGTCAGTTTGTATACGGGGAAACTATGTATATACTTTATTTTGCATCCTATGAGAATTATTTTATGCATTTTGTAAGTGTGGAGGGAATTTAGTACATCTCACAAGCTGAGCACATTGTGATATAACCTTGTCTGCTGCATTCTGTGTTGGAGAAAAATAAATAAAGTGTTTTCAGCTTGGTTGTTTATAGTTGAGGTCACAAATTTATTCTCAGCCTAGTCCCTATTCCTGTAAAATGGTTCATGATGCCCTTATTTTTCTTCTGTGATGCAATCACAAGAAGCAACCCAATTTGTGTACGTTGGACCCATCTAGCAGTTCCAGGCCCCAGCAAATACAACAAAAACAGAATTTGCTAGAAAAACTCAGCAGGTCTGACAGAATCTGAGGAGAGAAATCAGAGTTAATGTTTTGGGTCCAGTGACCTTTTCCCAGAAAATACAATCATGTTTGTTTTAATTCACATAATAGCAGTCATCACCAGGAGACCAATTCATTTACAATTCCACATCGGAAAAAGTGAGTGCAGCAAGTACTATTCATGAGTTTGCATAATGCTGGCACAACAAAGGTCTGGGGAAAGCAGAGAATGGATTTATTTGCAGAATAAAGACATGGGGGAGTTTCATAGGTGAAAAAACTGCTTTGTTCGACACTTTAAGCTATTACAGCTATTAGCATAATTACTATCCCTGTGCAGTGAGTATCTACAAATAAACCCAGAGACTATTCACTCCTTATCCTATAGTAAGGCTCTTTCACTCCTTTTGTACTGAACACTTTTATTTACATCTGTAGATTCCAGGTTACCAAATACAGATACCTGTTGGATTGTCTAAAATCTCTCTTTATGTTCTTCTTTCTAATCTGATGTCTTCTTCAAATCTCTCTGCTGATGTCAAAGTAACATTGTCAGCTACATCGTCATCATCTGTATATTCCATTACAATACATCAATTCCAGTTTCTCTCTGGCATGATATATATAATTTCAGTAATTCATTTTTCAATCATTTCCGTAGTCATTTCAATCATGAATATCATTATCTCCCAACCCCTGACAAACATCCGATGCCCCCTCTCAAACAGCAAATCTTACAGGTTGTGACAATCTGGACTATGACTTCGTATCCTGATCTGATTCATTTGATTTCATCTCAAGCCTGATGGTTCTAAAGCATTTCTGGATTTTTTGTCCTATTCTATACATTATTTGATGTAGCATGGGTATCTCTCTCCTATACCCTGTGTCGATGGTAGCCATGTTGTGGAGGTGCTGGTGTTGGACTGGGATGGACAAGGTCAGAAATTACGCGACATCTGCGCGAATTATGCTTAGTCTCAAGTCTTGGCTCGAGTAAGATCAATACCTCCCTGCTTTCCCTGAATACTCCTTCAGAGGTTCTGACTAGAGACGATCTCAGTTCATCTATTCCTCTAATGACAGTTGCTTTTAATTTTCTGTCTCTAAACCAAACATTCTGTCTTGGTTTTAAAGCCAACAGTGTTTTTGTGCTATGGTACAGTTTTACCACTTCTACAGTTAGTTTGCTGTGGTATTTACTTTTTTATTAGCTTGAGAGATGACTTTGATTGCACTTTGAAAGTAGATGCATCTACTTTCAATCCCCTTTTCATTACAATTCAGCTGGTGAATGCACATTATTTACTGGGATAGTAGGAACTACCGATGCTGGAGAATCTGAAGCAACAAGGTGTAGAGCTGGATGAACACAGCAGGCCAAGCAACAGCAAAGGAGCAGGAAAGCTGACGTTTCGGGTCTAGACCCTTCTTCAGAAATGGGGGAGGGGAAGGGGATTCTGAAATAAATAGGGAGAAAGGGGGAGGCAGATAGAAGATAGATAAAGGAGAAGATAGGTGGAGAGGAGACAGACAGGCCAAGGAGGTGGGGTTGGAGCCAATAAAGGTGAGTGTAGGTGGGGAATTAGGGAGGGAATAGGTCGGTCCAGGGAGGACGGACAGGTCAAGGGGGCGGGATGAGGTTAGTAGGTAGGAGATGGGGGTGGGGCTTGAGGTGGGAGGAGTGGATAGGTGGGAGGGCAGGTTAGGGAGGCGGGTACGAGCTGGGCTGGTTTTGGGATGTGGTCGGGGGAGGGGAGATTTTGAAGCTTGTGAAGCACACATTGATACCATTGGTCTGCAAGGTTCCCAAGCAAAATATGAGATGCTGTTCCTGCAACCTTCGGGTGGCGTTGTTGTGGCACTGCAGGAGGCACAGAATGGACGTGTCGTACAAGGAGTGGGAGGGGGAGTTGAAATGGTTCACGACTGGGAGGTGCAGTTGTTTGGTGCGAACCGAGCGTAGGTGTTCCACAAAGCGGTCCCCAAGCCTCTGCTTGATTTCCCCGATGTAGAGGAGGCCACACGGGAACAGCGGATACAGTATACCACATTAGCAGATGTGCAGGTGAACATCTGTTTGATGTGGAAGGTCTTCTTAGGGCCTCGGATGGGGGTGAGGGGGCAGGTGTAGGGGCAGGTGTAGCACTTCCTGCGGTTGCAGGGACCTTCCACATCAAACAGATGTACACCTGCACATCTGCTAATGTGGTATACTTATCTGCTGTTCCCGTTGTGGCCTCCTCTACATCAGGGAAACCAAGCAGAGGCTTGGGGACCGCTTTGTGGAACACCTACGCTCGGTTCGCAACAAACAACTGCACCTCCCAGTCGCGAACCATTTCAACTCCCCCTCCCACTCCTTGTACGACATGTCCATCCTGTGCCTCCTGCAGTGCCACAATGATGCCACCCGAAGGTTGCAGGAACAGCATCTCATATTTCGCTTGGGAACCCTGCAGCCCAATGCTATCAATGTGGACTTCATAACCTTCAGAATGTCCCCTCCTCTGACCACATCCCAAATCCAGCCCAGCTCGTACCCGCCTCCCTAACCGTCCTCCACCTATCCACTCCTCCCACCTCAAGCCCCACCCCCCTCTCCTACCTACTAACCTCATCCCGCCCCCTTGACCTGGCCATTTTCCCTGGACTGACCTATCCCCTCCCTACCTCCCCACCTACACTCACCTTTACTGGCTCCATCCCCGCCTCTTTGACCTGTCTGTCTCCTCTCCACCTATCTTCTCCTTTATCCATCTTCTATCCGCCTCCCCCTTTCTCCCTATTTATTTCAGAATCCCCTTCCCCTCCCCCATTTCTGAAGAAGGGTCCAGACCCTTTCCTGCTCCTCTGATGTTGCTTGGCCTGCTGTGTTCATCCAGCTCTACACCTTTTTGCCCCATTATTTACTGGTGTTGTTTTATAACTCAGTTGTGCTAATTCCCAGTCTACATTCTTTCCAATCAGTGACTGTAATGGTCTTGACCACCCTCTCTGCTTCTCCATTTGACTGACAATAAAGTGGAGAAGTAAAGCAAAATACTGTAGTTGCTGGAAATCTGAATGAAACTCAGAATGCTGGAGAAACTCAGCAGATCTGGCAGTATCTGTGGAGAGAGAATCAGAGATAATGTTTTGAGTCTTGTATGATGTCTTCAGAACTGGATACCAGAACTAAAATGGAGAACTTGTCACATGGTTGACACTTGCTTTTGAAGGGAATTCTCTGAATTTATTGTTTACAAATTAAGGTTTGTGTATGATGTTAGTTTCTCTGAGAAATTGCTTGAGGAGTGCTGGTTATTTTGTCTGAGATTGAACTTCACGTCTGGCTCTAGAGGTTTCCCAGCTGCTCCAATTCTCTGATTTATGCTGGCATAGTTAAATCATTCTTTGTAATATGTCGAGCCTATGAGCATCTACAAATACACTTGTAGAGCGTATTGGCTCCTTATCCTTTAGGAAGATGCTTCCTTATTTTTGGGCATTGTAACACTCTTACTTACATCTGTACATTACAAATTCCTTTACTCTTCACCTCTCTATTATAGCATCTTTGGCCTTTTACTTTATATGCTTATTTTTAGTCTGATATCTTCTTCCAATTTTCCCTGCTGTTGTCAGAGTAATATTAGCAGCTGCATCACCATCTCTGACATATTCCATTACACTAAAGGAATGACAACTTATTTACAAGTAAAGGAAGGTGAACTGAAGCCACTGGTGTCTCCAGAACTGCTGAGTTTTTTTTCCAGGAAATATATACTTTGGAGAGAAACTATGAAGAGCTACATCTTGGGAAATTCATCAGGAAGGCCATTTTACAAATATGAGTCACTGCATTTGATGAACTAAAGAGATCAATACCGAATGCATTTTCACCATTGTGAACTTGAACATGTTTCGATTTTTCCTGAATATCTTAATTAGCGTGGCATCTGCAAAAAAAAGTGCAAAATACAATCACCAAGAAGTTATGATTTCAAAATTTAATAAAGTTGAAATGGATATGTAAACAAATATGACAATGCACCACAACGAATTGTGTACTCAATAAGTATTCATCCATTCAATCTCAAAATTTAGTAAGCATGGATTCAGGAAAAATAACGATTACAGTTACAAGATATAGTTTTAAATTATTATAGAATTGATTTTTAATGCACTACACAAGATATTTAAAATCTTGTTATGTAGATTTAGCATAAATATTTTACCAATGAGTGCAAGTTTCTATGGTATAATTCACTTGAAGGTTAATCAGCTGAAGCAAATTCCAATAGATACAGAATTCTTATTGCATGATAATGTTATTTTGCAAACCCAAAGGAGGCTAACTGCCAGGCAGAGGCATGACATTGTCTACACATAATTCACAGAATCCTTAAAAGTGAACTCTTAAACACAAGATATACACACCATATCCCTCTTTTTCCCAAAAGAAAATTTAATTATTTACAATAACAAGTGAGCCTGAAACTCTATAGCATATAGATAATATGTTGGTGTCCAGATCTTGTCTTGACGATTTTGTCTGGAAGTCTTACTGATGACTGCAGGCATTCAATAAGATAGTATTTCATTCCCATTTATGTTATTTCCAGAATTTGCTTACCCTGCCTCAGATTAGCCATTTATTCCTCAAGCTGTTTTGAGTCGTCCAATCCTTCTTTGCATTTACTATTTTATTCCTCAAGAGCTTCCAGCTCATTTTGAAACTTCTGATTTTATATCTAGTTTCATCTCATTCTATCCAATTTTTAACCTTCTCTTGGTCTAGCACACTTTTTCCTTCATAACCTGCTGTAAAAAAATGATCCATCCTCTTCAATTTTCATTTCTTTTGAAGGCTGGACCTTTTCTATTTGCTCCTTTAGTGGTTCTTTGTTTCTTTCCATGTCCTGCTTGAATTATTTCATGAAAAGTAAATTGCTAAAATTTATTTCTGACAGGACTATCCCAAGAGTGACTTGATGCACCTTGTGTATTCTGTGCAGCTGCACCTGTTTTTGAAGATCTTTTATTTTCTCCAGCTTTGCATTGAGACATCGAGTCATACAACATGGAAACAGGCCCTTCAGTTCAAGTAGTCCAAGCTGACCATGTTCCCAAACTAATCTAGACCTGTTTGCCTGCATTTGGCCCATATCCCTCCAAAACTTTCCTATTCATATTCTCATCCAAATGTCTTTTAAATGTTGTAGTTGTAGCTGCACTCATCACTTCCTCTGGCAGTTCATTCCACACACTAACCACTCCAGAGGTTGCCCCTCAGGTCTTTTTTAAAAAAAAAAGTTTCCCCTCTCACCTTAAAAATATGCCTCTAGTTTTGAACTCCCCCACCCTGGAGAAAAGACCATTGCGGTTCACCTTATCTGTGCCCTTCATGATTTTATAAACCTCTATAAAATCACCCCAAGCTGATGTTATGTTAGCTCCTACTGCTGAGCTTAATTTGTTTTACGTGTGAGTTAATCTAGATAATTCTGTAAACTGGTAGTTTTACCATTGGGTTGATGATACAGAGTTTATATTTTATCTTACTTCCTTTTTTCAGATCCTCATTCATCCTTGTGATCTGAATACAAGTACCCCACAAAGACACCATGATTTCAGAGATGCTCTTCAAGTTTGGATGTACGCTGATCTAATTATTCAGTCTTTTCCCTGTTGAACTTGTTTTATCTCCACAGCAGACAGCTTAAATGTTAGCCCCTCTAATTCAGAAGTATCTCTTCTGTTCCATTCCTGGTCTTTTTTTCATATCCGGTACTGCAAGTGTTTTTTGAATAGTTCTGCTGCAGGTTCTGTTGTGTCTCTGATGTCTGATTGATCCCATGGATTGTGACCAGTGTGAAGTTGCAGCATACTGGTAAACCTCCAATTGCTAAATCAGCAATGTCTACTATTTAGGCATCAATGTCTAGGTGGATTGATGCATTTGCACTCCAGCATTACTGATCCTGTAGATAGAAGTGGTAAAGCATTTTGTGCTGACGGTTTTAAATTCAGATTTCTTTTCACGGCTTGCCTTAGTCTGTGGATAGGTGTTCCAAATTTGCAGATCATTTGTTTGCTATTTCAATCTTAGCCAATAACAAAAAGTCATTAGTTTTTAAATAATTCATATTTTTGCTAACTTTTCAGATACTGTGATGACATTGATGTTTACGGTAGGTCTGACAGTGTTAAACTGATGTTCAGTATTCAATGTACAATGTGTACACTGTCAGATTGTGGTTTGTCAATCACTTCATGTGTCCACATCCGGCAGGATATCAAACAGTTTTTACTCCTGCGTGAAGATACTCCTTGTCTGTAGTCTGTTTTGATTGGCACACACTGTATTAGCCTTTACTCTCGAGCATAGCCTCTGTTAATGCTGTGTTCTGCAACATGCTTTACAAAATTTATGAAAAACTGGGCATTTCTTTGGTGCATGCAGAAGGCTACATCTCCACGGTCTTGTTATGTTTGGGTAGTCTGGTGATTGTGCCAACTATCAAGTTTGTGCTTGTGAATCTGCAGACTTTTTCAATCTGTAAGTATCATTTCATTCTTATAAATCCTTTAGTAGCTCTTTGATGTTAAAAGACATTGGTTTGTTGAGAAAATCTTTCTGGGAAAACTTCCATGAGGGTGCATATGATCAACAACTCAATTCTGTTTGCTAGCTCCCCATCTAAAAAAAAATCAATGAACCTTTTTCGCTGCATCCGCTCACAAAATGTTCTGTGGATTCTATAGGTTTCTGTCTAAATGACAAGAATTCTAGACAATGCATGTGGAAGTTTAATCTATCACTGAATTAGCCTTCGAATGTGGTCTGTACCTTTTGGAGATGTTTTAACACATTAGATTAACAGCTAAGAGCTATGTCTTTGTAGGATATTGTTCCCAACTGCAAGGCAATTTTTTTTTCCTCTATTTTCTAATAAACCTGTTCATCCATATTATTAAACACCTCTTGAACAGTGGAATTTGAACCTAGGCCTCCTGGCCCAATGATAGGTATACTACCACTGCACCACATGACCCTAAACAATTCTTAATAGCTTTATTTCAGACACAGTTGAATCTTGAAACATAGCTTTGAATGCTTACTAAACGTTTTGAAATTTGTTATGAGTTTTGCTATATTCCAGTTCAAACTAGAGAAATTTCTGACAGTTGTGACAATATGTCTATGATCACCCTTTGCTTTACGCTGATTTGGCAAGATGCCATGATCATTTGCTTTTTACAAGTGAGCTAAACAGGCGTCTCAAGAGGATTTGTCTGCTACCAGTGAAATAACTCCACAGAAGCTGGCTTCCTGTCACTAAGTCACCCTTCATTTACACGTGGGAGAGCTGCTGGCAGTAATTTTTGTCCTTGTTGGCACTCTGGGCACTGTCCCTCCAACACAGCTACATTTGCATCCAATCCTGTCCACCAGACGTAACTTCACACCAACATCTTCCTTTTGGAATCTTTACTGGGGACAATCACTCTTGTTCCCCATACTAATATGCTATCCTCGACTGTGACCTGGGCTCTCCAGGTCCAAAAAGGTTTCAATGCTGGTTGTGATGACCCTTTGGTTTACCCCATTATCATCAGCTGTTTCAGTTTTATCAAGGCCGGATCGTCCTGCATCCAGAGTTTGATATTATCAGCTGTGACTGGAATTGTGCCCATGCAAATTTAAAACCATTACTGACTCTTCCAGTGGTGGCACCACTGGTGGTATATATGCGAGTGGGAGGTAGCTCAATGCATCTGCATTTGCTACTTGGCCTCCCGGACAGTGTTCCAACTTGTAATTATATGCACTTTGTATTAGAGCTCACTGCTGAATTTGGCCTGAAGCTATGGGCGGCACTGACTTGTCCTCTTTATGTAGGCCTAGCAGGGGTTTGTGGTCCATTATTATTACAAATGTATGTCCATTAATGTATTGGTGGAACTTTCTGTCTCCAAATATGACTACCAAACCTTCCTCCTCTATCTGGGTGTATTTGCAGTCTGCATTAGCCAAAGTTTTGGATGTATATGCTATTGGACATTCCTGTCCACTGGGCTACCTATGACCTAATACTGAGAGAAAGAAGGAACTGCCGATGTTGGAGAATCTGAGATAACAAGGTGTAGAGCTGGATGAACACAGCAGGCCAAGCAGCATCAGAGGAGCAGGAAAGCTGACGTTTCGGGTCTGGACCCTT
>NC_063339.1:50190890-50221166 GCF_021869965.1 Rhincodon typus | reverse complement strand
GGCCTGCTGTTTTCATCCAGCTCTACACCTTGCTATCTATGACCTAGTATTGTCCCGATGCCATTCAGGGAGGCATCGCATGTCAATACCAGACCTCACTTGGGATCATAGTGTGCCAACACCTTAGAGGATAATACCTGTTTCTTCACTTCCCTGACAGCTTTGGCTTGGCTACATAACCATTTCCAAGGCTGATCCTTTAAGAGTTGATGCAAAAGTGCCAGGATGGAAGCTAGGTTATGTATAAACTTTCCATAATAATTTACCAGCCCAAGGAAAGACCTAACCTCCGGTACAGACATGGAGGCTGGGACACCTTTGATCACCCTCACTTTATCTTCCAATGGGTGTAACCTGGTCTTGTCGACTCTGTTGTTCAAGCAGATCACTTTGGGGATGCCTGGAACATTTTTCCCTTCTAAAGTGTAAGTCCGCCAGGGAGAAACATCGAAGGACAATGTCCAAATTCTATAAGTGCTCCTTATTGGTCATTCTTGTTATTAGCACATCCTCTAGATAAATGGTGACCTGAAGTAGACCTTATAAAATATTCTCTATCGTACTCTGAAAAATTGCACAGGCTGACAATGCCCCAAAAGGTATAAACCTTTCTGGGTATTAATTGTAGCATTCTTCCGGGAATCCTTATCGAATTGTAAGAACTCATGGCTCATGTCCAGATTCGTGAAGTCCAGCGCCCCTGCCAACTTTGTGTATAAACCCGCTATGCAACAGATTGGGAGTTTATCCAGCTGTGAAAAGTGGTTTACTGGTTTGTTTAAAATCACCACAAAAGCAAACTGACCCATTGGGCATCAAAATCAGTACGATTGGTGCTACCCATTCTGCAAAACTTGGCTGGTGTCATGATTCCTTTGTTTTCCAGCATTCTGATTTCTGCCTCTACATTTGCTCGAAAGGAAAAGGGAACTGGGTGGGTCTTACAGAACTGTGGAGTTGCTTCCTGGTCAAATTGCAGTGTGGCCTTGGCTCCTTTGATAGTCCCTAAACCTTCTTGAAAAACCTGTAGGTATTTAACTAGGACTTCACTCGGGCAGCCATTTCTCTAATCAAAAATGTTGGGCCAACCTGGGCTCAACCAATTTTTCAACCAATTTCGCCACATCAAGCTTGGGCCCAAACCTTTTACTACAATCAGTTGTCACTGAACCAACTGCTTCTCATAAGACATTGGAATTGAAGTTATACCCTTAATCTGCAAAGATTCCCCAGCGTAGGTTCTAAATCTAGCCAAGGTCTTGCACAAAATTAACAGTTGGAGTCCAGAGAGAATTTTGTTAAAGACCGGTTCTGTAATCACTGAACGGCCGTGCTGGTTTTGACTTCCATGAGAACCTGTGACCATTTAACCAGATGTTTATTTTGATTGGATCTCATTTGGATGTTGCCAAGCAATTTAATTTTCCAACTAGATGTAGGTGGACTTCCCAGGATGTGCACTCTCCTGGAGACCGATCTATGAGTTCTCTTACTTGATTTAAGTTTCGTGGACTCTTTTGCTGTCTCAAGTCTGCATCCCAGCATCAATTACAATGGCTTGTTGGCCCGGATCCTGAAGAAAATTTGGCTGAGACTTGGCTTTGTTTTGGGGTTTTACTGTGGGCTGACGTAGAGTCCCACTGTTCAGGGTATGTCCTGAGTGAAGCTCTGCAATAGCCTTTCCTCAAGTGGTGTTCCCCAAGCTCGGTCAGCCTGGCGAGATTGTCCACTTCCATCGGCATACCCTGCAACTCATATGCTCCACTTGCTGTATTTTCCAATGATAAACCCAGTTGTAGTGCCCATTTGAAGACCAGTTGGGCTTCAGCCGCTAGGTGCTTTTTTATGGTTACATCATTAATCCCACATACCAAATGATCTTTCAACATCTCATTAAAGGCTAAATCAGAGTCACATTCCTCTGCCGGTTGTCTTAACCTTATCAAAAACCCTAATATGGATTCCCCTAGTTCTCAAATTGCCGAGTAAATCCAATAGTGTCTCAGAATTAGAGGAGGGTTGGGGCCACAATATTGTTTTACTAAATCCATCAACTCTTGAAAGACTTTTATATTTGATACCACAGGGAAAGCTAGGCTCTAAATAACTGAAAATGCTGCAGGTCCACGAGCTATCATGAGAATTACTCACTGTTTTTCATCTGCCCCAAAATCATTTTCATGGAAAAAAAATGAATTCAATCCATATACTGGGCTAATTATTTGATGTCAAGCTTCCCAAATAATGGCATAATGCTAGAAATGCTTATCCCAACTCAAAGACAACTATTGCGAGTAAATTTTCTCAGGAGCATGCTTTTCTTTTGTTGCCAATGAAATAACTCCACAGAAGCTAGTATTCTGTCACCAAGTCACCCTTTTTTTACATGTGGAGAGTCCTTGACTCCAGCTTCCTCAGAGCCAGCTCTCAGAGTGAACAGAACCTCTGAGGTCAGCCAGCGCTCCCTGATTGGACCAGACTATCAGCCTCAACCAGGGAACTCATTTTCTATGAGGTGCACCTGGCTGACCTCATTACAATTGCTACACAAGCACCTTATATTTTCAAAATTCTCTGACATTACAAATAACAAAGGCATTAAGGGCTGACTTCTGCACTTTAGCACAAATTAAGATTATTGCACATGTTTTGAACTTACTTGCTGACTTGACAAACAGAGCAGGTTCTCATCAACACAATGTGTTTTTTTCTCTTTTTTGCGTTAATAATAATGGTCAATCTAATGATCAATTGCTAGCAGGAATTGATTTGCTCTGTTGGTTATTTTACTTAAAACTGTAAAACATATTGTAAATTATGAAGAAAACATTACACCAACCAACTAATTTCTATTGTGTAGTTGTAGAGTCACAGCAGACTAATTGCTAGGCAGAGCTGCCACATTGTATATACATAGCACTCGGAATCCTTGGAAGTGAAATGGAGGCTCCCGAGATACCCACATTGAGGATACAGATGACATAAGCCATAATGGCAGCTGGTCGTTTTCTTATGAGCATACAAAGTGAGGTGTAGCAGGATATAAATAGAATTTTTAACACAATAGATTTGTGGCTAAGCCTTGTGTCCTTTGCATTGTAGACAGCCTGAATTCATAACTATCAGAATTGGCATTTGGATACTTACCCTCAGGATCTAGAGATTTCCTTTCTACATTTCCTTCAGGATTTTCATGATGACACCTATTTGGTTGGGGGGTGGGGGGTGGTGTGAACAACATTCAGCAGCATACAGCAGACTGCTCTAATCTTCAGTTATACAAGATTGCATCTTCAGAGTTATCCAAACACCTGATGTACTGTTTTAACATTGCCAACACTATATCTAAGGATTACTGAGGCACTTTATTATTTCAATCCGAAATATTTACTCTGGTGTTTCCTCCAAAGTTGTGGCCTTATGTGCTGAGCAGTATTACGTGGAACATTTGACATAAAAACAGAGCATTCACCTCAAGCAATCCACACCAGAGTAATACTTCACTTGAGCTTCCTCCAAATCTATCATTGTGACCATTTTATCCTTCATTTGCTTGTCTAGCTTCCCTTAACTTGCACTTATATTGCTTTATTCAGCCAGGTACCACATTCTCACTCTCTATAAGTAAAATTTTTCTCCTGAATTCCCTATTGAATTTCTTAATAACAATCTTTATAGTGAAGGCCTCCAGTTATGCCCTTCTCTACAAAAAAAACCTCCCTGTATCCACTCTATCATAAACTTTTACAATTTAAACAAGTTTAGTAGGTGACACCTCAGCCTTCTTTTATCAAAAGAAAAGAGTCCCAGTCTGTCAACCCTTCCATTATTTATATCATGTATTCTTGTGGTTTAAACGACCCATACAGCTGTTTGGAAGAAAGATCAGGATTTTGAAATAGATAGAGTGAAGGAATGGTAGTACAGTTCCAAAAAAGAATATTCTGATGGTAGAAGGAGATGGTATTCTCATATATCTGAAGCCCTCGTCCTTCTAGATGGTGGAAGTGTTAGGTTTAGGAACCTGAGTTAGTTGCTGTTTGTAGGTGGTACAAAATGTTGCTCTGTGCCTTGTCTTTCTGCCACCATCCTTGTATCTTTTATTTATATACTGTCCAGTGTGTTTATCGACTTTTAATAAGATCAAGACCAGAACTGCATGCAGTCCTTTAAATATGATTGACAAAGGTTCAACACAGGTTTAGAATAACTTCCTCACATTTCATAAGAATATAAGAAACAAGAGCAGGAGTTGGCCATTCAGCTCAATAAACCTATTCCGCCAAATCAAAAGATCATGGCTGATCTGCCCCAGACCTCAACTCTTATTTCTGCTAACTTCTCATAGCCCTCAAGTCACTACTTCCTCTTCAAATACTTCCGGTATTTTTAAATTTCAACTATTTTTCTAGAAGTAAACCTATCTTTTCTTTTCTTAATGACTTTGCTACCATATGGCTACTATTGGTAATTGGTATATTTGTGCAGTCAGGAAGGGTGCACGTTCAGGAAACTAAATCTGAGTGCGATTGTATCAAGAATTAGGAATTTGGTTCATTGGGAATTTGGTTCACTGGGGAATTTGGTACTCAGGTAAGGAGGCGCTCCATCATCCACCTTTTTAATCAGTCTCCAACATTGGTGAGCTTTTCTTTCCTTGTGTTTGGGAGAGGAAAGTTTACATTTATATTGCATTATGTGTGTACATTTTCCACTAAGTCACCAAATAATTAAATTCAGGAGGATTCAATAGTGCCAGATT
This sequence comes from Rhincodon typus, assembly GCF_021869965.1. Taxonomy (NCBI): domain Eukaryota; kingdom Metazoa; phylum Chordata; class Chondrichthyes; order Orectolobiformes; family Rhincodontidae; genus Rhincodon; species Rhincodon typus. Next base: position 50,216,404 of record NC_063339.1, on the reverse strand, counting down.
TATTGGCATTGCTAAAGCCATGTAAGCTACTCAGCAATGACAAGGTTAACTAATAATTAAAGGAACGGCAGCGCTGTCTTACCTTCAGTATGCATGCCCTGTGTATTGAGGGAACTCTTGTATCCAGGATAATCATTTGTGCAGGATGTATCATCAGTTGCAGCAGCATGAGTTCTGAATTTCAGAATTTGAGAATTTGTGCATCAGATGTCATCACTATCTTGCATCCATGAGGTTGAGAGCTGCATGGATTGCATGCTTATGGATGTGGTCATGCCATAGCTTAAGAGGATCCAGACAAAGAGGGAATAGGTGATCACAAGACAGTCAGAATGGAAGAAATATGTACTGCATGAGTCCCCCAAGTACATCCTGAACTCCAACCAGAATTTTCTTTTGCATACTGAGAGGAGTGATAATTCATCTGGAGTTTGCATTCAGAACCAAGTCCATGGCATCACTGTTGTATCAATAGAATAGTAGTGATTGGAATTACAAGGAAAACTGAAGAGCCATATCTAGGGAAGCGAATAGGCATTTCTAAAGCCTGCATTCAAGTTAGCAAGATGTTGAGTTGCCTCCATGATGCAAGGTTCAAGGATGACACTGTATAGATTCAGAGCTTGGAGGTGGGAACAGGAGCGGGTGTGTGAACACCCAGCAGTTGTGGACTAAATCAAAACTACTGACATGGATAGAAAGAGTAAAGTGGCCCCGAGATCAGATTTTAGGAAACGAGGGGAAAATTAGCAAGCAGGACCTCAAAAGTCGTTAACTCTGGAATACTCCCACTGCCCTGGCCATGTGAATACAGAAACAGGAGGAATAAGACCAATGAATTCCAGATTAGTAAATTGGTACAGAAGTGAGACCTCTAGAGATTTGGAATATTGAGACCCTCTCTGCGGTGATGGAACCTGTACTGGCTTGAAGGTTGCTCCTGAACAGAGCCTAGAATTCCTTGCAGGATGTTTTGCTAGTGCTGTTAGAGAGGTTTTAAAATAGTTTGGCAAGAAGATGGTGACCCAAGGGTAGATTTAGTTGGGAAAAAATCAGAAATAAAGATGGAAGGCAGAAGATTAGTGAATTAGTCTGGAAGGCAGAGGAAAGAAGGGTTAGAAAATTAAAAGTAAGAGTTTGGCAGTGCTCAAGGATATCTTCATCAGAGCAGAAACTGTAGCAATAAAGTTGACAAGGTGAGGGAACAGATAAAAATGCAGCAGAATGATACCATAACTCATTGAGAGACTCAGATGAAGGAAAGACATGATTGGCAGTTCCACATTTCTGGCTACAGTTCCATCAGATGAAATAGAGAAGACGATTAAAGGGTTTTGAGGGAGAGAGGGAGGCTCTGGCAAATTTGATTGAAAAAAATAATTAGTGCTGTAAGGAAGGATGATTTGGTAGAAAGCTTCTCAAATTAGTTCATATGGATTGAGCTAAGGAACAAAAAATGGATATTCACATTAATGGCTGTGTACTATAGAGCCCCAAACAGTGAGAGGGTAATCAAAGAGCAAATATGCAAGCAGAGTTCAAAAACTGCAGGGCAGTAATAATAAGGGAGTTAACTATCCCAGTATTAACTCAGATAGCTTTATTGTGAAAGGAATTGAGGGAGCAGAACTCTGGAGGTGCTTAAAGGAGAACTTTGATGACCTGTATGTGATAATCCGACCAAGTGATGTTGTAGTTCTGGATTTTGTTTTAAGAATTAAAACTGGACAGGTAGAAAGAATGACTGTGGAAGAGCATTTAGGTGGTAGTGATAAATCAATTAGTTTTAACATAATTAATGCAAAAAAGGTGGATCAGGAATTAGAGTTCTAAATTGGGCAAAGGCCAAATTTACCAGGCTGAGGGGTGATTTAGTGAAAGTAAACTGGAAATAGCTATTTGAGGGTAATTCAGTGTTAGAGCAGCATACACAATCAATGAGCCAATCTAAGGGGTTTGGAGCAAACAAGTCTCCATGGTTGGGATGGCCAAATTTAGAAGTTCCTGGATGTTAATAATTTATAATGTAGAACACAACAAATATATATTCCTTCCATTAAGGGCCACCAGCACTGCTTTGGAGTGATCTGAAACTGTGAATGTCAAGGGCCATTGTGACCTTTACAGCAAATGGATGTGTTTTATCTAGGTATGGCTGTGAGTATCCTTGTGATGACTCTTATTTGTTGCCAATGAACAGCAGGCTGTCTGTTGCATTTGTAGTGAAATTACAGAAACGGATCAAGGATCAACTTGAAAGAAATTGCAGTCTCATTTTTGTAACCTGCAGCTTCATTGTGAATTATCATCTGTGCAATGAATGTTCCTCTGACAGTTTGCAATATGTGCCTCTTGGTCACATCTTGCAGCTCAGGCGCTGTAACAGTGACCTCTATAAAGGCAGTCAGAGACTCAGAGACAGCGAAGTAAAGCAGCATAGAGAACTTTATTCCAGCAAAACACCAGTGTACGTGCAGGGGGAGGGGTTCCAAGGCTCACTCAGGAGTTTGAACTCTCTCCGAATACAATGGTAAAAAAAATTTCTTTTATACCGTTGCGCAAACAGGTTGACACAACCCTGAAACTATATTAATTACTATCCACATCTAGCATGAGCAGTAAATCTAACAGTACCACACAGTTTACTATTGGTGGTGGGAAGAACTGCCGATGCTGGAGTCAAAGATAACACAGTGTGGAACTGGAGGAACACAGCAGGCCATGCAGCATCAGAGTAGCAGGAAGGCTGATGTTTCGGGTTGGGAACCTTCTTCAGAAAACTAAATTTCTAAAGAAGGGTCCCGACCCGAAACGTCAGCCTGCCTGCTCCTCTGATGCTTACTATCAGTGGTATATGGCTCCTACACTATCACACTGGGGGCTATTGTCCATTGAAACCTTTATCAAAAATGAATATGCGGTTACTCATTGTGCCTAGCCCTGACCCCTTGCCACTAACATCTGCAGACTAGTTTGCTTCCCGCCCGGAAAATGCCATGGCCTGTTCCCTTGGGAACTATCTTCCAACTAACTACCTGTCTCTGCAGCAACAAGCAAGTGCTCTTTTAATCTTTACTTTTAACCCTTACCTACATATTTGTCCCTTACCAGAGATCTGTGAGAAAACTACTTCTATAAGAAATCTACACTTATACACTCTTTTCCCCCTTCAGCATCAGAATGCCTTTATTGTAGCCTCACCTGTCCCACACTAATTGCCTTCCTCTCACGTAAAATAAATCCTAAATCAGGAGAATTCCAATGGGGAAGCCTATTACGCCATTCAGATTTTCAGCACCAAACATTAGTAGTGTCACGTACAGATGCTGCACTAGTTCTTGGATATTGATGTGAAACATCAAATAAAAGCCAAGAAGAGATGTTTTCAAATGGCATGAAGAGTCATCTCAGCCACCTCCCAGGTGGCTCTTCAAATCTATTCCCCTTTATTGCCCTGAACTGGTGGACCCAGCTGTGAATTTTCAATAGGCAGTTACATGTAACAGTGCTATCTGGGCAGGAATGCCAGAAAATATGAAATGTTTCTGAATGATAACAACAGGATTTCATTAATAAATCAAATAAAATCCTCCAGGCAGAAAAAAAACTAAGAATCAAAATGTTGAAACTTGGCCCAGCAACAGCTAGGGCAATTTGTAACTTATTTAAAACATTTGTTAAAATGGTTGCAATTTTTATATTTAAAAAGGATGCTTGAAAGTGAACTTTAAGATCTTGCATCAATTGTAATTTTCTTAGATTATTAGAAATACTGGTAGATGTGAAGTAACCTGGATGTAGTATCCACAGGAAGGAAGTTAACGTATGAAAGCAGTGTGGTTGGCAAACACAAAGGAGAAATTTACATAATCAAAACACAGATTCATAAAATACAGAAAAACAGAGTGAAAGCAGACAGAGACAGAAAGAGAAATGTATTGAATTTATGCAAGGGCAAGATGCAAATTATTCTCAAGAAGAGGTCGGTATTTCTGTATTTGTTCAGAAAACAAGACAGAAGCTCTTGGGGGCATTGCACAAACTGGCTTAAAAATGTCTAAAACTTGCAACGCTAGGAGCTGGATGCTTCCACCTGAAGTGACCAACCCATGAACCAGGGTACCGCTGGTGGTTTGAGAAGGAGCTCTGAAAAGCTATTCTAACAGGGCTGTTGTGATTCAGGGAACAGAGGATGTACCTAGCTGATGTTAATTGTACTCAAAGTCAGGAATGAAATCAATTATAGGATAAGACTCCTGACATACCCTATGCAAATAAAGAACATCATATTGTGAAGTATAGTCATATGTTATGTTATATATAAAGAACAGTTTCTTTGTATCAAATAAAGTGAAATTCACATTTTCAAAGCTTTGTTTTCCTGTTAATTCAAGTTTTAAAAAAATTGAATTGGTTCTGTTAAAGTAAAGGGTACAAAAAAAAGTGAATTCCTGTTTGAAATTTCTTTATTGGGAACTTCCTTGACAAATTTGACTATTTTAAACTATGGGACCTCATGGAAACAAATCATACCAAATAGGTGAAGATCTAATGTGTATTCTTCCGACTGGTTAAATCACTTACAGCTGAAAGTGGACAATTTTGCTATCCCCTTCCACATACCTACCTCAATCTAACAGTCCTACCAGGCCCTGTCAAATAGGGATGAGCAATAAACTTTAGATTGTCAGTGTGGTTAGCATGTGTGCAGGAGGGTTCAAGTTCAAGGCAGACTATGAAAGAAGCAAAAAGGAAGGATAACTCAGGAGATATTATTAGAGATGTTGGAAATCATGAGGGTAAGAAAGCTAGCATAAAGGCACTTTACCTGAATGCTCGTAGCATTCGTAACAAGATTGATGAGTTAACGGCACAAATCATCGCGAATGCATATGATTTGGTAGCCATTACGGAGACATGGTTATAGGATGGTCATGACTGGGAGTTAAATATCCAAGGGTACCAGACTATTCGGAAGGACAGACAGGAAGGTAAGGGAGGTGGTGTAGCCCTGATATTCAAGGACGCCATCAGGGCGGTGCTGAGAGATGATATAGGTTCTATGGAGAATGAGGTTGAATCCATTTGGGTGGAAATTAGAAATTCTAAGAGGAAAATGTCACTGATAGGCGTAGTCTATAGGCCACCAAATAATAACATCACATTGGGACGGGCAATAAACAAAGAAATAACTAATGCCTGTAAAAATGGTACGGCAATTATCATGGGGAATTTTAACCTACATGTATATTGGTCGAACCAGCTCGATCAGGGTAGCCTTGAGGAGGAGTTCATTGAGTGTATCTGTGATAGTTTTCTTGAACAGTATGTAATGGAACCAACGCGGGAGCAAGCTATCCTAGACCTGGTCCTGTGTAATGAGACAGGAATAATTAATGACCTCATAGTTAGGGATCCTCTTGGAAGGAGTGATCACAGTATGGTTGAATTTAGAATACAGATGGAGAGTGTGAAGATAAAATCCAATACAAGGGTCCTGTGCTTGAACAAGGGGAACTACAATAGAATGAGGGAGGACTTGGCTAAAGTAAACTGGATACAAAGATTTTATGGTGGGACAGTTGATGAGCAGTGGAAGACTTTCAAAGCAATCTTTCAAAGTGCTCAGCAAAAGTATATTCCAATGAAAAGGAAGGACTGTAAGAAAAGGGGTAATCTGCCATGGGTGTCTAAAGAAATAAGGGAGGCTATCAAATTGAAAAAGAAGGCATACAAAGTGGCCAAAAACAGCATGAAACTAGAAGATTGGGAAAACTTTAAAGGTCAACAGAAAGCCACAAAAAGAGCTATAAGGAAAAGTAAGATAGAACATGAGAAAAAACTAGCACGAATATAAAGACAGATAGGAAAAGTTTCTATAAATATATAAAATGAAAAAGAGTGGCTAAAGTAAACGTTGGCCCTTTGGAGCATGAGAAGGGGAATTTAGTTATGGGATATGATGAAATGGCCGAGGCATTGAACAGGTATTTTGTATCGGTCTTCACAGTGGAGGACACTAATAACATGCCAGTAATAGACAAAGAGACGAAGGTAGGTGAGGACCTGGAAACAATCATTATTACGGAAGAGGTAGTGTTGGGAAGGTAATGGAGCTAAGGATTGATAAGTCTCCTGGCCCTGATGGAATGCATCCCAGGGTACTAAAAGAGATGGCGGGAGAAATTGCAGGTGCACTGGCAGTAATTTTCCAAAATTCACTGGACTCTGGGGCAGTCCCAGCAGATTGGAAAACAGCAAATGTGACGCCACTGTTTAAAAAGGGAAGTAGACAAAAGATGGGGAATTATAGACCGGTTAGCTTAACCTCTGTAGTGGGGAAGATGCTTGAGTCTATTATCAAGGAAGAAACAGCAAGGCATCTTGATAGAAATTGTCCCGTTGGGCAGACGCAGCATGGGTTCATGAAGGGCAGGTCATGCTTGACAAATCTTTTGGAATTCTATGAAGACATTACGAGCGAGGTGGACAATGGGGACCCAGTGGATGTGGTGTACCTAGATTTCCAAAAGGCCTTTGACAAGGTGCCGCACAAGAGGCTACTGCATAAGATAGGGATGCATGGCATTAAGGGTAAAGTATTAGCATGGATAGAGGATTGGTTGACTAACAGGAAGCAAAGAGTGGGGATAAATGAGTGCTATTCTAGCTGGCAGTCAGTGACTAGTGGTGTGCCTCAGGGATCGGTGTTGGGACCACAATTATTTACAATTTATATAGATGACTTGGAGCTGGGGACCACGTGTAGGGTGTCAAAGTTTGCAGATGACACTAAGATGAGTGGCAGAGCAAAGTGTGCAGAGGACTGTGAAACTTTGCAGAGGAACATAGATACATTGAGTGAGTGGGCAAAGGTCTGGCAGATGGAATATAATGTAAATAAATGTGAAGTCATACATTTTGGTAGGATTAATAGTAAAAAGGATTATTACTTGAATGGTAGAAAGTTGCAGCATGCTGCTATGCAGAGGTGTCCTTGTGCATGAATCACAGAAGGTAGGTCTGCAGGTACAACAAGTACTTAGGAAGGCAAATGGAATTTTGTCCTTCATTGCTAAAGGGATTGAAATAAAAAGCAGAGAGGTTATGTTGCAGCTGTAAAAGGTGCTGGTGAGGCCACACCTGGAGTACTGTGTGCAGTTTTGGTCTCCTTACTTGAGAAAGGATGTACTGGCACTGGAGGGGGTGCAAAGGAGGTTCACTAGGTTGATTCCGGAGTTGAGGGGGTTGGCTTATGAGGAGAGACTGAGTAGATTGGGATTATATTCATTGGAATTCAGAAGATTGAGGGGGGATCTTATAGAAACATATAAAATTATGAAGGGAATAGATAAGATAGAAGTAGAGAGGATGTTTCCACTAGCAGGTGAAGCTAGGACAAGAGGGCATAGCCTCAAGATTAGAGGGAGCAGATTTAGGACTGAACTGAGAAGAAATTTCTTCACCCAGAGGATTGTTAATCTATGGAATTCCTTGCCTAGTGAAGTAGTTGACGCTATTTCAGTAAACGCTTTTAAAAAAAAGGTAGATTTTTTTTGAACAATAAAGGAATTAAGGGATACGGTGAGAACGCGGGTAAGTGGATCTGAGTCCACGAAAGGATCAGCCATGATCTTATTGAATGGCGGAGCAGGCTCGAAGGGCCAGACGGCCTACTCCTGCTCCTAGTTCTTGTGTTCTTGTGTTCTTGTGTGGTTAATAATTCAAGAACAAATTACAAATGAACTGGTTTAAAAAGTTCATTTAAACAAGATTAAAACTGATTTGAGCCAGATTAATTTAAAATTCATTTAACATTTTTTCATGAAGTGAAGTTTTAGCTTTAGCAGGATTTCTGCACAAATTATAGGCAGCTTTCCCTGGATTAGAGAATTCTAAAGAGTTACCACCCTCTGAGTGGTTGTGTAAGAGTTTTTGTTGCACCAAATATTCAAAATTAAATTTCCCTTTCAATTTGAAGTATTTTCCTGTTAATTCACATTTAATTTGCATTGGTTCTGATTTGTGTAAAATTAAATGTTAGATAAAAGGGAAATCTTTTTGGTAATTTATTCACTGGAGGCTCATTTGATAAATTTGATAATCTCCTTACCTCAGCTTTAATGGTCTCCCTCTTATTTTGAGTTTTTGCACAGATTCATGCTAATTTGCACTCATTTTAAAAAAAGACTTCTTAAAAGGAAACTTCAGTGTAACTTGCATCTGGAGAAGGAGCACAGGACTGATATAACTTATAGGATGCTCACATGGGGAAACTTCAGGCGATTGGCATCAATTTTAGTCACCAGGTTTACTGAAAGCACTTGAATTTAAGTAGCTGGATTCATGGATATAACTTATAACTAATTTGTGGTGTGGGCATGAACTTATTGGGCTGAATGCCCTGTTTCTACACTCCTGCCAGTTTTTAAGTTGAACTGTAATACAACATAGCTCACTAAAAAGTGCCCTTCCAGCAGAGTAGAAATGGTAACAGAAGTTTTAAAGACAGTGAATAGCAACAGACGCTGAAGAATGTGATGATGTACTGAGGAATTGTTTAAAAGGAATTGACTGCAATTGCTATTGTACTGTTGCTGGATGCTACGAATTGTCTGATTATAAAAATATAAATGCTTTTTATAAAGAGGATGTGCACCTTAATCAAAAATGATGGTTTCAACATAGACAGAAATCACTGATCTATCGATTACTTTGACAGAGACAGTGTTGATTCCTTTATTCCATTTGTGTCTTCAATTTTCTGAATATTGCAAGATATAAATTTTTTGGTGACAGTGGCTATGAGGAAAGATTTTCTTCAATGTGTTATCTTGCCACGGGCAAAGACTCAGAAATTCTATCTAATGGTCTTAAAGGCAATAACAATAATAACAATTCTGAATCTTTATGCTCATGCATAGTTAAATATATTATTTACATGCAATATATTGGACACTTGGAACGACAACTATTACTTTAACAGTACCAATTAGTCTGCTGGTAGACTCATAACGTGCCTCTCAGGATGAGTCACACATTAATTATATGCAATGTGTTTGTTAAAATTTATTCATGGGGTACAAGTGCCACTGGCAATGCCATTTGTTTCTTATTTCGAACTGTTCTCAAAAAGATGCTGATGTGCCACCTTCTTGAATCCGTTGATATACCTACATGAAGAATGTTGTTAAGAAAGAAGTTGCAGGATTTGTACCAGCGACAATGAAGAAGCAGCGATATAGTTCAAAATCAGGATGGTGTTTAACTTGGAGGGGAACTTGCAGGGGTTCCTATGCGTCAAATGCCTTAGTTCTTTTAGGTGGTCATGATTGGTCTGGAAGGTGAATTTTGAAGGTTGTGGATGGTGTGTTGATCGTGCAGGCTGCTTTGTCTTGAAGGGTGTAAAGCTTCTTGAGTGTTATTGGAGCTACACTCATCAGATAGATGAATATCAGATAAATGAACAGTATTCTATTAGGCTCCTGCCTTTCTCCCTGTAGATAGTTTTTAGGGTTTGGGATAGCACAAGATGATATCCTATTTGAAGAATTCCTGTTCTTGTAACACAGTAGTTATAAAGGTGGTCCAGTAAAAGTTTCTGGTCAAGTATAACCCACAGGATGTTGTTGGTTGGTGATGCAGTGATTGTATTATTGAATATCAATAGTAAGATTCTGTCTTGTGAGAGATGATGATAGTTTGTCATTTGCTTGGTATAAATGTTATGCATAATGTATCAACCTAAAGCTAAATAATATTGATGTGTTGTTGCAGATTGGGAAAATAAAGGAGTTTTTGAAGGAGTTGTGAATTGTACTGTAAGCTGTGTAAGGGTTAACATCACAGTCAAGAAGGGGAGGTGAATTGATTTGATTTTTACTGACTCCTCCCCCTGCCCCGCCCCAGGATAGAGGTATGTTTTTAGTTTAACTTTTCTTATTTTTTTCTCTTGAAAAACAGTGTTGTGTTTTCCCAAATCCCGTTTAAATCCAATTTAAAATTGACTGAAACCAAATTACCTTAGCTTAAAAGAAAATGGTCTGTTTTTCAAGCCATGATTCATCCAGACTGTACGGGTCCTAGCTGTCCTAAAACTGGCCCCAATGCTTCAGAAATTAGATACTCTCCCTCCTACACTGATTCTCAGCCACATATTCCATTGATCAATCCTCTTCTTTTTACGCTCACTAGTATGTGGCACCAGGATTAATCTTGAGATTATTATTCTCGAGGTCCTACTTTTTAATTTCTTCCCAACAACCTCAAAACTGCCTTCAGAATGTCACCCTTCTTCCTAACTATGTCAGTGTTCCCAAGGTGGGCTGTAACTTCTGGCTATTCACCCTCCTCAGAAGGATGCTCCACAATTGTTCCATGACATCATCGAACTAGGCACCAGTGAGGCAATTTACCTTCCTGAAGTCACGTTTACTGCTGCAGAAATGCCTGCCCGATCCCCTGACTGTGGGTTCTCTTATCAATATATCCATAAAATATATTAATGACTTTGATGAAGGAACTAAATGTAATATCCTCAGGTTTGCCATTGACTCAAAGCTTGTGCGATGGTGAACTATAAGGAGATTGCAGAGACGCTTTAATATGATTTGAATGAGGTAAGTGAGTGGAGCATGGCTGATGAAGGATAATGTGCATAAAAGTGAGGTTATCAATTTTGATAGCAAAAAACACGAAGGCAGGTTATTAATTGAATGGCAGTCGATTGGGAAAGAGGAATATGAAATGAGACCCGGGTGTCCTTGTACCGAAGATACACATGCAGATGCAGCAGACGATGGAGGCATGTTGCTTCCATAGCGAGAGAATTTGAGTAGAGGAGCAGGGATGTCTTGCTGCCGTTGTGCAGGGTCTTTGTCAGACCACATCTGGGGTATTGTCATGCGATTTTGGTTTTCTTATCAGGGGAAAGATGTTCTAGCTCAGGAGGGAATAAAACAAAAGTTTACCAGACAGGTTCCTGGTATGGTAAAAGTGACGTATGAAGACAGACTGGATCAGTTAGGACCACATTCACTGGAGTTCTGATGAAACCTGTCAGGACTAAACAGGATAAACACAGGAAGGATGTAACCTTTCACTCTCTCGCTTATCAAGAAGTTATTTACCTCTGCCGTAAAAATATTGAAGTGCTATACTACTACCTTTCAGGAAGGGAGTTCCAAAGACTCAATAGCTTCTGGAAGAACAAAAAAAATCTCCTTGTGTCTATCTTAAACCTTACTTTGAAGTAGTAATTCTGATTTCTACATTGTCCCAAGACAGGAAGCATTTTTCCTTGTCAAGAGTCCTCACAATTTTATGCTTCACTCAAGTCACCTCTTACTCCTCTAAATCCCAATGCATACAGCCTAGCTTGTTAAGCATTTCCTGACAAGACAACCCTCATAGAACAGATATTGTATGCACTATTCCAGTTGCGGTCTCGCTGGTGTCCTGTATAACTGAAGCCTAACCGTCTACTTTTATATTCAACTTCCCTCACTATTAACAATTGCAATACTTGATATCTTTCCTAACCACTTGCTGAACCTGCTTACCAGCTGTTTGTGGCCCATGCATTAGATCCTTCAGTATCTCTCAGCTCTGCAATCTCTCATATCATACTTCTTCATTATCCTTCTTGTCAACATGGACAATTTCACATTTTCCTACATTACATTCCCGTTGTTGGGTCATTGCCTATTCATGCAACATATCTGCATCCATTTGAGGCCCTCCCTTTGACTTCTTCACAACTTATTTTCCTAACTTTATTTGTGTCATCAGCAAATTTAACAACCATACCTTGGGTTCTTTTATCCAAGTCACTTAAATAAACAGTAAAAAAAAGATGAGGCCTCAGCACTGATCCCTGTGGCACTGTCGTTACATTTTGTCATAAAAAAACCTACTTAAACTATTTTTTCCTTCAGCCAAACCTAATGCAACACAGGTGCCTGAAAATAACAATCTCGAACAAGAAAATCTAATCACTTCCTGTTGACATTCAATAGCTTCATCATGGTTAAATTGTCCACCAACAATCTCCTGAAGAGGTTGGAAATGTAGCATTTTCTTGGGTGAATGAAATATTCCCCATAAGCCTGGATGAACGCATGAACTCATGAGGCTCCACACCATTCAAGATAAAACAGCCTACTTGATAGGTACCCTGTTCAGCAACTCCATCACACCCTTCACCAATGGAACACTGTGTACTATCTACCTGATGCATTGCAATAGTCACAAAGGCTCCTTTGAGCGCACCATTGAAATTACTATCACCTACCTGCTGGCACAGAAGACTGACAACTCTTGTTCCAGCAGCAGTGGCACAGCGAAGGGGACTCTTCACTGGCCACCAGGCCCATGGCCCATGGCAGAGCACTTATAAGAAGGACTTAAAGTTGAACACTATTTCTTTACTTTTTCCTCCTTTGTGTTCTATGTTTTGATTTATTTTTCTGTGCTTTATGATAGCACCGGAGACTTGCACCCTGTACAATACTTTCCAACGTATTTTGTAACAAATACACGTGACAATAGATAGATTTGATCGATAGATTCGATAGATAGATAAAAAAATACAACAGGCATATAGGAATGCCACTCCCTCCAAGATCCCCTGCAAGTCAGGCATTTTCCCAATTGAAAATATATCATTGTTCGTTCACCATGTTTGAGTTCTGGAGTTCTCCATCAAACAGCACTGCTTGAATTACTTCATCACATGGACAGCTGCAGTTTAAGAAGGCATTGCAATCTCAAGGACAATTGGAATAGACAACAAATGATAATCATGGTGGCTACAGTCGCATTCTGTGAATGAATAAAAAAAATCTCAGGCTTTGTTGGGAGTAAAGAGGCACATTTCATTTTCTTACACAGTATGTTTTTCTGACAACTGAAGTGGTCAAAGGTTATTAAATATTAGAGAACTTACAAGCAAACATAAAGCTGTCACAGGTAGCAAAGATTATTTGCTTTTAAATCAGAACCATTTTCCCCAAAGCATCTCAAATCAAAATTCCAAAAGCACAAAGAAACGAACACTTTAAATTTTAGGTGAGCAGTGGATTTGAACTGCAGAGTTCCTGCCTCTGGCTGTGATGTTGAGTAAAAACCTCAGTACTGAATCATTGTGGTTTGAGAGCTAAGGTGCTAGACTTTAATTTTGTCCATGAAAAAGATATTGATTTTGTTTTCATTCTGGAAAATGACTTCCCATTCTTATTTGAGTGCTATCTAAATGCATTGCTGGTCTATATTTCTGTATCTCAATGGAGTCTTGACAAAAATGAGATATTTTCTTTTGCTTCAGGATAAAGTGTATATTAATTGAAGACACATTTCTCTTGTTTGCCTGAGGTCACACAAGAGTCTTTTTGAAATGGCTTGTTACAGTCCCATCCCTCTTGGTGTGTGGATTGATTTGAAATCTGTTCAGGTCAAAATTTATTGCACTCTTTGCTCAGAAATGTAAACTTCAAGACACTTGCAATTTCGAGGTAAAAGCACAGTTTCTTGGAAGTTTTCTTTCTGGCTGCATCACAACATGGTAGCTGATGCAACTTTATCTCATTATTTGTCTCATTATTCTTTTCGTGATTGAGACATAATTGCTGAGACAGAGGCCATTTGGTCTGTCAGTTCCAATCCCGTGCTCCGACCTGATAGCTCTGCACGCTTATTTCCTTCGGCGCTCATCCAATCTCTTTAAGAAATCATTCACCTCCACTTCCAAAATCCTCATTGACAGTGAGTGCCATGTAATTGCCTCAACTATCCCAGCAATTTGCCTGAATTTGTCTTGTGACCTCAAAAATCTATCTGCATGACCTTTGTATCCTTTCCTGCAAAATCTTTACAAATGTGCCATTAACTAACATTGCTGCTCATATCCCTTCTACCAAAAGACATCACCTCACAACTTTCTGTATTGAATCCCTTTTGCAACTTGTCTGCATGTTTTGCTAAGATATTGATGTTTAGTTACAGTTCACTCATATCATGCTCACTGCCAGTCATACCTCTATATTTTGTATCATTCACAATTTTTGACATTTTGCTTTATATTTTCATTTGAGGAAAATGGTAGGTGGAAGTGCATTCAATTCAGTAGTCAATACGCCATACTTAAAAAAAAGGTTAGTAATGGGCAATTGCCCTTATTAATAAGTCAATTGACCCAAATATTTTGCTGCCCATGTGGTACCTTGTGGACATGGGCAGGTGGGAAGGAGTCACAAGCTTTTTTCCAAATTGATGAATATGTACAAATGAAGGGAGGGTGTGGTTACATCCTTCAGGAGAGGCTGGTGAATACTCTGAGTACATTTGGAGCATTACGCCAAAGATGACAGATGCCCATTTTTTATTTCTAGTTCAGCCACCAAAACTTACTCCCCCAACTACTTTGCCCCCACTTCCCCTTTCTGTGAATTGCTTGCAGCCCCAGTATTGCCCACTACTTATTTATGACACTGCAGGCAATTTGATTGACTGGCAGCTGTCTGGAAGAACCCTCCGACTGAGCCTCCCTATCTCATTTTCTGAAGTCTGCTTTGGAAATGTAATCACTGCAAGGCAGCTGTCTTCAATGTTTTGTCTGGGGTATGATAAAATCCAGCTCCAAGTGCCTTTTGATGGTTCCTTGTTTATCATTTCTCAAATGTTACCCACCACTGATGTTGAACTGACTGACTTTTGACAGCTAGGAATGTTCTTACACCATGTTGAATAATTGTTTCACATTTACCAATTCTCTGGGGCCTCACCTGTATGTGGGGGCAGGTTGTAACTTAATGGCAGGCTCATTGACTAACTTCACTCCGACTTCCAGTTTAGCACCTGGGGTACAAGTCATCCAAACCAGGCACAATACTCATTCTAAGCAGTACATTTTGCTATCAATTCTCACCCCATCCATTATTTCTACCATCTCTGCTTCTGTCAATACAAGTTTCTAAATGAGTATTTAAATTTTGTTTTGTGACTTGGAACATGTATTTGTACTGAAATAGGCTCTACCCTGTCTCTTATGCCTGCTGGCTCTACACATGCTCGTAGGAGATTTCCAGGTTTCTTTTTATGTTAACTACCATTCTATTCTCATTTTTCTCTGGGAGTCTTACTTTGAATTTCACATATGCCTTCAACATATTGTATAGGCCTGGTCCTTACTTGAGACACCTCACCTCATCATACACTTATTTTTGTTGTTTTATCACTTTATCTTCTTTGTCATCAAAGAAACCCCGGCTTTGGTTCCCTTTGCTTTTATCTTTTTTATTGAAATGCATTCAATATCTAAATGAAATTATTGCTTCTTAAAATTTTCGTACATTTTTCCTGCCATTCTTTGGTTTCATTTTACTCTGGCTCAATCTATTCTCATCATTTTGATGCTCACCCTCTTCTAATTTTGAAGTTTAATTGTAGATTGTTATTTGCTCTTCTCCATTACAAATCAAAGCCATATGATACAATGTTACTCTTCTGTCACATACACTTGGTCTACCACATTTCCCAGCACCAAATTCAACAATTCTTCCCTTAAGTTGGACATTACTAATCATGGAATTTCTCCTGAAATTATTCAGAAGCACCTCCCTCCCCCTACCTTTCATTTTGATGTTTTTCCCAATCAAGACCTGGAGAAATCTCCTGATATCAGCACTCTATATTTCTAACACATCTCTGTGATTTCACTACAGATTTTTCACTCTCACTAGAAGTCTATAGAATACACCCAGCAAAGTTATTAAACTGAATTTTCTGATTTGTTTCTGATTTCCAGCATTCACAGTTCTTTGGATTTTTGTGTTATTCACTTTTCTGGCTTTACAACTCCAACAAAATAGATTTTGACTTTGCCTCCTCAAAGATATCCCACTTTTAAAACCATATTTTTTCTCCATGCAGTGCAGTCACCCTCTCACCTTTATTTTCTTTCCTGTCTATTCTGAACATTTTGAATCCTTAAATATTAAGCACTCGCTTACTCAAAACGTTTAAGCCATGTTCCTGTTATTGTCATGACGCCATATTCACACAATCTTATCTACCTCGCATATTTATGTATTTACATATATGCATTCTAAACAAGTGTTTGTATTCCTTGTGGTTTTCTTTTTTACTCTGCTATTACCTAATATGGATGCTATTTCTTTCCATGATAATATCTAACATTATCACTCCGTTACATCCCTTTTTTTGTCTTGTCCACGTCAACATCTGGATAAACAAATTCTTGGGAATTTATTTTAAAACCCCCCAAATACTTTAATGAACTATAGAGCTACAGGGCAATTGACCAAGATTTGCATGGTGGATAGTTCTTTCTTGGCTAAAACAGATACAATAGGTCAAATAACCTCTTACTATGTTGTCAACAATTGAATGTTTCTCTTGAACAAAGATAAAACAATTCAGATGAGAACAACTGCTCGAGATATTAAGGCAGGATTTAACCAAGTGTGACTTCATGGAACCACAGTAACTGAAATCAGAAGGATAATTCTTCACTGATCAGAGTCATACATAGCACAAAGGAAGATGATTGTGGTTATTAGATGACATTCATCTCAGCAACAGCACATTGACACAGGAGAGTTGTAATGTCCGAAATTGGAATGTTCATTAAAGATTTCACAGTTTTCAGTTCCATATGCAAATCCGGATCAAATCCAGATTCTGTCTGCATGCAGCAAGACCTGGACAATCTTGATTTGATAAATGGAAAGTAACATTTATACTGCATAATCACCAAACAATGACCATCTCCAACAAGAGAAAACTTAACTACCATGCCTTGATATTCAAGAGCATTACTAATAAATACCTTCCTGATCAACATCATGGGGTACCCATTGACAAGAAATCTGGCTCGGCCACCACATCAATACCAATGGCTGCAAAAACAAGCCAGAAGCTGTGAATACTGCAGCAAATAACTGACATCCTGATTCTCAGAAGCCTGTTAATTATCCATAAGATCAAAGTTAGGAATGTGGTGAAATATTCTCCACTTGCCTGGATGATTGCAAGTCAAACAAAATGACAGAATCTCAAAAATAACAAAGATAAAGTAGCCTGCTTGACTAACTTGCCTCAGGAACCAGTTATTACCATGCAGTGTGAAATACAAACACCCCATCAACAACACACAAGCTTGTAAGACAGCAGAACACAATGGCCTCAGGATGGTAAAGGTAACGATCAGCGATGTACAGAACTGGCTCCACAGATATGACAGAGAAATTACTCGCCAAAAATTTTATTCCTGGAAGCTACCAACCAAGACTGGACAACAGATCTAGAACAAGCCATAACATCAGTCAATAGAGCACAAGAACCAGGAAAAGACAAACCCTTCAGGAAAAACTAGCCAAACTAACTCACCCAAGTGGCAACAACAGAGCAGACACCTTGATAAGAAATCTTTCAGACAGGAAACTGATAGTTACAGAGGAAGCTGTTCTTATGTGCAGACTCAACTACAACTACAGAGACACCAACAAAACAGAATTCCTAGCCACACTGGAAACCACACTGAAGACCAACAGCATCAATGAAGAAACACAACAAGCCATAAAACAGACAGTGATCCCGACACTGACCAGAAAAAGCGAACTCAATACCTTCAACACGTCAGAAAGGAAAGCCCTAGAAGGACTGAAAAAGGACAAGAGCATCACAATACTCCCAGCGCAGACAAAGGGTAACAGTAATACTAAATAAACGGGACTACCTGTCTAAGGCACATGCACTACTAGCTGACAAGAACACATACTGGCAAGTGCAGACAGACCCGACACTGCAACTGGGCAACAACATTCTCAACATAATAAAGAGACTCAAACAGACCAGTCAAATCAACAAAACAGACTTCTTAAGAATGAAACCTGAAGGAGCTAACACCCCCTGAGTCTGCGGCCTCCCGAAGGGACACAAACAGGAAGTACCCCTCAGACCCACAGTCTCCCTGCCAGGCACACCATCACATAGGTTAGCCAAGGAGCTACAAATGAGGCTAAAGCACCTCGTCAGCAAGTCACCCCACTCAATCCACTCAGCCCAGGAGTTCATCAATTCCATCAAGGACTGCCCTATTCACATCAATGGACATACAACTAGCAAGAGAAACAATTACAAAACAACTAAACAAGAACAAGACCCGAGTGACACCATCTCCACAGACAACATGCTGAAGCTACTGGACCTACACCTCACCACCCACTTCACCTTTAACGGCCAAATAAATGAACAGATCAATGGGACACCCATAGAATCACCTATCACCCGACTAATAGCTGAAACGGTGATGCAGAGATTTGAAAGTATGGCCCTTCTGCTAATCCAACCAAAACTATGGATACGTTATGTGGACTTCACCTTTGTCATTATTAAACGGACCAAATTAGAGGAGACGCACAAACTAATAAACAGCACCATCACCGGAATCAGATTCACCAGAGAAGAGGAGAAGAACAAACAGCTCCTATTCCTGGACATCATGGTAGAACGCAGGCAAATGGGGAATTCCTAACAAAGGTACACAGGAAAGCCATACACACTGACCAAGTACTGAATTTCAACAGCAACCAGCCTAACACACACAAACCAAGTTGCATGAGAACATTATTTAAACAGACAACAACACACTGCAGCAGCACAGAACTACGCCAAAAGGAAGAAGAATACCTCTTCCAAGTTTTCAAAGACAATGAATACCCGAAAAACTGGGTCTGAAGATGCCTATCACATGAACAACACCAGGAAGATACTACATGCCCCGACCCACTCATCATGCTATCTTACATCAGGAACACACCTGAACTGGCCATAAGACTCCTACGACCAAAGGGCATCAGAATAGCACACAAACCTGTATCAACTCTACGCCAACTGCTCACCTGAACCAAAGACTCACTACCCACTATGGACAGGACCAATGTCATATACAAGATTCCCTGCAGAGACTGCGACAAACACTACATTAGACAAACAGGAAGGAAATTAACTACAAAGGTACACGAACATCAACTGGCAATGAAAAGACATGACCAATACTCACTCATCTCCATCCACATGGATAAGGAAAACCATCAATTCGACTGGGACAACACCAGGATCCTGGGATAGGCAAAGCAGAGACAAGCATGGGAATTTTTAGATGCCTGGTTCTTCACTAAGAAAGCCATCATTAAACACACAGAGCTAGACCCCGTATACACTCCATTGCAAAGGAAAACCAGAAGTGAGGTAATCCAGCTCTATGGACACCGGAGTTTAAATAATAGGCAGGAAAACACACCGACACTTCATCGGAGGCTGCATTGATGATGTTACCCAGCAGGGTAATGAAACGTCTGTGGAACAACGAACCAGCTCGGCGAGCCAACCAAACACAACATCCACAACCTGAGCTACAAATCTACTCTAAAACCTGCTTGACTAACTCTCTGACCTTGTCCAATTCACTCTCTCTGCCATCAGTGCACAGTGAAAGCAGTATGTACCATCTATAAAATGCACAGCAGCAACTCTCTCGGTTCTTTCAGCGGCATCTTACAAATCTGTGACCTCCAGTGTACAGAAGAACCATATGCGTTGCCCTCTATTCGTTCATAAAGCTGATCCTTTTTTGTCATCTTCTATTTATAAATGGAATTTCTAAGAGTCTTAAGGACCGTTAAAAGGAGACATCATCTTTTTATTTTTCAGTAACTGAAACGAAGTTGCAAGAAACAGTTAAATAAATGGACACAATTTTATGCAGCATGAGAAGAGGGTGTTGATCTATTAATCATCATTTATATGAAGAACACAAGAACAGTTAACTGTCAATCCTAATTCTCAGACCAGACAGTTAGATTCTGATTGGTCAGGCTGTTGCCATGTTGATGCAGCAGTGATTGGCTGTCCCCATATCCTTTTTGAAAAAGATATAGTTAAAAATTCATTTTATCCACATAAAACAAGGTCCTGTTAATTTATAAACATAGATTCATCACATTACAAGCCCAAAACATGATCTTAAATTGGTTTCCAACGTAACCATTAGCATTGTCTGGACAATTCAATAAATAATATACGTTTCAGAGGCTTGCAAGCATAGGCTGGCTGAGCACGATTGGCATTCTGCCCACCACAAATGGTCAATGGGATATATTGTTTCATAAGGCTCATCAGTCACTGAAAAATACAGCCTACATACCTGGCACCAAAATGCCACTGAAATTAATATATATCACATTATTCATTTCTGTCATTGGCAAAACTACTTTTTTGGCTTGACAGGAACCTCCTGTTAGAGCAGAAAACCACTCACGCATTTATTGCACAGTAGCAGCATGAGACAGCTAGCTTCAGCTGCTTTTCAAATATCTTATATAGGCAAAATGAACCTGTATGTGCTTTGCAACTTTTTTCTGATACAAGGGGTAATGGAGACAGCCAATTGCTGCTGTATCTACATGGAAACAGCCTGACCAATCAGAACTACCTGGGTGGGCTGAGAATTAAAACTGACAGTTAACTGTTCTTTCTATATCTCCATGGTAATGATGACCCGACTAATCAGCACCCTCTTCCCATGGCATATAAAATCGTGTCCCTTTCTCAAGTCTGTTTCTTTTGCTTTAATTCTGATGGGTGCAATATGAAAAGCTCCAACTTCTTGTCACCTTTGTGCAATGTTAAGGCTCTGTGCGACCAAGCAACTATTTCTAAGGGTCTATCTTAGACATTACATGATCTCAAAATTATATCGAAGTTAAAGCAGAGGGCTGTTAATCATCCACAATATGATTGATGGAAGATCTGCAGGAATCCTGTAAAAACTGGGAAAGAAGGGATACGGTGAGAACGCAGGTAAGTGGATCTGAGTCCACGAAAGGATTAGCCATGATCTTATTGAATGGCGGAGCAGGCTCGAAGGGCCAGACAGCCTACTCCTGCTCCTAGTTCTTATTTTCTTATGTTCTAAACCTCTATGAACTGAACCCATTAAGATTCTCTATCAATTAACTTAGTGGCCCTATTCACTTTATATTCAATAATATTTAGGTTCTATTTAAAACTTAACAAACAGAAAGCTACATTAAAAAAAAACATTTTGTTGAAGTTCTTGTAAATGTTTTATCAACTTCTTTGCGATTCTATGATATTATGTAAACATAAACTGACAAATTGAAGCAATTTATGTTTGACAAAGTAGAAATGGGGGAAACAGATGCAGTACAAGAGAGAAGCAATCTAGGATTGAGATGAGAAGGATCTTTTGCAAGTCTTTAACCTGGTGGGTTGTTGAAGCCCATTAATGCGTATATTCAAATCAGAGATATATAGTTTTCTGAATATTAAAGATGGGATACAGAGATAGTGCAGGAAGATGGTAGGGGGTAGAAGATCAGCCGTGTGGTTGAATGGTGAATCAAATGCAATGGGCTGAATGGCCTAATTCCCTTGTATTTCCTATGTCCAGGCGATGTGGGTCAACGTGATTTGGGCTGATCAGTATAGATGGAATGTCATGGGTACATAACAATCCAAAGTTATGAGCCTTACTACTCTTTTGCAGATGTAACAACTGATTTTGGGGCACATTTAGAAATACATCTGAAATCCAAAAGTTACTGCACCCAGTTGTTCTGCCTTAGATAGTCTAAGTGAGTGGGCAAAGGTCTGGCAGATGGAGTACAATGTTGATAAGTGTGAGGTCATCCATTTTGGCAGGAATAACAGCAAAATGGACTATGTTTTAATTGGTAAAAAATTGCAGCAGGCTGCTGTGCAGAGGGACTTGGTGTCCTTGTGCATGAATCGCTAAAAGTAGGATTGCAGGTGCAGCAGGTAATTAAAAAGGCAAATGGAATTTTGTCTGTCATTGCTCGAGGGATGGAGTTTAAAAACAGGGAGGCTATGCTGCAGCTGTATAGGGTCCTGGTGAGGCTACACCTGGAGTACTGTGTGCAGTTTTGGTCTCCTTACGTGAGAAGAGATATACTAGCACTGGAGGGGGTGCAGAGGAGATTCACTCGGTTGATTCCACAATTGAGAGGGTTGGATTATGAGGAGAGACTGAGTAGGCTGGGATTATACTCATTGGAATTCAGAAGAATGAGGGGAGATCTTATAGAAACATATAAGATTATGAAGGGAATAGATAAGGTGGAGGCAGGGAGGTTGTTTCCGCTAGCAGGTGAAACTAGGACTAGAGGGCATTGCCTCAAAATAAAGGGAAGCAGATGTAGGACTGAGGTCAGGAGGAACTTCTTCACTCAAAGGGTTGTGAATCTGTGGAATTCCCTGCCCAGTGAAGCGGTTGAAGCTACCTCGCTGAATGTTTTTAAGGCAAGGCTAGATAAATTTTTGAACAATAAAGGAATTAAGGGTTATGGTGAGTGGGCGGGTAAGTGGAGCTGAGTCTCAAAAAGATCAGCCATGATCTTATTAAATGGCGGGGCAGGCTCGAGGGGCCGGATACTCCTGGCGCTAGTTCTTATTATGTTCTTAATTAACCTGCTTGTTGGGCTCACAATAAAATACATCACATTTGTCAGACATGAGAGCTGATTTTATGCTGAAGCTAGGCTATTTGCCTTAAAAGGTCACAGGGTCAAGTTCATCCCCACTTGGCTGGTTTACCCTGCAACACTTAATGGCCCTTGGATTTTTTAAGATGGACCTCTGAATCCCCTCAGTGAGGAAGTTCACCTCTGAGAGTTGCTAAGCAATCAAATGGCCAGTAGTGCTCTTGACACTACTGCGCTCTGGGAATGGTCCCCACTGCTTGAAGTATATCATGGAATCACAGAATTGTTGCAGCGCAGAAGGAGTCCATTCGACCTATCATACCTGCACTGACTCCTCCAAATGAATATTATTACCTAGTGCCAATCTCCTGCATTTTCCCCATAGCCTTGTACACTATTTCTATCCAAATAATCATCCACTACCCTTTCCAATGCTTCAATTGCACTTGCCTCGGCGTTCATACAGATCCCTAGGGAAGCAAGCTGCCATGAAATCCAGATTGTATTGTAAATCCAGGATCTGACACGGAGCAGGCTGTAGGCCCTGATCAAGGGCATGAGGTGGTTGAAGAACTGGATTGAAAAGGCTTGGAGGATTGAAGGGGAATGCAGTGGGATGGCACAAAGGGCCCAAAAAAGAGTTACTCTCCATGTCCTTGCCTGGCCAGGAATCTAGGGGGTTTCACCTGGTGGTCTGGACATTTGGAGCCAGTCTTCTCTGCCACATTATAAGCGCAGGACGCTTGACTATGACTAGTAATGACTAACATGACTAGTAACTGGCCACGTAAGAATCTGATCGACAGAGGGATGGCAGCCTAAGACCATCCTTACTGCTGATAACTTTGGCTAGGTGGAGGTAAGTAGATGTCTAGAATGGCTCTGCTGGCATTGCACCCAATTTTACAATGCACAATTTTAGATTCCCTTTCTGTCTTCTATCCTGCAATCACATCCTGAGGATTTCTGTTCTGCTTATGTTTTTCCTTGCATAAATGCATCATTACTCTGCCTCATCATTGTTGTGAGTTTCCAAAGATACTTGCTCAAAGTTTTTCAACAACACCTCTCTCTTTTCAGCAATATGCAAGTGCTACATTACCAAGCAATTGTTTATTACCGAATAGATTATAGCATTTTCATTCCTGCCAATGTCAGCTTGCCTAACCTGTAGTTTCCTATTATACCTCTCAGTTTTTTTACTAGCGGGGTAACATTTGCTTCCTTCCAATCCACTGAGACCAACATAGAGACAAAGGTATTCTGGAAACCAAAATCAATGGAATCACTGCCTCTGTAATTACTTCTTTTAAAATGCCAGGCTGTAGGCCATCTTGTGTACTGTGTACAGTACTGATCACTGTACTTATGGATAGATGCTAATTTCTTGGAAGCAGTTCAGAGAAGGTTTACTGGACTAATACCTGGATTGCCTTTTGATGAAATGCTGGGCCTATATCCTCAGGAGTTTAGAAGAGTCAAAGTTGACTTCGTTGAAACATATAAGATCCTGAGGAGACTTAATTGGATGGATGTCAGCACAATGTTTCATTTGTTGGAAAATCTAGAATGAAGGATTATAGTTTAAAAGCAAAGGGTGCCCATTTAAGACAGAGACAAAGAAACATTTTTCTTCTCTCATAGGGTTGTGACTCTTTGAAATTCCCTTCCTTAAAAGGCTGTGGATGCTGAATCTTTAGGTATTTTTAAAGCCAAGGTAGCTTCTTGATTACCAAGAGGTGAAATATTATATGCAGAAATGAAGAGTTGATGTTACAATCAGATCAGCCATGATCTTATTGAATGGTGGAACAGGCTCAAAGGGCTGAGTGGCCGACTGTTGTTCCTTAGTTTGTACGTTCATATGGTCCTGGGAATTTGATAGCATTTAGTCCCAATAATTGTTTAAGTACTTTCTCTTTATTACTTAAGCTCCTCACTCTCATTAGACCCTTAGTTCTCCATAATTTCTGATGCACACTCCAGTTAGCCATTATTATTGCCAGTTTCCAGTGGAGCTTTATCCCCGTGGGAATTAATTTTTTTTTTCTAAATTCATTAATTGAGAATTATGATACATTTAAAAGATTTTTAAAAAGCTTTAAATTTACCATGGCTTCTTTCTCAACACTTCATTCTCTTGCTCATAATTAGACATCACTTTTCCAAAGCCGAGCAGAAAGCTGAAATTCTTGGCATGGGATTGGTTATGTTACTTATTTATAAAGCATCTTTAAATTACAGGAATTATCCCAGTAATGTTGTCTTTTGTAACAGTATGAGGTCTCAAACTATTAAGAGGAAAAATGATTGATCCCAGAAGGATTGCTTACAAACATGATGTTCATTGCCTGTCTGCAATGGTGTGATCAGGGAAGAATCATCAACACACATCTTTATCCACTACCAGTCACATGATCTCCAAAAACAAGATAAAAATTGAGGGAATAAAGTTTGGAATGTTGAAATTTATTCCACCACATTGATCATGTTTAAAAATCTACCTACCATTTATAAGATGTGGTGTCTATCCTGATCAGGATTACCTTTTGTTAAGATTTCTGCTGCTTCTATTGGAACAATCGATCTGAACAGGGTAGTTTTCCTCAGAGCTTTGCTAGGGCTTTTCTTAGATGTCAGATGACAAGGTACTGGTCCTGTATTGTAGCTGGTGGTTCAGGAAAGGCATTGCTGATGGAATGGATGACACTAGCCAGAGTTTCCAGTGAACTAAAACTTGAATCCCTCTTTGTGACATCAATATCTCAGCAAGCTTAACTGCAACTGGCTACATAGGACCACCACAACATTTCTGTGGTAATATTCCTGTTTTTTATCTCTTCCAGTCACTGTCATGGTGCTAGATGGATGGTCAGTGAATATATTGTGATAACAAGGTGTAGAGCTGGATGAACACAGCAGGCCAAGCAGCATCAGAGGAGCAGGAAGGCTGACGTTTCGGGCCTAGAC